>NC_045756.1:6381377-6710995 GCF_008692095.1 Etheostoma spectabile
CTCCTAATTTCATCCAATGGTTATTCAATCATTTGCCATTTTTCACTTTCAGGGGTAATAAGGACCAGGTTCATGAAACAAAGTGAGACTGAGGGAGAGAGGAGAAGAAATTAGGCCAGCAGATAAGTGATGTGCGGTAGTCACAGCCGCTCCCACGTCTCCGACGGAGTTTCAGCATCGTGGCCCAGGTGAAGCTGAAGTAAAGCCTCAGTCTGCTGTAGGCCTGGAAGCAACTTCAAAGTGGGACAAAGTCTTAAAACCTTGAACGGGGAAGAGGAGAGTTAATTGAGAGCATATCATTTCCAGATGGCCCACAAAAATCGGCGAGAGATGATTAAACTGCTGAGAAGCTATGGAAATCCCTGGCAATTAAGCCAGATAGCTGCCAGATGCACCAGACCAGGTTCAGCTGCTTCAGACCCTCTTCTCTTTTTCTGCTTGTAGATTTCAACATTCATCCTGTTTCATCACCACAAACGGACCCGGAAATGATTGCGCTCCCATCTGATGGATACCATGTACGGATTTATACATGCTCAACTCATTCATGGCTTCACGTGTACAGCCCCAGCAAGGGAGCTGATGATGGAGGCAAAAGTAATCAGACATGTACAGAGATTGCAGATAATCAGAGAATGGTGCAGACCCCTAGTGTCCTCCTTGAGTTTCTTCACCCCACTTCACTTGTCCTTACCCGGGCTCCCTGTTGCAGCTCATATCCAGTTCCCAATCGATGAATTGAATGATGGTGGGCAGAGTTTGGGTTTTATTCTTCACATGCAACTACTTTTTTTTACTATTGACAAACAAAGAGGGGAAACTATCTCAAAGTGTGCAGCGTTATCTTCATTTAGACAATTTCTTTCATTTTGAGCGTGGCCATTTGGCTTTTCAATTCAAAGACCGACCACCTGACTCTATTTGGAATCATCTGACTACCCCAAATTCCTTCATTCCTGAGCTCCATCCAGGTTAAAACATATGCAGAGACTGAAATTATTTGACCCAGGCCTCTTCCAAGGACATATTATGACAGGCTGCCATGCTCAGGTTCTTTTCACGGTCGCAGAGAGCACGAGTATCAGATATAATTTACATGGATTTTTTCTGCTTTTGGAATTGTTCTGTGCACAGGTCTCAATGCAATCCACCTATTGGAGAGAAGACGCTCAGCAGTCATGGAAAAATACGCCTCCCGTTAAAAAAAAAAGCGATTTCCTGCAATCACGGGGGCTTTACTGTACTTTGCTAATCTAAATAAAAGGGAGGTCATTTATATTTGTCTAATTTGATTAACTGGAAACATTTTGAGGATTTTTTTTATCCATCTGACCCGTTCCATTCCTGGTACACAGAGAACCAGTTTGTCCTTAACAATGGTGTCAAAGAAGACATCTCGTTTCTTTATAGGATATTGATTGATTTAAATATGGGAAGAAACAAAGTATAGTCGCTATAGTTTGAAGTCTCGGACGTCTCTGGACTTGCTGGTTGCCGGGAAGAGCTCAAACAAGAAACAAATAGAATTGGGTGCAACAGACCACAAAAATGACAAACCACTTCTTGAAGAGTAAATTCTCCACAGTACCCTCCCCTCGTCTTAACCGGCATGACTTTAACGAGGAAAAGAAAACACCCACAGACACTGTGAACATCATCAGTCCATTGCTCTCAACACATTCCAGGAGCTACTTTGTGATGAAGTGGTGGAATTGTCGCCCACTTTTCCCTCAATTTGCCACGGCTCCATTCATACGGATTTTGTACAAATTTCCCAGAACAACTGTGCAAAATCCTGAGTGCTTCATCTTGATATTCTGACAGAAGAAGCACTGCAAGGATGCAATGATGAATCCAAACTATAACAGAGGTGTTCCTCTGAGGTCAGTACCTTTCCCACATGGAACTGGGATCACAAACCGTGACCCAACGCAAAGCCTATTGACCACACCTCTGGCCCGGCACATCTTAATTGCATGTCTAGGACGGGAGGTGAAAGTTGGATGCGCTACGCGACCATCCACCACCTGCCTCCACACCCGTGCTTTACATCTCCAACTTCCTTTATTCCTTCATTCCAAATCCCCATTAGCTGCTAACAATGTTGCAGCTACTCCTCATGGGATCCACATACAACAATCACAACGTATACGTAAAAAATACCGAAACACATTTTACATACATTTAAAGGAAAACATATACTGCAAGTAAAAGAATGTCACTGTGTATGTACTGTACATGTTTCGTGATTTATAGTTAGTTTAACCCTTGTGTTGTCTTCCCGTCGACCATGAAAAAAACCCTGTTTTGGTCACTTTTTTTTCAACATTATTATCGTTTTTTCAGACATTTTTGTCACTTTTTTCACGTTGTGGGTGTTTTTTTTTATGTTTTTGGTGTTTTTTCCAAAGTTTTTGGATATTTTTAATGTTGACATTTGCAGTGCTTATTTTGACGGCCCCTTTTTATTAATTTTTTTTTACCTTAAAACGGGTCAAATTTGACCCAAGGACAACATGAGGGTTATGGTATATAGAATCAAGAATCACTGAAGTGTTTTCTAAGTGGTCTTCTCACGTCTCCACAGACAAATCCAACCAGCACCGTCACAGCTGGAGGGGAAACTTTGTTGACAAACACAGAGCATGGTGAGCCTCACATCCCACCCACACCCCCCCACCCCTCCCACACTCCTACCCACCCCCCACCTCTTTCATGTATCTTCTCTGTGTCTGCTCTTGTCTCCGTTGGTCTGCAGGATCACAAATCAAACCCATTAACTCTTTGTGTTGGCAGAGCCCTAACTGGGTCACAGCCCGTCTTTGCCTTTCTTATTCTCATGTCACCCAGGAAGGATATTTGCTTCAGCGTGTGAAAATCTGTGCATGCAAAAAAAGTCCCTCCGATACACATGTGGTGAGGATGATAACATAACATGTTAGAATGCTGTAAAGGCCTTCTGATAGCCAAACCGTTCTCTGCTGATTCCTGCTGGCAGTAATTCTTTATATTAAGGAGATCAGAAAGGGTTGGAATGAAACTCCTCATCTACTGAGACTTGAAAAAAAGTTTTTCTCTTTATAGCCCGGCAACTCTTCTGCTTGTTTTCACAATTCTAAGTAACCATGAAAGTACAGTGAGAGGCCCTGCCTGCAGACATGTTGTCCTGTAATGCCCTGTGTCTCCGGCTTTACTCTACTCACGAGACATGCAGTATTAAAATAAAATCCTCTCTAGGGGGCACAATGGCTGTCATTCAGTCATAAATACATTTTGAAGTGAAAATAAATAGCATGAGTGTGTTTTCAGCATTAGTTCAGATGACACACTTGCCTGTTATAGCTAAGGAAAGAAACAAGAAAGTAACACGTCTACGTACGAGACAAAGCTTCAGACAGCAGGACAGGCTTCAGCCCTGTCAGCGATGTTGTAGTGGTGTTAATGGGATGTAAAGCAGGTGGATGAAGACCATGTAGACAGTGATCTCACATCTTTTCTGGAAGGTTTTTGTACACTAGTGGGTTCAGAACCAATATGTCTTCATTGATTTTCAGTGCATGTATTATTTCCATACTCCGAAGACAGTAGAGACCCACATTGTTGTCTTCATGCTGCTTGCTTTTAAGGATGCTTTGATGATGTGTTAAACATATATCGTTGCCATATATGCTTCTATAATGTGATTCTTGATTATCTCTGCTCTGTCTTTAATTAACCCTAAATACTCAAATGCTTCATACTCCTTTCCGACATATTACTTAATTATTTTTATTTTGTTTTTTTAGTAGTTTCTATAGTGGACACGTTGACAGTGGAGGCTTTTCTTGACTATGTCATGACATCACATGCCCTGTACACTATTTACATTGGGTTTGTCTGATCTTTATCCTGAAGAAGTCAAGCAAAAACCTTAATTTCAATTTTCGGTCTCTCATATTTATCAATCCCTAATGAATGCCCAACAAGGTTTCCCATCTAAATTACAAAAAGGTTCCTTTACTGAGTGTTGCTCCAGGGAATAAGGACCACCCTCGCGACAGTAAAGGCTTAGAAAAAAAGTTTGGATGTGTGTTGTTTGCTATCAGTCACGGAGGGTAGAGAAACCTCAGGTTTCTCCTGCTGCGTGTGTGACATTCAGACCAGTTCTTGTGCCTCCTAAAGTGCTTTAATAAGGCTTATTGTTGGCAGGCCTAAACGGCACCAGCGGGCATGCTGGGTCTCGGGGGTCCTTTGAGGAAACAGGCACACAGAAGAGGAGTACCAGCCTGGCACGCTAAGTGTGGTTCCAACCCACCCGGCAGGACTTCAGAGCACCTACCGTCTGTCTCACACACACACACACACACACATCTGAATCAGATAGAGGGAGAGAGAGAGAGTGTGTGGGTGTGTGGGTAATGTCCATTGCTCGAGTGAATGCATTTATCATCGTGTAGTATCGGCCCGTATGAGCATGGGTGAGTGAGACAGCAAAACTCGTGATGTGTAAAGTGTTTGTGCGGGTTTACCCATGCGTGGTCACCTCAGAACTCGTCTGTGGACAGTAAGTAGCCCACACAGTACTAATTAGTGCACTGGCAAGGGTGTAACAATGAGTTTAACTAGAGACAAGAGGAGAAAAGGAGAAGAGTTCACTTATCCCATTGATTTTTAGTTTTTCAGCAGAAATCCATGCTGACAGTAAATGAACAATCTTGCAAGCGCAAGAACTGACGTGTATTCCATTTTTTTCGCGGGAAAATATAGACAAGGATGCTATTATGTCTCAAGGCTAGGAACCTTTCTTAGCTCCAAGTACAAGAGCCTGGTATGAACAGTACGAGCAGAAAAAAAGGAAAACAGAGAAGGAGAAGTTAGGATATGAGAAACGTAGACTGGATGGACAAGGAGTTTTTTTTTTCCAGAGGGGATGTTGATGGGATCCTGGCACCGACGGGGTGGCGGGGGTCTGCAGGAGCGGCATGTTCACAGAAAAGTTTCTCTGTGGCTCTTTATCTGTGGTTCTGGCAGCACTTCAATGGAGGCCTTATCGCCATAATGGACACAGACAGGACACGACGAGAGAACACACTCAGCACACAGCCGAGCACACAATGAGCAGCTACGTGCACGCAAATTAATTTTCACAAATATCACGCGCATGCACCCTCCGCTATCTTTTTCGCTTTCTTCTTTCTTCTGATCATGTTTCACTTCCTTGTTATAGCTTCCTCTGCACCATACAGTTTGACCAACAGAACTTAATAGATCTCGAGAGGGTTTTCATGGTAAGATTTCACCCACTGGACCTCACTGTATAATGTCCCTCACTTTACAGGCTTTCTGGCTCAACACACGACTTTCTTTAAGGGTTTTAAAACTAAGAGCATTAAACCTCGAGAGACAACATTAACAGTGAAGACATAGGTCACTTTAGGGCGTCCTCCCAGCTGGACGCTGAACTGCTCTGGGGTATAATGGATTTGTGTGGTTAAAAAAGTGACATCGTGGCTCAAGGAGAAAAAACATTCTTACAACAGGAATGGGTTAAGACAAAAAAAAAATCAAGAAAAGAGGATTGGATGGTTGACCAAGAGACAAATTTAAAGTTGAGAAAGGCTAGGGAGACGGGCGAGGAAGTGCTGACAGAAACAAAAATAATGCGACACGAGGAGGAAGTGAGTTGATGAAGAAGAGTCCGGCCAACATAAACTGTTATGCTCCGGTCCCATTAGTCCACCCACCCTAATGAGTCCAAAGGACAGCCGAGCAGTGTACAAGAGGAGTGTACAACAAGTGTAAGCCTTTGTAAACAACTTAAAGAGAGAAGGAGAATAAACATGAAAAAAAAACAGAATCATGTGCTTGCTGCTTTATGTTATAGAATAAAAAAAAAAAATGGTTTTCTTGAGGAATACAGCCAGGCCTCTGACCTCAGAGGTTTTTTCCAGTCTTAGACCAGCTGGGAACATCCAAGTGTGAATCCTTTCTTTCCTACATTTATTACTCTACACGGCTGATGTGAATAACATGCTGTGGTCAGTGTTGCCTGTGGGTTGAAATAAGTTAAGAGTGAAGAAGCACTTCACAGAGTTGTCCTCAAGACAACACGGTGGGTAGGGGAAACGGGGTTCAGGAGCCACCCAGGCGCTAGTTGTTTACCCCTGTGGCGAAAAAAATCCCCCCCATCTGGAGGCTGGTGATCAGTGAGGATGAGAGAGGAGAGGAAGACAACACAGGAGGGTGAACATTGTGTCCATGTGTTCACAGGCAAAACTGATTTTGGTTTGGTTAGATTTAGGCAACTAAAAGCCAATTGCTATAGGGAAGAAAAATGCAAATTACTTTTCTGAGAGAAATCCCTGGATTATGTTCAAGGTCACGTAACAATTATTTCTTTTCACTATATCTGTACACAGATATAGTGAGGAGAGATCAGGGTTATGGCAAATAAACTATTGTTAAGGTCAACGCATGTACGGTTTTGTTAGGCAACTAAACCAAAGCACACATTAACTTTGGGATTGGATGCAAACCGCAGTCTATTTGCTGCATAAAGGTCAGGCTACTTCCTGCACTGGCAGTGGTTGTAAATTGTGTTTATATACACAGAATGTCAAGGATTACTGGGCCAGAACACCAATGCTGTTCGTTTTCTGGTGGACAGTCTCAACTCCAATGAAAAGGACTTTTGTTTTGAAAGTTGTACTATGGTCTACTGCTTTGTCGCAAGTAATTATTGCATGATTATTTTAGATGAAAGTGTCATGGGGTTTGAGTAGATATTGAGAAAGTATGAAATCCTGCAGTTCCTGTAAAGGGTTTACCCTTGGTTTGCCTCGCTCTATCATCTCCAACAGGCCACTTTGACAAATAATGATAGTCAGCAAACTGCTGGGTTCCAAAGACTGGCCAATATCCAAACCCAAACAGCAACAAAAAGAGGCCAGGGGCTCCTAGTTCTGGTCTAGTCCTTTTCTTGAAACACAGCCGTTCTCATCCTTGTTTATCTTAGCTTTAACTTGGCTGAAGCTTCAGCCCTCCAGTCCAAAAGACACTCGACAGTTCAAATTGGTTGTGACGTTAGCAAGATGCTTATTTGACGTTGGTTGATGGTGGAACGAAATCTTTTTCCCGATAAGAGTGAGTTTGGGAAGGAGTGACGTTGGGCTGAGGTGAAGCCCGTGAACATGAATCATCTGTCCTCTGAGAGCGATAACAGCTTGAAATAATGGAAGCAAAATTTTCCCAAGATCAATTTTTTCATATAGGCTAACCCAGCCCGCTCGCTGTTTTGATCTTCATAAGGACTCATCAACTGTATCTGAGATAAAGAACACAAAAAACTCCCCACTCTTTCCCAGTCAGTCCCTGTAATCACAATTTCAGTGCAATCAGTTTTTGTTGCTCAAGTTTTTTTTCCTGAGATTTGAAATCTTGGCCCACTTTTCATATTTCCAGTCCTGCAATCTGTTTTCATTAAGCTCACGTCTCCCTAAAGGAAAAAAGACAGCATAATTCGCTGCCAGAGTACACTAATCTGTGTCAAATATGAAAGAGGGACAAAGGCAACACATTGCTGCTGGCGTAGACGAGAGGAGTCGCTGAATTAAGTTGTTTTGGTTTGATCCCACTTAAACTAGAGAAAAGAGAGACAAAAGACAACAATTCCCTGCCATGCAATTATCCATTAACCACATGTAAAGAGAAATATGTGGTAAGGACATAAAGTAAAGCCATGCAGCCTCACACACAGAAACTGGCCTGTGTTACTATACTTGCAAGGACCTTCACTGACAACAATGACTAAAAAGACATGAACTAAGCCTCATTCAAGCTTTCTAACAACAGGGAACAAAAACAAAGTCCAACAGGGCAAGAAACAGATATTTTTTTTTAAGTGTTTGTTCTGTGTGTGTGTTCCAGTGCCTTGATATTGGATTGTCTGTGTGAGTCCCAAACTCCCCAGCAGGTCCCCTCTCCTGTCAAAGCGGCGGTCCTGCGGTGTGTCCTGCTGATCCTGTTATCTCACGTCTCTCTCATCTGGCTATTGTGTCTTCAATCTTCTCTACTTTATCTAATCTGCTTTCTCTCTCTCTGCCTCTCTCTATCTCTCACCCACAGGTCCCTCAGGTTATTAGTTTGATGTGCTTGATCTTGAAGATCTTTTACCACGAAGGGGGCATTGAGGCTTTCTGTAAACTGGAAAAACTGTGTTTTTCCCTTAGATCCCTGCAACACTAAACATGCAGCTAAACATGTATTTTCTTATTTTTTGTGTTTTATGTCATGTTAACCTTGGCAACTTTGCCATGTAGGGTTGTCTCTGCAACAGGCTGGCAAAAAAAGTTTTCTTTATAACTAAGTAGAGAACTCTTCCTCTATGCGGTTTCTGATCCAGCAGCTCCTATGTGTGTGTGTGTTTGTGTGTGTGTGTGTGTGTGTGTGTGTGTGTGTGTGTGTGTGTGTGTGTGTGTGTGTGTGCGTGTGCGTGCGTGCGTGCAACTGACCTTTCCTGACCACCTCTAAGGATGTTATCTCTCTACCTTTACTTCCTTTAAAAGTGCACTGACTGAAGATGAAATTTAGAATGATTTCATCCAATGAAATCCACGTTCATTAATTTCATGTTAAGCGTGGTACCACTTCAGCACCAGCCACATTAGTTTCTCTCCAAAGCATCCACCCTGTTGAAAAGGGAGTCTGCAATCAGCACTGGTCCACCTTAAGAGATTTTGCATGTAATTCTTCATTTTTCCCTGCTGGTGTCAGCATTGCACCATGGGGGAATCCACCCCAGACACGCTCTGGAGCCAAGAGGAGGGTCTTGATATTAAGGTGGATCATGAGGGTTGAGAATAGGATCCTAAGTAAGAAAACTGCAGTGCTGAGTAAGTATCAGCGTGGAAAGATCATACAGTGTGTTTTCTTGTGTGTTATTAAAGAAAAAAAAAGAGTTTGCAGTTCTTGCACTGCCTCCATGCTTGTTTGTTTTCACTCCTATGTGTGTAAATGTCCTCTATTACCCACAAGCACCAGTGCTGGCTGTGTCTTGGTGCGGCATGTGGCGACTGACACAGAGAAAGCAGCTTACAGCTCCTGGTCCCTGCTGGGTCCAGGCTGGGCCGGGCGGCGAGCGCCTGGGGGCCTCCCGGACTGCCACTAACAGGGTTTTATCTGCCCTGAGGATTAATGCGATTTCATCAGGGTCTGGGCCACACACATACACACACGCACACATGCTCAGAGAAAGTTTAAGCAGTGAATAGGTGTGTAAGACTCAATAAAAAAAATGATGTGAATGATAAAGACGCTTTTATAGACTGTCTCTGTTTAGAGCCACTGGATCTCCAATTATGTGTATGTCTACCATGTGGTGTCCCTGGAGCAAAGGTTGGCTGTAGGTGGAGGTGGACTAAAGAGAAGGCCAAACAGCAACTGTTGCTAAGGTCTTCTCTGTGTGTATAGATGTTTGTGTGTGTGTGAGCGTGGCAGGGAGGTCAAAGGTGGCCGGGCGTTATAGCTTCACTGGGTTTGTAACTTCAGGTCAGCAGAATAACATCAGACACACCGAACTTCTTCTTCTCTGTACATCTTTGTTCGTTGTTTCTAAAGGCTCACACTCAGGGTTCGTGGTGGTTACATCAGGGCGTGTGCTGTTCATTGACTACAAGTCAAAATCCACCACATTTCAATTGACTAATTTATATGATAATGAAGAAAATACACTACCAAACAACAACATAATGCTGAGGTCACGTGAGCACGCTGGAGAATATGGCCGCCTAGAATCGAGCTCCCAAAAGGAATGACCCAAAACCTCGACATGTGATAGATAGAGGCTACTCTAAGATGATAAAAGTGTGACTGAGAACTTTCCCTTGGCTCGACGTGACTCAGATAAGTTGTACATGGCAGCGGGGAAAAGCCAACGGCAGCCTAGGACGCTACGAAGTAACGCTAGCAACATGGCGGACGCACAAGACAAACAAGAAGAAATAACTAGCTTGGCTGGCCCGGGTGGTGATAAATGTAGCATGGAGGCAGGCGTTTTGTCAGCAATGCAAAAATCGATCGGAAAAGCTATGGAAGAGCTTGGACATGTCAGAAAGTTACTACTGGTATTGCAATCTGATATTGACCAAGTTAAAAAGGACAGCGCGGGCCTCCGCAGGGATGTTAATGGCGTCATACAGCGTTTGAGGCGCTGCGAGTGGGATATTTTATCTGGAAGATGAAAACTGGGCCTTCCAATTGTGGAGGGAAATGTCAAGAATTTGCTCAGTCTTGAAGGGGCCCAGCAGGATGCCAACTTTCGGGATAGACGCCATTTTGGTTCTGTTTTTTTGAAAGAGAATTTGGGAAGAGAGCAAACTGGAATATTTTGAGGAACATCATTGTCGAGGCCGGGGCGGCCGTTGGATCGGGCCACAGTTACAGCGGGTACATCGTGTCCCGGCGGACCGGCGGTGGATGGTAATCGTTTTATCGAAACCATTGTCATCCGCTTCTTTTTGCTTCTTGGAGAAGGAAAATGTTTGCTGCGCCAAGCAAGTATAGGGGAAGGGGAGAGTGGGTGGAAAGGTGCAACTTTCCTTTTTCCAGATCTACCACGGGAGTGGACTGAGAGGGGGAAAAAATTTTCGGAGGTGGAGGAAAATTGGGGACTCTCTGGATTGTCGGTTTTACGGGCACCACGGCACAAATGCGCTTTACCTGGAAGGGAAGAGGGTGAGATTCGACGATCACCGCCGTGCATGGCATTTCTGGAAAAAGAGGCGGTTGGAGCCTCCACGTCGCGACGCGAGGATGGAAAAACAAGGTTGAAAATGTCAAAAGGATGACTGATTGCTGACCGCTGCCCGATTACCTCTATATAGGTTACCTGGTTCTGTTTTCCCATTTTTTTTATTTTTTTTTTTTTTTTTTTTTTTTTTTTTTTTTTTTTTTTTTTTTTTTTTTTTTTTTTATTATTTTTTTTTTTTTTTTTTTCTCCCAAGATAAGGGGGAAGTTGTTTGAGCTGAAAACCAAACTGGTAGAGAAGTTTTCTCGGGCCTTTGGAACACAAATTTAAAATGACACTTTTTAAGGGGGAAACTAATTTTTTACGGGGAAGAAAAACAAGGGGGTATTGGTTTCATTGGGGGGGTTGCAGGGCGTCTTTTGCCAAGGGGGTGGAAAGCTTGATGAAAAGGATTATTTTGAAATAGTGGGGGGGGTTTCTGGGGGTTTTTTGGGGCTGGTCTTCACGCGACTCACGGCCCATTTGGGGGTATTTATTTTTTTTCCCCCTTCGTTTGGTCGGGAGGTGGGATTTTAATTTTTTTGCATTTTTTTTTTTAGGTGGATGTTTTTTTTTTCCCCTATGGTGTTTTTTTTTTTTGGTTTTTTTTCGGGAAGTATGTTTTTTGAAAATTTGGGGGCCTTTAGTTCCTTTTTGTTTTTGGGGAGTTGAAAACCCCAAAGTCTGTTTTAAAAGGTGTTTTTGTGAAATGTTATTTTTTGGTCAATCTGGAAAATGACTAAATTGGCTTTTTGGAGGTTTTATTTTTTTGGAAATAAGGATCACATACCCTGAAAAAAGGAAAAAGTCTATCCATTTTAGATCCCCAAAAGCAAGGGCCCTGATAAAAGGGACATCTGGGGGACAAATGCAAATTTTAGAGAGGGGTGGGACAATTTATAAAGCTCTTATACTAGCAAAGATGGGGGGTTCAATACTTGACTAAAAAGTTATTTTGTCATGTTGAGACAAATAAAATAAAGGGTAGGATAATATGGTTGGGGCAAAATAAATGATTTAAAAGGTAATATATGCAATATTACCCCCAAAAAAAAAAACCAGCCTTTTTTTCATGGGTTAATAAATGTGGGAGAAGCGGATGGTCCCACTTCATTTCGGGGGACTATAACCGGGGTCAAAGGGGGTTTTTGGACAAACCCTTCACAAATTGGGTCGGGACAAAAGACCTACATCTAAAGGGAAAGACCGGGGCCTGGGGGTTTTGGGGGCTAGTGCCCCTAAAGGGAATCTTTTTATTCAAATTGCAAAAAGCCACACCGCCGGGGCATTTTCCTGATAAAAAGATCGGTAGAAAACGTAGACTGTGTGTTTGGGACCCTTCTTAGGGCCCATGCCTGGAAAGGGGGATAGTTGGGTTTTGGGATCTATTAAGTCTATAATGGGGAGATGGTCTTTGCTCAGGATGAACCTTTCCCAAAAATTACGGGGGGAAGATTTTAAAATTTTTTTTGCTTTACAAGGCGTTAGGATTAGGTTCATGTGGAGGCCTAACCCTTAAAGGGGCAAAAAAATAGCTCATTCGAGTAAAAACTAAAACGAAAAAAAACATGAGGGGATTGGAATCTCGCTGGGGCTGCCGAAAAGAACTGGCAAAATTATTCTGAGGACCGTCTGAAAAGAGGGGGAAATTTAAATTCCATTAAAAAGGTATAATAGAAAGGTAAATTGCTATGTTTAGAAAAGAGAAATTTTCTTGAGAGGGGTGAAAAACCCAAAAACTTTGGGCTGCAATTAAAAAAACAAGACAGTTTTAAAATTACCTGCGTTTAAAATCAAGGGGAAATTATAAAAGTAAAAAAAGGACATTAATGATTTAAAAGTTTTTATGTCCGTTATGAAGGGGGTGGATCCCAAAAAACAATTTGAACCCTTTTTTTTGCTAATATAAATTCCCAAAATTGTCGAAAACAATACCAGAGGGGGGATATTTGAAGCAGAAATCAAGAACAAAAGCCCTGAAAACCGAAAGTCCCGGGGCTGCGGCTACCATTTAATATTATAAAATTTGTTGATTTATGGCCCCCCTTCTGACGGAAATAAAAAGATCGTTTGATTTGGGCAATTACCAAACATTTAATAAGGCGTTGATTCATTTATTTAGAAAACAGAGCCCTACGACCCAGGGAGTTTAAGCCCAAATTTTTAAAAGATTCGATGGCAAAATTTTTTACTAAGGTCTTGCCCAAAATGAAAGTTCTATCCGAGTTGTTCATGCGACAGAGGTTTTTTGGGGGCCCCTTTTTCAGATAATGTTTTGGCGGTTATTCATCTTATGTGGGCAAGTCTAAGCTACACGCCCCCCACCTCTCATTGGACCAGAAAAAACATAACGGGTGAACGGCAAACCTTTTTTTATCACTGAGGGTGTTTGGTTTGGAGAATTTTTTAAATGTTAGATTTCTACTTGTCCCCTAAAGGGATCTTTCAACTAATGGGGCCCGAATCTCCTTTTTTTTGGGGGGGCCTGGAGGTCAGAAACGGGGGTCCGTTACCCGTTTTTTTTCCCATATTTCTGGAAACCCTTACTGAGCGCTAAGACTATCAAGTATTAAAGGGGGTGGGGGGTGGACGAACTAAAAGTTTTTATATGCGACGATATTTTGTTGTTGTTTCGGACCCGCTAATTCTATTCCCTACCAATAAATTAAACCTTTTTCCCCCCTACGATTAATTAATTGGCAAAACAAGGTGAGCCTTTCTAGTCTCGCCATCGAGCTCCTAAATTTTAAATTTTAAGTCCCAGTGGGAATGAATCCTGGATTAAGCGACTGCTGATTCCCCAATTGAAAAATCGATGCCATTACTTCAAGAGTAAAAATATTTGGTAATGGAAAAATAATTAATCTTACCTTGTGGGGGAATTAATACTATTTAAAGGGGGGATACCCACAATTTTTAAATTTTAATCATGATTTTCCATTAATGTCCTAGTGGATAAAAAAAATAAACAATGGGGTTAGGGTTATTTTGGAATGAAAAAACCCGGATTAATACAAAGTTTTCTAAAAGGGGAAAAAGGGGGCTTGGCCCTTTCCCAAAATTTGAAAAATATAACTTGGGTTTTTAAATTTGGGTAAATTTGGGAGGGTTGGGGTGATTATGGTTTTTCAACCGGGTTTTGGGGAAAGTTGAAGGGTGTGGTGGGTCCCTCCCCAAACCCCCACGGCTCTCTCTCAAATTAGGTGGGAAGGGGGAAAAAAACCTATTCTGAACACTCTCAAGGGTGGGTCTGAGTACATGTTTTATGGGGGAATCCAAACAAACAGGGGTACTCCTCCATAGGGATAATCCCGATCTTAAGGGAAAAGTTCCTCTGTTGGGATTGTCAAAGAAAATATATGGATTGAGGGCTATATAAGGGTGTAGTCTTTAAGTCATATCAGGAGCTATTGGATCAATTTCTTTTGGAGGGAAGGGGTGAATTTTGGAAATATTTACAACTGAGGAGCAGTGTGCAAAGTGTGTTCCCGCCAAATAGAAGCATAGATGTTTCTAATATGGTGCAAAATCTTTTTAACTTGCCAAATACACTGCATAGTGCCTCAACATTTTACAAGAATATAATGGATCTACTGAGTGTGAGCACTGAGAATCTTAGATTGATATGGCAAAGGGATTTAGGGTGTGAAATAGACACGGAGAAATGGCGTAATATAGTTTCCAAGGTTGGCTGGGCCACTAGGGATGTTAGAAGCAAATTTACTCATTATAAAATTATACATAGATACTACTATACTCCCATGAAGCTTTTCAGAATGGGCTTAGTAGAAGACAAAAGATGTTGGAAGTGTAAGGGGGAAAATGGTACATTTTTGCATGCCTTTTGGGAATGTCCTGTGGTTTTACCGTTCTGGAAAGCAGTATTGAATAAATTGGGAGACTGGATGGGTAAAAAGTTACCGGAATCTCCACTGCTCTGTCTCTTGGGAGATTGTACACTTTTGCCGCAGGGAACCAGCAAAGGACAGCATGCATTAATAACCGCAGGCCTTATCACTGCAGCAAGGCTGATTTTGAGGAATTGGAAGAGTACATACACGCCGGGGCTCACAGACTGGACTCAACTGATGACGGAGATTGCATCCTACGAATACTTGATTGCCAGGAGTAACAATATCAAGGGGAAGTTTCATTTAGTGTGGGACTATTTCTGTTTATATATTAAGAGATAGATACATTAAGCATGTGTTGGTACACATGCTTTAAACACGATACAGTCGATATAATCATAAACAATGTAGTGGTACAAGGGGTGTTGTCCTTTTAAGTTTAGTCGTAACTGCCTTTTGCTTTCTGTTTTTTTGTTATTTCTTTTGTATTGTTTTTGGTATTTGTAAATGTTTGTGTTTAAAAAATAAAAAACACTTTAATGAAAAAAAAAAAACAACATAATGCTACTTTTCACACGTTCACACAGCTAACATGTGAAATTACTGGATTGCCCCTTTAACTAACACTGGGTGTTTCTCAATGTCAAGGATCCTTCCTTGGTAGGACTCGTCCTTCCAAGGAAGGATCCTTCAGGAGCAGGTCAGAGTCCTCCTTACATTTGGAGAACATGTACAATGGAACAGGCTATCAAGTGCACGTCATTGCGGGCTGGCGTCACTTAATTTTTTTGCTGCATTTCAAAACACTGGATGAAATGGTTGTGGAAGTGTTAACTGTGCTGTTAAATTATGCTGTTGGGATGTAGAAAATGAATCAGCAGCCATTTCTTAATGTCACGGAAGAATCCTCCAAAGCCATGAGAGGACGCTACGTCATCAACGTCCGTCGAAGGACCGTTCCAATTTCGAGCATCCTCCGAATTCCTCCGGGACGGAGTCCTTCATTCAGAAAATTTCCCATTGACGGAGAAGGATGCTATGTTTTCCTTCGCGGTCCCAAATCACCCACAATCCTATGCGCGAGCCTTTGAGGGCTCGTTTAAAAAAAAACAGCTGATATAAGCGGGAGTTCGAGCGGCATCGCTGACGGTGAAGTTATAATTTAAATGTAAGTATCTTTTAGTGTGTGCCGTACATTTGTTATCACCGTTAATGTTTTACATTAATGTCAAGCTTAACGCTTTAAAGCTTGTACAAATGCTATAATAATTAGGTAGATACACCCCGAACTGACGAACTACCTGTCAGTTAACATTCGGCTGTTAGCTACTAGGTTGCCGTCTTTGTAAAGTTTAATGTGCAAGTTCATCTCTCTATATGCCGTTATCGTAAATGCGTAACGTTAGCAATAGCAGAGATTTAGAAAGTTGGTGTTTATCACTGGTTGTATCTGTAGACGGGAATTATCACTGCACCATGTTAACTTCACTAGCCCCGTTCAACGAAGGCTGACATGTATGAGCACTCCCGTGTAATAACGGTATGTTATAGCATTCATACGTAGTTAAACATCTTTATGTTGTGTTAACTGTCTTTTAACAGGGACTAACGGAGGCGGTCACCAAGGACGGCAAAGCCCGACCAGCAGGGAGACAGAGGCCAAAGAGAGATGTTGAATACATTATTTGCTATATTAAAGATTGTCTTTCTAACAATAAATGCTTTAAATTAACTGGTTTGTCCGTGTCATAAGTTCTTGGGCTTGTGTATATAATATTAGTTTTTCAAGGTCTATTTCCCATCAAATTGTGACCTGGACAGAGGAAACTTCAATTATTTACTATAAGTCAACAATTATATTCAGATGCTATCTGTATACATTTTAAAAAAAGAAAAGTAGCTGTTAAAATTAGCTTGCAGTTTACTGCATACATGTAAGATTAGCTTATTTTACAGTCAAGAAATGAAAAATATGATCAGCAACTACAAGGTTAACCAGCTAATGAGCTACCACAGCAGGTATGACATGCAGTAAACTGTAAGTGAGAAAGATTAAATAATACTGTTGACACGTGTCAAACATGAAAAAGTCATACCATTGATAAAATCCGCCAACACAGTAAAGGTAGGTGTGTGTAATGGTCAAGGGTTGTTACGTTCATGATGAAGAAAACTACACAGTGGACTTTACCTGTATAATATACTTGTGATGCAACTGTAACAGGACAGGTTGACTAACCTAAAACCTCCTTGTCTGCAGTCTGCAAGCAACACCCATCATCGCAGCTGTCTGATCGCCCTTCATGTTGAATAATACTTGTGTGTACAGTATATAGTAATGTTTGAACATGTACACCTTACGAGTTGTTACAACGCATCAGAACAATTCCACGTCAAATTTAACGGAAATAACAGTAACAATAATAGTTTATTATATAAACACGCCCAAGAACTTAATGACACGGACAAACCAGTTAATTTAAAGCATTTATGTTAGAAAGACAATCTTTAATATAGCAAATAATGTATTCAACATCTTTCTTTGGCCTCGTCTCCCTGCTGGTCGTGGCTTTGCCGTCCTTGGTGACCGCCTCCGTTAGTCCCTGTTAAAAGACAGTTAACACAACATAAAGATGTTTACGTTATGAATGCTATAACATACCGTTACACGGGAGTGCTCATACATGTCAGCCTTCGTTAAACGTTGTTGTTAACATGGTGCAGTGTTACCTCCCGTCTACAGATACAACCAGTGATAAACACACAAACTTTCTAAATCTCTGCTAACGTTACGCATATACGGTAACGGCATATAAAGAGATGAATATGCCACCGTGCATTAAACTTACAAAGACAGCAACCTAGCTAGCTAACAGCAGAATATTATATATATAATATAGGTTCAGTTAGCTAACGTTAGCTCGGGTGTATCTACCTAATTATTATAGGAATTTGTACAAGCATTAAAGCGTTAAGCTTTACATTAATGTAAAACATTAACGGTGATAACAATGTACGGCACACACTAAAGATTTAAATTTAACTTCACCGTCAGCCATGCCGCTCGAACTCCCGCTGAGGTCCGCTATTATTATTTTTAACGAGCCGGCAAAGGCCCGCGCATAGGATTGGGGTGATTTGGGACCGCGAAGGATACACATATATGCATCCTTCTCTGTCTATGGGAAATTTTTATGAATGAAGGACTGAGTTCGGAGGATCTTGACATTGGAACGGTCCTTCGGCGGGCGTTGATGACGTTGATGACGTGGCATCCTCCAAATTCTGGCTTTTGAGGATCCTTCCTTGACATTGGGAAACACCCACTATCTTGCTCTATCCTCTAGGGTCAAATTAAATATCCATATTTGGCAGGGGTGAAACTAACATTTTGCATCTTCTCTGTTGTAACAAAGTCATTTTATTGTGTACTTTTACTTTATTTTCTTTCCATTAATGTCTTTTAAGATGACAGTTATTGTACCTTGGTATAGGCCTAGCTAGTAAAGAAAGAATAAAGGTTGCATCTGCCTTTAATTGCACCAGCCATCAAGCACGCTGTGACACAAATCACCCAAGATAACTGCGTGAGCAACAGGTGCGCGCTCAGTTTAGCCAACATGCTAATGTGCTTGTGGAGGATCCTCCAGCATTTTGCAAAGGGATGTCTGCTTTTACTAAGGTGTGTGAGGCCTTTTGGACTGTTTGTAACACCTTTCACATTTGTGACTGCATGACACTCTATCAGCTCCAAACGTTTTGAATTTAAGGAGCTGGAGCGGGACCAGAAAGGCCTACAGAACGGCAGCTGAGTGGACTGAGACTTATATGTTGCATTGGCAATGAACAAGCAGAGACGTTGATCACGTGCACACGATTTGCTGAACGTTGAGATAGGTGAGTACCTTGCCTACAACAAGAAAGTCATTGTAAAGAAGTGTGTGTGTGTGTGTGTGTGTGTGTGTGTGCGCGCGTGTGCGTGTGTGTGTGCGCGTGCGCGTGTGTGTGTGAGAGACCTGTAGGCCCATCTGTGGAGTTTACATTTTCCTTATCTGTTTTGAATACCTTGGTAATGCTGGCAAGCTATGGCGTCCGACTCTTTTTGTATTTTCTCTGCCATTTCTTTTTAATTGTCTGAGTTTTATCCTCTTTCTGGAAATTTTTTTGGAAGATTATACTGAGGTGTGTGTGGTGTGGTGTGTGTGTGGGTGTGTGTGTGTGTGTGTGTGTGTGTGTGTGTGTGTGTGTGTGCGTGCTGTAAAGTGCCATCCATAGAAATCTACTGTTGGTTGGGACATCAGGCTTCTCTGTGGCGTGATGTTACTGAGATAGATGGATGGATGGATGGATGGATGGATGGATATAGATAGATAGATAGATAGATAGATAGATAGATAGATAGATAGATAGATAGATAGATAGATAGATAGATAGATAGATAGATAGATAGATAGATAGATAGATAGATAGATAGATAGATAGATAGATAGATAGATAGATAGATAGATACTTTATTGTTCCCGAAGGACATCTTAGTATGTTAATGCACTTTATTTGTTTTGATGAACATCATCATCGTACTTTATTTTTTTTTACCTTTTATCTAAGTAGCTACATTTTTGTACAAGTACTTTTGCATATACTTGAGTAAAATGTTCTAGTATTTTTTCCATCCCTGATATTTGGTCATGCATTTTTCTACTTCTTGCATCAAGTCAGTCCAACTTGTCAGAGAGTCTGTGGTTTCCTTGGAGTGCTCCGTGTGTAGTGTGACTGCAGTCAGGCCTAAAGCAGGGAAAAAGCCAGGACATTTTGCATTGATTCAAACAGTGTTGATTTAATTCTCCAGTCCCAGAATGTTTTATGTCCCGTGCATCGGGTCCTACATTTAGCTTTTAGCTTTTTCAAAAAAACCTAAATAACACTTAACAAATTGCATCACAAATCAGGCATATACTCATCATCCACTAAAATAATCAAGTGGTTCAAGTAACACAATGACTGACATTTAAATTCTCAGTCCAACCAATTGAAAACCTCATAAAGTGGGTCAGATCTGAGTGAGAGGTTGTGTGTCCTACTTGCTTGCACACAGACCTTGTAATGCGCCACCTTATACTTAAAATCTTTAACTCATTCTCTTCTTGACTTCAAGTTTACTTTAGCTTGATTTATGCCTGTGAGGTGTGCGTGTTTAAACCTGCCTGTGTGTCGGCTGCGGAGGGCCTCTCCTTTACCTTCTGAACATTTTAATGCTGGTCTTGCAGTCGGACTGTGGTTGTTGACCATCCCAATGAAATGAATCGACTAGACAGTTGTGACCACATTAAACCAGCTCTGACCGGTGTGATTGTCTGTCTTTATTTGTCAGGTAACCAACAATGTGGCAGAAAAAATAACAGGGAATGCCTTGAGGGCTCAGTGTGTCTCTGTCTGCCGTAGTTGTCTGTGAATATCTGTCTATGTTTATGTATGTGTGTTAATGTGTGCGTCTGTTTTTCGGTCTGCCTGTTTTTAATGGCTTTTTGTGTGCCCGCACTATTGTACAAGACTCTGTGTGTGTGCGTCAGTGTATTTATGTCTATGTCTGTGTTTGTGTCTGAGTCTGTTTGTGTGTTAATGTGTGTGTGCGGCTTTTGCGCTCAGGTGTGACCATGCAGCTTCGTGTCTGTGATCAGTCCGTTTGGCTCTGCAAGGGCAGTCGACCGTGGTCCACTATAAACCATCTAAATGTAGATTTTTCATTCAAAACCATATCCACTATTTGAAAGGGTAACTGCTACAGTTATAACATTATGGGGGAACTCATTCTTTGGTTGACAAAAATGACAAGAGGTTTGCTTACCATGTTGTAGAGATGCTGAAAACGTGACCCATAAACTTCAGATATTTATGTAGTGTACAAAAGTTGCCCTTAAACTAAGATTCTTCCTTTTTAAAAGGACATATTTTGTGCTACGTGGCTCTTCTGCTATGCCTGAATACTGTGACTATCCAAAAACACAATATAATTTTGGTATATTTGTCTAGGTTTTGAGATATCTGCCTCCTAAGATTAATATCTATATAAATTAGGTGAATTAGGATTTCATTATGGTGCTCATAGCATTACAATTGATATTTAAAAGATTTTGAACTGGCCTGTGGATTTCTTAATGCGTTGAGCATCACGTATTCTATTTCCCTCTGTTGTATTGGGGTGAAGGCGTGCATCTCAGAGTCAGACATCTGTAAACCTGGATCAAAACCAAATTATTTGCACGATACGATACTATTTGTCATTGTGTGTTAAGAAAGTAAGCCCTCACAGCCAGTAGCAAATTGGTTCCCTGCTTACTAGATGAATTTGATATTTATATATGGTGGGTTTTAGAAGCTTCTAAGCATCTGCTTAGAGTTTATGGTGACACTGATATTTGTGAGAATGCGGCAATAGAAATCCAAGCTCTTTCTATTAATACTTACTGAAAGATGAACGCTTTGTAATCATGGTTTTTGGGGATTTCCTGCCTCCATCCATCGTAATCTCATCAGGCAATAACACATTATCTCTTCCTATTTAATAGGCAACTGCATTGTTGACACTGTTTTGGGTTTTGAGGCCCTTGAGCGCTGGGACGAGACGCAGTCATTAAGAAGTATTACTCCCTTATTGAATGATTTATGAATGTAGTATATTGACATTTGAAGTATCTTAATAACAGGCCACTCCCATCGCTTTTTTTGGTATTGCTGCTTAGCTTTGGGTGTATTAGCTGGCGGTATAGCCACGTTTTACTTTTCTTTATTGGCGGTTCTGAGCTGACGCCAACTCAAATATTTGAGCCGTCTCTTTTTGAAAAAGAGTGGGTGCTCTTTAGCTTGATTATAGGTGCAGTAGTGCTGCACTTAAGCACTAAAGTGGCAGAACCAAAGCACACAGTGCATTGCCTTTGTTAAGAACATCTTAGATAGTTTGGCTTTTATGCAATGGTTACAATGGACCACAAGCTCTCTCTGTTGGCATTAAAAGTCAGAACTTGGCCTATCGAACCACAGCAATCATTTCCGATCCTCTACAACAGTTGGAACACGTCTGTTAACCAAGCAACTTGTACGGTGTAATCCTTATTTACAGACTGTCATTATGTATTATCTGTCTCCAAGCCAAACGTCAGAACAATTTATACAAAGCGTTTAAGAACAGCTGTTAAATAAACTATCCTCCCATTCATTTCCCACCTCTAACCTCTCACACCGTTTCACTCCTTTCTTTCTTTTTCAATCCTACCGTCTCAGGCTTGTCCATGAGAGACAATAGCCTCATTGTGACAATGTTTTGTGTGTGTTGGACCACACAAGTCTGCAAAGTAGAAGAAGACGTGTGCATCCCACCTTTTCTCTCTACCTGCCTATACGATCACCGCTTAAATCACCGGGGTCTGACAGCTCGTCACGTCGCAGCTTAGATAGAGGAAATACCTCAGGGACTTGCATATCCTTTGAGGTGTGCATACATGTCTAAATGTGTGTGCGTCTGGGGGGGGGGGGACAATAGGGGCATTAGATACCTGTCTCATCGTTGGTTCTTGAGCGGAGAGAGAGCGTACACACAGGCTCTATTGTGCATTGTTTTCGCATGCATGAACGGATGGGTGTATTGGTGATGGATAGAACACTTTTGGCAGAGAAGATAGCGCCACATTTGGCAGCTCATTTCACACCGAACTTGTGAAATAAGCACAGAGTCCAAAACTAACAACTAATGGACGACAGGCATGAATGGGAGACAGCATTTAACACTTTTCTTTTTTACATGAAAAAGGTTACCTAAGGGTTAATGCATGCAAGGTAAAGGTACTTTTATTGTCACATACGCGTACATGTAGTGAAATTCATTCTCTGCATTTAACCCATTCCTCAAGGGAGCAGTGGGCAGCCATTTACAGCGCTCGGGGACCATCTCCAGATCATAGCCAGAGCCAGAGATGTTATGGTTTGGCCACAAATAAATGATAAAATGATACATCAGCGGTTTTAGCCGTGCTTACTGCAAAGTGCGGCGCGGAGTGAAGTGCTGAGGCAAAACTAAATATTCCCCACTCAAGGTCCAGTTCTTTTTTTCCTACTAGCTTCATGGTCAAAAATGATCTCCAACTTATAATGAAGTCCATGTGATATAGATGAAAGCTAGTTAGTGGACCTTGGGTTGGCATTGTTTTCTCAAATCATCTCCGTGTCACACTGCTGCTTGTCTGTAGTTGCTTCCCCTCTCTGTGATGCTTTCACAGTGATGACATGTCTTTCCCCCACTGCCGCTGGTATTTTAAAGATTACATTTTGCACTTTTCTTTTTTTTTCATTAAAACCACTGAGTTTATACAGGTATCTACTGTGTATGGAGTTTGGTCCTTAGTCGACTAAACCTGGCACACCTTGTTCTCCCAGTCATGCTAGAATGGTGATGAATGACTTGTATCCCATCCACAGGCCTACTATGGACCAAAGCTGGCTGCAGTTCTGCTCGCTCCAGCTGATTCTCAGCCCAAATTGACTCATATTCAAACCTGCAAAACCTTTCCAAATCTGGCAGCTAAATAAAAACCAAAAGCTGGATCACATTTGGTCCTCCAGTGCACATAGCTCATTGGAGAATTCCCCTACAGTGATCAATTAAATATCATATCATTATACAGTATAGGTGGAATGTAGCCTTGTTTGAAATATACTAACAGAGCAATGTTGACTTTCCTCATTTCCAAATGAGGCGGTATGGTTTGTATAGGCAATGAAAGGCTGAATATATATTTATAGTGTGTGTGCATGTGTTTGTGCGTTGACGCTGAAGGCCGCGCGACCCTAAATCATACGATACACTGCAATGTGTTAAAGCTGAAAAAACAAAGGTTCATCGTGTACCTATACTCAGGCACAAGGCAGTATGATTTTAAAAAGGGGGTTCAATGTTGAAAAGCCTAAGCCAGGACCTGCTTCCTGAGTCTGGATTAGACCTAATTAGAACCGTACCGCTATTCTAAAGCACAAAACCAGTATTATTGTTTAAACTTGTAAAAATATCTTAAAGGACGTGGAGTAAATTCCATTTCTGAGAAAGCCACCGCAAAAGAAGCACTTTAAACATCAACATAACATGCAATTAACCTGCCAGCACGACAGAGGCTTTAATGGGAGCGCCGTTTCTCCTTATATAGGCAACCTACAACCATTACTGGCTTTATGACTACATTACCCCCACTTCAGGACATCCACACTATATAAATCAGTGTGTATTTGTTGTGTCAGGTTTACGCTCCGAAGATCCTACTTGCGAGTCTCATGTACTATTTTTCCTACAGTCAAGTGCTTTTGGTCAGAAAAGGGTTTATAGTGGTGCAAAGGAAGTGTTTGTAGCAGCAGAATGAAGTGGTTACATGACTGTTGTTTTATCATTTATTAGCTAC
The DNA here is from genome assembly GCF_008692095.1 of Etheostoma spectabile. Classification (NCBI taxonomy): domain Eukaryota; kingdom Metazoa; phylum Chordata; class Actinopteri; order Perciformes; family Percidae; genus Etheostoma; species Etheostoma spectabile. The sequence continues at coordinate 6,405,432 of NC_045756.1, forward strand.
ATAATTCCTCCTATGACTTGCTGAATGAGGAGCCTGTGTTTCCCCGGTACAGTTTTGATCGCTCATTTACGTACAGTCACTTGAATTCTCAGCAGTTTGATGTACTTGAGGGCAGCATTATTCCAGTTAATTCCACAAACCTCACCTCCCACGCCAGTGGCTAACCCAGAAAGTGAAATATCATTTATTATTAAAGTTTTCCAAGCATAGAAAACTTCCACTTTCATTTCTCCACTTCAGCTTTTGTTAATCATTGCTTTGTAATTTCCCTCATGTTTGGTTTTGTTCTCAGTTTTGAGTGAATTTTGTCCTGATTGGCCTAATTTAGCATTTAATAAAGAAGAAATAAGCAGTATGAAAAACGTGACTGGCTATGTACTGAAGGCCTCAGCTTGTACATAAACTCAAACACGTTCCAACTCCTTTTTTGGCTGACAGGTAATAGATATGCATGTCCCACCCATCTAGTTACAGCACGATGCTATCAGGATCTCAATACAAATTGGAAGGCAGTTCTTCCTTAGTATTTCAGCCCTTTGACTGCACACACACTCAAATATGTACATGTGAGGCACACAGAACTATAAAATAGATGTTGACAGTAGATTTACTGGAACCCATGTGTAAATCTGTGATGTAAAAAACAACACCACCGATGACATCCTAAAAAGCAATAGATCATTTGCCTGGTGAAATTCTACTATCTTTGTAAATTCTTGTGCTTCCTAAATCAGACTGTCACCTCTACACCACACCAACCACTTGTCTAATTTCCTTCCCTCCTGCCACCCACAGCGAAACCACTGTGGTCTTCTTTGTTCTGCATCTTTTGCATTCAGGAAGCAGTAAAGCAGCTGTGACATGAGGATTGCGGTTGTCTATGTGTATGTACTGTATATCCGTCTTTTATCTGAATATCCAGATAGCTCTAGTGCTACAGTAGTATCCTGAAAGTCAAAGTCTTTCTCTGGACAGCCTCGGCCAACCACCTTCGTGCAATTTAAAGATACATTTTAGAGGTTTTAAAGAGTGGCGCGCTACCTGGGAACATGTACAGCCACTCAATGCTATTCCACTAATTGACAGTTAATGATGGTAACTTACCCAAAACAGTAGCGATGCAAAGAAGAAGACTGATCGCTGGCTGTAAACAACTAAAAGTTGTCAAAGTTTGTAGACAGAGATTACATCTAGGAAAGTTGTAAGAATTTTATGTGGATATAGACGCTGTTGCACTGGTAAATTCTTATGGGAGCTGTAGATTTTTTTCCATGCTCCCAAAGAAATCGTTCTTTAACCTTTGTCAAAATCATGAAGGATTCAAATAGAATATGCTGTAGTGGATACCATTTTCTTGCAAAAGAGCGATTAAAGAAATGCTCAATGAGAGATTGCAGTAGTGGAACAAAGGGCTGGCAGACAGATGGACACGTTGGTTCTCTATTGAGAGTTGCGTGTTGTTGCCTGTTTTCTCGTCATATAAAACTGAATTACATACATAACTGAATTTCTCGAGTCCAACTGACCAGTTTATAAAGCTGACCTCTGATCCCTTAAAGACAGACGGGGTCATGATAGAGAAGCCCAGGTATAGAGACTGTGTGCAGGTATGACTTGAGGCCCTATTACACTTCTCCCAGCCAATCTATCGGATGCTTAAGCCCTGATGGATGCTCCCCCTCTCATTTTTGGCCTAAAATCTGTCCCCTCTTTATCCTCTGCTCCTCCTTAAACCTATCATCTTTCTGCTTTTGTTCAAACTTTTCTACCTTAAGTAAAAGCTGCATGTGCATTCATGGAACAAGAAGCCAGACATGCGTGCGTGCGTGCGCGCGCGTGTGTGTGTGTGTGTGCGTGCGTGCGTCCGTGCGTGCGTGCGTGTGTGTGTGTGTGTGCGTGTAGGTTCTCAGATAGATAAGGGATCTTAAACTAACAGAGGAGCCTAAAAGCCTATCATCTGAGAGAGGCCACACTCTAGGTGCATAGATTACACGCACAGATGCACATACACACGTCACACAGGCAGGTAACGTGAGTAAGAGCGCGGCATGTTTCCCATAACCCATACAAAGAAATCCCCTTATGCTTTCTTAATTGCTCCCATACTGAAAAATAAAAACAATTTCATTAGTTACCATCCTACTGTTCTTAATTATTTGTACTGTTAACTGTCCTCCTCTGCCACTTTGTGGTGTCGCACTAGAACATATTTTTGCACGATGCTAACTTTTTTCTACATATTTATCATCCAGTATGTTTTAGTTTATGCCTCCTGTGTGTTTTTACTTATTTAGAAGCATTATTTAGAAGCCATGTTGTTGCTGGTGACAGAATTTAAATTAGTTATGAGAAAAGAGCTGCAGTACTCATATAATACATTTCACTATACCACAAAACTACTATAACAATGTCATTTTAACACTATAATGTCGTTTGTACCAATGGTACATTGATGCTATAAGACATTAAGTATGGACTATAGACTCCCATGTGTACTGTAGGCCTGCTGTAGGCTCCTATAGGAATTGTGGTCACGGCTGTTTTCAGCTGCCTGGAGCAGTCTGCACATTATATCTCACATCATGCAAGCAACCTGTCAAATATCTGTACACCTTTTTTGTGTGTGTGTGTGCGCACTCTGTGGACACACACACGCTCTGTTAAACTGCTGCTGAACTACATAGCACACACACACACACACGCACGCAAGTCTGCCAGTGAGACATGATGAGGTGTAGAGTCTGTCAGGCAGTGTGTTAGAGTGTCAGGTGTGTGTTCAGTCTCCACTGGAGACTCAGGTAAAGTGTGTGTGTGTGTGTGTGTGTGTGTGTGTGTGTGTGTGGTGTGTGTTTGTTTGTGTGGTGTGTGTGTGTGTGTGTGTGTGTGTGTGTTGTGTGTGTGTGTGTTGGTGTGTGTGTGTGTGTGGTTGTGGTGTGTGTGTGTGTGTGTGGTGTGTGTGTGTGGTGTGTGTGTGTGTGTGTGGTGTGTGTGTGTGTGTTTGTGTGGGTGTGTGTGTGTGTGTGTGTGTGTGTGTGTGTGTGTGTGGTGTGTGTGGTGCGCGCAATAGCTCACGTTTTTGGTGTGTGTTTATGAATGCTCTAAGCGTGGATATATCAGCCTGATGATTACAGTGCAGTCGTGTGTGTGTTCTTCACTTTAATATTGCAGCCTGACACTTGGGGAATTCCTCTCTCACCAGCCCTGAGGCGAGTAAACACCACACAAATCTGTAATGACTACTGTCTTGTTTCCCTACCAACCTGGTCTGTTTTGGTCGGCACGGAGATGGCTTTTTTTTTTTATTGAGCGTCTTTCCTGGAGCAGGAGGATTGATAACAATATCCCATTGTCCAGTCATAGCATGAGGACCCATAACAACATGAGCTGTAAGTGTTAATAACAGACTTAAAGTACAATGGTGGCATTATCACTCCAGGACTGTGTGAGTGTCTGGGGATCCTTCGTTACCTCGAGGAAGGGAAAACACCAGCACCTCTGCAACCTTATATCACAGTGTTTAGCTGCTGCGCTCCCGGTCAGATTGTCAAACAACATTCACTGTTTCTGACAGGTCAAAATATTCCGGCATGAGGCATCAGCTGGCCTGATATATTGAAGGAATGTTTATATTTTTAGGTATTGTATTTCTTGGACCATTGGAATATTTAACTTATACCAAACTTGTACAAAAGTTGGACCCTTTTTCCACCTCTGCTCACCCATCCATTTTTGTAGCGCTGTTTATGACATTAGGACAGGAGCGTTTCTCGGGTCATACAGCTCCCTTATTTCAGCATAAAGTATATTTTGTACATGCTGTGTGTTCCTCTCTGTGCAACAGGGACTGCCGCTTTAAGGCCCGTGAGCCTTGAAACCTGTCAGGGCAGACTTCAAAAGAAAGGCTTTGAAGTTGTCCGCCATATGGGACGCTGAGATGAAGTTCAGTGAACTAGCTGCATGCGGAACTCGGCTCGGGGAGCGCTTCATTTTGATCAGCTCTTTGGCCGTTCAATATAAGCGTCATAAAGGCTTTGTAGCGGCCAAGCGGGGAGACCACAGCGTCATTCCTACGCAAATGCCGAGACTGTCTTCTTGCTGTCAGCACTGCAGATACCGTGGTTTGCTTTTGTGTGGGTGTCTGTTTCAATAAAAACAGAGACGAAAACATTCTTCGGGGCAAAAGTTTTTATTTGGTGAGGTAGAAACTGAGTGATTACATCTGGTACTCCAAACAGACAATACACTGGAAGGAAGCCTTTTTATATAACAAAATGAAACTACCAATAAATACTAGCCTAACGGTGAACCATAGCAGGAGCAATCAGAAACAAATCTGTGATTCATGAAAAGGCTTTTTGAGTAATGCTAAATGCATATAGTTTTGCAGTATTTAGTGCTTTCACACTGGAAAAGTGACATTAGTGCCAAAATTATAGTCAGCATACTAACATGTTTGAGAGTGGAGCGATGGATGCTATTGTCCCACACTGTAATGCACATGCATGAATGGACACATTTTGCCTGAATTTCCAAATTTGAAATTGGGAGTCAATTTGAAATCCCAGTTTTACCGACATCCATTAGTGCACTTTCCCGTTGTTTGGTAAATGGTAAAGTAGAAGTTTTTTCTTGTGCAAGAACACTAAACTATGAAATTGCACACTGGATATTCCTGCAACTTATTAAAAGAACAACATAAGAACTGCAAACGACTTTCAAATTGTAATAGCTAAAGTTAGAGGAGTTATGGAGTCAATTATAGCTCTATAACAAGATGGTGCTTCTCTTTTAACACATCACACACAGGCTAATATTAATCTCCATCAACCAGTACAGTTCCCGATTATCGGAGCGACACTGCAACAGCTTCAAATCGGTATTAACTGATATGTGAGCCAGCAACACTCCATTTAAAAAACAAGCCGAGGAGTCAGTTCATCTGCGTCTCCCGCCCCATAAAACCACAAAATATAAAACAAGGCTTTAATAAGAAGCATATGGAGGAGAGGAGTGGTACAAAGCTTTAACTGGCATTTACACAGTTTCTCTCCTCATTCATATGTACACCACATCATGATCAAATCCCTGCTGAAAGTAACAATGCCTGTTTCCAAATTCAACACTTGCTTACTAAGACAACATGTTGACACTGGCGCAAAAGCGCTGTGGGTACCAGTCTCACACACACACACACACACTTACAAATATTGTTTTATAAATTATGAGCCATTGTTGCCCCTTCTGTAGTCAGCAACCAAACCTGTACTAGTATGGAAAAGTGTGCATCCACACACACCTAAAAACACACCATACCATCTGCATTTGTTCACTAACCAACCATTGACTGTATTTCCATCGTGACCTCAAGGGGCGAAATATATTAAATGGAATGCCTCCAGTTAATTTATGCAACAGCACTGACCCTACTTGTAAACCTGCCGCTAGAGAAGAATTGATTTGGGTGCTACGGTTTGGTGTGGTCCTTCTCTGTCATACCTTCATTGGTCTACAAGTGCAGCATGTCCCAGAGCGGCAACACCGGCCGCTCATTTCAGCCAAGAAATGATTTAAAGCCATGAAACTGGCCGTGGCGGAAGGAGGGATGGGATTGCTATCTCGATCAGGGTCTGACTCCGAGCAGTCAAGAGTGTTGGATATTCCAGGTGGACTGGAGCTTCCCAGTCCCATTTTTCTTTGGTGCTTAGCAACGCCCAAGACGATTGTGATTGGTTTAAAGAAATGCCAATAAACCAGAGCACGTTTTCCTCCCATTCCCGAATGCTGTGTGGAGTGGCCAGACCCTCCTTCAGCGTGCTTTGGAGGAGGGTCTGGCAAAGTCAGACCACTGCCGTGCTAACATTAAGACATCTAATAGCATTTGCAATGTTTTAAAGTGCTCATAAGGTCTAAAAAAAAAAAAAAATAATTTAAAAAAAAAACTGACTTTGGTCACACATGCCTTTACAGTTAGTTGGTAAAAATCCACACGTGGTATTCCAGAAGATACAAAGCAAGGTTATAGGAGCTGTATAATGACTGGAAACTTGCTGACCAGAATCTTCATTCTTAAATCATTTTGACTCAGGTACTTCACACTAGGCAGCATATTCACTACCGAGGACTAAGGGCAAAAAGACAAATTGTAAGTCATCATGGAAACGCTTTCACTGGTGTAATAAAGGAGGTCCCATCAATCAACAGATCGAATGCCTAAGTTGTGACAGTTCCCTTCATTCTAAGAGGAAATCCTTTGGCCTTTGTGGTTTGACCTACATTTAATGTCGCCTTTGTGTGCTTGTAAACATGGCTCACAGTACTAATCCAGGTTGGGGTTTGATCATTTGCTGGAACGTTTGCATTGTATGTCTGCATTAGAGCAAATCTGATGAAATTATGTGTACATGTTTGTCAAAGCACGTGGCGGGTATGCGTCTTTGCAACTGCAGTTCAGATATGTGCATCTGTGGGCACCATGCAGAGTGTATTATAGTAGAGTATATTATAGCAGGGTATATTATAGTGTGTGTATAGGCATATCAGTACTGGATGTAAGAGTGAGAAACGAACCGTGTCTTGGTGGGCAAGTTTACTTTTCTGGGATGTCATGAAATGTCTGAAATGATAAATTGAATTGAATTGTCATTTACCATCTGGTCATTTGTAAAAGTCTACAACCGAGTGATTGTTTCTAGTGCATTGTGGGTGAGAAAAATGCTGCTGTTTTACAACCATGGTCACAGCCTGGGGAGAAAAACAACTCTGCCAGTAGTAGAAAATGTAAAAGAACAAAACAATTTAGAGGAAGCAAAGAAAAAGAAACCTTGACAAATGATTGGTTGAAGCTGCCTTTAGGTATAAAAAACAGGGAATATGGCACTGCGCTGTAATTTATTATTCTACTGTTACAATTTAATCATAATTGCCATTGTAAGTGCAGTTGTCCCAATCTGTTGAAGTTCGGTCATTGTTGATTTATTGATTCAGTCAAGCAAAAACATCAAAGATGCCCAATTGTTTATCTTTATGGCAGTTTTAAGCTCACATTTGGAATTAGGAAACTGTAATGAGCATTTTTTTACATTTGAAGTCATTAACTACTTTGGCTTTTCAACAGAGTAAACCGTTAACCACTTAATCAATGACAATAATCAGCCTAATATTAATTTTTGATTTTTATTTTGTGTTGGTTCAACACCAATCTACACATGGTATCCAGTCATTCTTTTCACTTTTGATTTATTTATTTATTTATTTTTTACAATTCTTTCACAACCAATTGAGGGGATTCCTACCAAAAATGTTAATGGTGAAAAATGAATACAGGCAGAAAGATTATGTGACAGTGATTCTCTCTGCACAGCTGTAAACTGTTCGCCTGCTGTTCCCAACCAGTCGTCGACTCTCCCTCCATCTCTCCCTCTTTTCTCTCTGGTTTGCTGCCAGTCCAGCTCACCAAAAAAAATCTATACAGTGTTGATATGATTATGTATCTTGGCAGGAGCAGCGTGCATACATCATTGTGTTTATGAGTGTGTGTGCATCACAGTGTGTCCTGTTTGGAGGAGCGAACCAGCTCATGGAACACTTGACAGAAGATATATACCTTTTCCACAGGAAAAGGAAACAAAGACAGCTTCCATATGATACACGGCTCCTCTATGAGGCCTGCGAGACAACTTTTCCTCTCTATCGATTCCCTACCCATGGCTGACCCATTTCTTTAATTTCTACGCTTCTTTCAGAGTGCCAGCACAGCCAGGCTGCCTGCAATCTCCCAGCATGTGCTGACTCTATTTCAACCTAGCGCTTTTCTTTTACCAGATAGGCAGAACGCTCTTTATTTCCCCTTTTTCTTTATTGCTTACCAACCCGGCTTGTCTTTGCCTCTTTACTCTCTCCCACCCCCTCCTTCCTCAGAGCTAGCTCCCTTCCTTCTCCTCCTTCCTTCCCCATCAGGTAGGTCTTTGGTGCCAGAGAGAGAAGCACAGTGTTCCTTTTGTTATTTCCAGATTTTAGTCTAGATAACACCCGCAGCCCCTCAGGTTCACCAACACATCAGCAGCCTCATATCGGAGGCTTTACATTTCTATAATTGGGATTTGAGGGGCTAGGCCTCACAAAGGGAAGGCAGTGTTTCCCCCAGAAAAGTTGTTTAGCCTGGTGGCAAGTGTCTTTTTTTTTTTCTTTTTTTTTTTTTTTTTGGACAAGGACCCGGCCCGGACCAGTCACAGACTGATGGCAGTGTTAATGTAGAGCCTGATAGTTTCTGTGATAACAGAATCATAGACTGAATCCCAAAATGTAGAATTGAACAAAGCTGTAAGACAGATTCCATAGGGCCTTGCATTAAGTGCTCAAAGCTGACTGAAAATTTGAAAATATGACTACGTCCAAGTTTCCGACTGAGCCGCCCCACTGTAGCTTAGTCGTAAAATAAGGTTAACAATTCCCAGTGGCAAAGGGTACTGAACTAAGAGTCCCCTTTAGACTTTGGGCAAAAAAGACTCAGGGCCAGATGTACGTACATTTGCGAATGTAGCGTTATCAGCACCATGGCCAACCTGCAGAACGCGCACGCTGTCAGTTTACTTTGTATTTACCAACCTCCAGTTCATCGGGTAATCGGCGCCTTTCTCCGCTCATTGTACCGGAAACTTAAAAGCGCAATTAAATGGGGGATGTCAAAGAAATCCTGCTGTGTGGTGTGTGTGTGTGTGTGTGTGTGTGTGTGTGTGTGTGTGTGTGGTGTGTGTGTGTGTGTGTGTGTGTGGTGTGTGGTGTGTGTGTGTGGTGTGTGTGTGTGTGGGTGTGTGTTGTGGTGTGTGTGTGTGGTGTGTGTGTGTGTGTGTTGTGGTGTGTGTGTGTGTGTGTGTGTGTGTGTGGCGCGTGCAAAGCGTCAAGTACTTGTGCTGTAATACTGCTGGGTGCAGACTGCGATATTCCCACTGCTGATGCTTTGACTGTTTGAAATGGTCCTGATGCCAATATTGTATGTTTTTATGTAATGTAGCCAGGAGTACAACTTCTGGAATGGAGTGTGAGCGCTGAGTCGGAGATTCAATGTCATCTTTGATTTCTTCCAGTAACTGTAATATTGCATGGCTGCTTAAACTGTAACGCTTAATGATTGAACTGACAAAGTGTGACCCTTGTGGCAAAAATCCTTTCAGCTCGTCTCCTTGGCCTGTCTTCGTCATGCTCGGGTTGCTGCTGCCGCCATTTCACCAGGAGGCATATGCAAGGAAACTGCCTTGCGGCTGGTTTACACCTGCTTTTTAAAAGGTGGAGAATTTTCACCGCAAAATAGAGGCACACTGTCACGGGAGGTTTTTGTACATACCGCGGAATACATAATTAGGCGCACTTTACGCTTCCCCTCCCATCTCTTTATGGGAAAACTCCCACTATGCCCTTCACCCTGCCGTGAACGCATACGCATGACACGGAAAACTGAATCTTTTTGCCAGCTTCTGCACGTGCTCACTTGTTTGCATTTCCATTTGGGACGGCAGGTATGCTGCATCACCAGCTGGTTCTGCTCTTGTTGACCCCTCCCCTTGACAATGGTTGCCTAGTGCCACAACTGGAGCCCAGCCCCAGGGCGGGCGGACAGCCAGCCTGCCAGATGTGAGGCCTTCTCCACGCTTTCTCTAATCCAAGCAGAAACATAAACTTCACGTACATGCACGTATACAGATGACCAAACGCTAACCCCCTGTGCATGACTTTGCGTACACTCTCCTTCCAGAATATACTGAAGAACAAGAACAAGAAATTTCTTGCAGACCTCTTTGTTTTCCATCCAAACCTAAGAGTGACCTTGTAGTGGCCCCAGTTTCCCTCCGTGGAAAGCAGTCTCTTTAAGGACCCTGCTATTAGCGGCTTTGTGGGGCAGAGTGGCGACATGTTAATGACACACAGACACAGAAGAGGCTACAGAACCCTGCACCCTCCTCCACCGAGAATCCAGCTGACTGCAGGGAATGTGGACTCTTAAAGATACAAGTTGACAGCAACCACAACAGGATGGTTTGGATTTGTATTGGCAGTGGGATTAAATGAAATATTGTTCATACTGTTTCTACATGAACATATGTGTAGCATTTTAGTAAAGTAATTGCTTACATTATTTGTGAGACATAAATAGGGAACATCTTTCAAAGGATTGGTAGCCTTTATGCCTTTTTAATAGTGTGTACCATTGAATCAGATTTGGAGGTAATGGTACGGTAAATATGATGCTATAGCCTGCAACCAAACAGCTTAGCATTTTAGTACGGTCCTAAAGAGTGTGTGTGTGTGTGTGTGTTGTGTGTGTGTGTGTGTGTGTGTGTGTGTGTGTGTCCAGATTACCTTTGAAGCAGAGTAAAGTATGCCTGAGTCAGCAAGAAGAGTAGTGTCAATGTCTTTCTATTAAACCTGTAACTAATGAAACGGATTTGGGGTTATTGGATAAACCTCCTAAAGCCCAATGAGGCTGCGTCATCAAGCTAATAAGTCACCATTTACAACTTTTTCAGTGTACTGCGGTCATATTAACATACTACTACTCTTCAGCTTTCCTTGAGAGTGGCAGAACTGCTTAGAGAAGAAGTCACAGCTTCTGTCAATTTAATAATAATAATAATAATAATAATAGATCCAACGTTCTATAGTAACAAAGCAACGGCACAATAATGTGGTTGTGGTGAGGCCAAAGGTCATGATGATGCGGCCAACTGGCAATCGGTCTGGTCTGCCTCCTTGTAAAACACAAGGCTTAATGGGTTTGTGGGCCGCACATGCATTAACCCCTACTCGCACATCACTTAGGTCAATGGGGCACCACATCTTCAACTCTGATAAGAACCACTGCTGCCCAATGGTCCATTTATGACTGTCCAGGTCAAGATTGACGAATGGCTGTCATCCAACCGTATCATTGTTTCATGGCACCAGAGACAGTTCAAAGACCGAGTTTAGAAGATTCAAAGTGGGGACCATCAAGCTTGTTAATGAGGCCTATCTGAAGTAGCGTCTGGCAAATAGCCAGCACGGCCACTGGCAAGAAAATGACACAGTGGGAGAAGAGTTTAAGAAAGCAACCAGATGCCTTTTAATGCCCTCAGATTTGAATAACTGTATTTTTGAAGAAAATATTTCCAACTTGCTCTTCCTGTAAAATTGAGCATGACAGGACATTGACCTTCAACAGACACACAGTCCATGGCCAAACCTCTCCAATTTACCTAAGAAATCAGATTTCTCAGAAATCTGCGTGTTCGTTCACAGGCCATGAGCGGTAAAATGTAAACTGAGTGCTCTATGATGAGTCATATGGCCCTCCGTTGTCATAGCGACTTGCCAACGTAGCAGCAGCTACTTATAAATATAGCCGAGAAGAAGTTAAGGGAAAAATTCCATCATTTGTACTGCCAGTTAATGCCATCTATCACAAAGTTATTCCAAGTAAATTGATTTGTCTGCATTAATTTACAGTGTGTAGTCTATTGATTTAGACATGACATTTGTTTAAAAGCTACCTTAATGGTGCACAAACTGTATACTTTTTAAAAACCATTTGTCCAGGGTTGGCTGTACACTTGACAGATTGACGCTGTGACTAAATATTTGCTTAGTTGAAAGAATTAGCCAAGTCATTGCTTGAAAGGAAATTACACGGATAATAAAAGCTCATATGCAAATATGCACCCACCCGATACTGTAGGTGTATCCCACCCCGGTTGGCCTTTAGCTTCAGCATCACTTTCCATTAGAGACTCTGGTATTGCAAGTGCTTTGCTAGGCTAACATCAAAGGCTTCCATTAGCCAGCTGGCGTTTGGCTCGCCGCTCATCAGACTGGCACGGGCCGAGCTTGAACTTCAGAAGCTCTGGCCTCGGTTTGCAAAGAAAGCAATGATGTCAAGATTTCTGGACACATTGCAACATCACACCACTTTGAGGCTTGCGAGGAGCTAAAAGCTCTGCTGAAATTTGGAGACGGAGGTGTGATCATAAATCAGAATTCCCTCACACTCTCACTCCTCGCTTCCTTCTGCCCCTTTCTCTCTCCTCCACTCTCCCGGCCTCTCTCGGCCAGAGACGGCACATTTTAAAGCCATTAGCGATCGGCCTGCCAGCTTTACATCAGCAGAAAACCATAAATTGTTTTATTGGATGAAGTTTGTGCAAAGTGATGAGCTCAGCGTTACCGATTCCCGGTACACCACCAGCTTACAGTGTGTGAAAGTGTGCTTCTTGTCAAATATTTAAGAAAAATAATTTTCCAAGGCTTTTGACGTTTGCATAATGTCCCTTGTGCATTTGTCACGCTTGTCTCCAGATCAGTGTCAGTAGGCTAGGAGCTTTATAGCATTTAAATTGAATTTTCTGTACAAATATTTGACTTCTCATTTATGAGCTTGCAAGAGGCCATCCATTTTTTTCTTCAAGTATGTGGTTAGTGAGCATGAATTTTACCAGCGTTTTCAGTAAATGTTTGTTGATGCACTGTACCTTCCTCCTGTGCAAAAACTGCTGATTTACGGCCTCTGAGGTGCACCTCTCCCCTGCTGCAGGCTGTGTCTGTATTCTCTCTGGAACTGGTCGAAGAAGGAGCATCTTGTGTGAAGTTGTTGACATTCGTACCCATCTTCCACCCTAGCCCCTCCAAGTCACACAGCTGTGTGCAGTGCAAATACTCCGGGCCCCCTTGGACCGCGTTGCCTGGGTAACCAAGACCACAACCAGGTATACCCACCGACTGTCCTGCTTTCCGTTAATCCATGGCCCCTCTCGGTGAGTCAGGCGCTCCGTAAACGATGCCTCCTGGAGGTCGCCATATGAACATTTGTTCTCCTATGATGTCGTGCCAATGAAGGGGGGAGGGGGAGGGGGGGTCAAGGTTTTACAAACCGATTGTGCAGGGGGGGGATGTGCATGGTCACAGAGGGGGATTTTGGGGGTTTGGGTTGGCAGCGCGACCCACACGTTTTTGACAGGGTTTCATAGCATGTGTTAGTGTTTTCCCTTGTTGCCTTGGAAATGGGATTCTTTAAAGATGGGAAAGCCCCAGATCCTTGCCCATCCCGTCAATGTACACACACACCACGTGTCCACCTCTCTGTGGAATGACATTTTGGTGCGTCAGCAGTATTGCGGGCTCGAGGGAGAAATGTTGTCTCGGAGGACAGGTGTGTCACACCTGTATGGCCTGCAGTGTGTACATGAAATATTCTTTCCATATTCCTTTTCGCCCCCACTGCAGACCCTGCAGTTAGTGGCCACTTTGCCGTTATAAGAGACTGAAAACCAGTGAGGGTAGTGGGTGTGAACTGGAATATAAAATGAATGTCGCCATTAGAGGACTGTAAGTACGCCATTCGCAACTGTGGAAGAATATACACCGAGAGATGGAAAAGTTTACAATTAATTACGCTCAATATAGCAGAACTAAGATCAATGCTCAAATTCAAACCAATACACACCGTATACTCGACCTTTAAAGCGAGACTATGTAATGTTTGAAAGAGGAAATACCTGTATTTCTCTTACAAATATAACAAGTTCAATTCATAAGCAGTTAAACATACCATTGCTAAACTCAATACTCCCAGGGATTTGCAGCTACAGCCTTATTTGGTCTGGAATGACCGTTAGCTTATGGTGGCTAATGTTAGCTAGATATTGCTGACCCTGCTCAGTCAGTTTGCTGACTCAATGACTCTTCTCTACTTCTCCCGCTGGGCTGTATTTCAGCATTTTAAGATGATCCTGTCATTCCTTGTGGCCACAGTTGCAGCAACTCACATGTCTTCGTACCTGGCTTTTAAAGGAACCTTGAATAGGGCTTGTTAACGTTTTTACGACTATTCATGGGTTTTAAAGACCGGATCAGAATTTCAGCTGGATGGCAAATCCAATCCTTCACTTTTACATGGACTTTCGCTTATGTCCAATTAAGGCTTTACATCTGGACCTACAGCTGTATTGACTAGTAACTGTCCGACTTCTCCCTTCTTCTGACTTCTTTGCATCATTTAAAATAAGTAGATGGGTGAAGGTGTGTGTTGGGGTGGATTTCTGCCATTCAGGTTGGAGATTTGAGCCTGTTCTACCACTTATCCTTCCAGAACTTCATCCAAGAAATACAAACTAAGCTGCACTTAAGAGACTCCATGAAACACATTATTCTTATGCCGAGACGATGTCTATTTCAAGGCAAATTCATAAAATATGAATACTATGGGAGCATTAAATCTGCCCCAAGTGGCTTCTTAGGAATTCTCTTTTAGTGTTATTGCTAAGGTGTGGAGCAGAATTGCAACAATAAATCAGTTTTCCTTCTTATTTTGCTACTACATCACTTAAATCATTTAATTCAATAACCACCTTAATGGCCTCTTGAAAGAAAGTTATATGCATCGGTATGTCACATTACAAGAGTACAGTATTCCTTTGGACACTTAAAAAGGCAGTGTTTCCTGGGTTCAGCAAGAGGTGATCCCATCCTTCTAGGGCATGCAGATATAGAGAGATGTTCCTTTTAAAATCAAAACATGTTTGTGTGCTGGGATGGACGCATACAGAGAGAGAGAGGGAGGGAGCATGAGGGGGGTAATGAATCAGCTGAGGTTTATGAGAAGCATACGTACGGTCTGGAGCAGGAAGGGAATATCTCTGATCTGTTCATCGATAAATGTTTACATCTCCCTCCACTCCACAGACGACACGTGTAGCCCCTCTGCATTTCATAATCTTCACACATGCACACGCACATGGGTTGTTGTTCAGGAGGGGGGCTGTGGGATGCCTGGGAGTGATAACATGACTACTGAATCAGAACAAGATCAGGCTGTACTTGTACTCACAGTGAAGCAAGAGAGGACGCAAATAGGGATACAAAAGGGTGAAGAAAGTATGCTAAATAAAGAGGGATACAAGCCTTTTAGAGAATTTCAGAAAGACGGGGTGGGGGGGTGGATGACAAGGATGAAAAGGAGGGCAGAGCTCAGGGGAAAAAAAAAAAAAACAGACGCACAAGGAAACATGTGGTGGTGAGCAAAAGCACATTACATACAGTACATTACACGTCCGAGAAGACGGGGCGCACAGCTCACCCGAGACATAACAACCACCGGACATCAGATCCAGCAGCGCCAAAACACACATGACACATGAACACAACCACATGTTGAAATTAGACGGGGTAAAGGGGGGGGGGGAACAATGTGCCGCTCACCCTGAGATATGCAGCTATGGTGGTTTACTGGGGTCGTGTTACCAGAAGATCAACCACAACGTTCATGTCTGATTTGTTTTAACGGTTAGTCATAATCTCACCCGCCTGTAAACGATCCCGTTGCAACGAGGAGACATCCGCTGACGGCGGCAGCGTCGTTCGGTGACGCGGACCAGCGAGGCTGCAGTTAGTCACTCGGAGATTGATGGTGTTTTCTTTCCTCCGACAGTAATTAAAACAAGAAGTTTCCCGGTTTTTTGAGGGGGGAAGAATTAAGGTCGTAGACATAATTTTGTTTTATTGTCCTGTTTGTGCAAGTCAGCGCAGTCTTAGAGGAACAAGCTGATGCCTTCCTAGTCGGATGACAGGAAACACTCCCCAACCTAGAGAACAAATGAGTTACGCAAAGACTATGACGTCATCAAATGGTGCTCATTTCGGAACAAAATGTGCTAATTCACTCTCGGACAATGAGAGCACAAACACGCACGTAACCACAGGACTGCGTGCCATCGAGGCCTCAGCCCAGCAGTAATGGCACACTGCTCTCCTGCTGTTGGTGTTTTTTCAAGGCGCCCAGTGCCACTAGCTGTCAATGGTGCGTTAAACAGGAACATTTATCAGGGTTAAATCTGAAATTTGAAATGGAGTGGAAAAGAGTCCCAGTGAGGGGAGAGCGTCAACGACAGGGAGAGGAGGAAATGGTGCGCCAGAGTTGGTCAAACATTTCTTCTTTTCCTGTCTTTTACTCAAATACGATTGTTTCATGTGAAGGGCTGGTGCAGAGGGCATACATGTGTCTTATTTGTCACAGAATGTTATAAAAAAAAAAATATATAGAGCCACAGATTTGAATTGAATGGGAAGTTACAGTTGCCACGTTTCTTTCTGTGTCTTAACTGATAGTGTTATGCAAATGTTTACCTCACACTGTATTTTTATAGTATTTTTTTTGCTGTTAGGGTGTATTTGCGGTAATTAAAGTGCTATAGGTTGACCTCTTAATAATCAGTCTCTTTCACAGATTTTCATGGATTTTAGAAATGCCTGTGAAGCTTTGTTACATTTTTGTTGTTGCATTTATTTATAGTAGAGTGTGTTTAATCTAGCATGAAGACTTAATGCAGATGTAGGATTATGTGGGGGAAATGTGTCGTAATTCTCACAATCTCCACTTCATCTCAAGGCAAACATTAGCTCTCCGACCATACATTTTCTCTTAAATCAGGTTCCGAACAAGCGAAGCTGCTAAGTAAGGGACTCGGGTCACTGGTCAGGTAACATAGCTGCTATTTACACTATAGCTGAAGGACAAATAGCTACAGTTTGGTACACTGGATGTGAGGGTCGGATATCACGTGGGAGATGTCTTTACACCAGAAATTCACCTCTGATTGAAGTGACTCCTGACGTGATCCTGATTAAGTTGTATTTAGCAGAGGACTTTAGCTTTTAACTAATCAGAAATAACAGTTTGTTCTAATCTGTGGTTCAGCACTCCAGCTGCTTGTAGGGCTCCAATATACTTCAAAAATAAGCACAGATTGGGCATAGTTCATATATTTGCTGCATTGATGCATACAGTATTTATCGGAATTATTATATCAGAGCCTACACCATTGTAAATTCTACTTGACAAACCATGCTGTATAATTGTAGGGCTCACACTTTAATCACGTGCCTCCTCTGAGTTATTCATGTCAGCGCTGCAAGACAACAGCACCATGAACTCCGTCACCCCATGCTAATACTTCAATAAGTTCTTACTGGAGGCAAGAGTACACTGCAACAATCAAACTCCAACGTCGGTCTCTCTTGGGCACACTCACCCACCTTATTAACTTTGAGAACACATCCACTTTGGTGTAATGTAGATTTAAGTCTGGATTAGATTGTTAGTTAATTGAAATAATTACCAGTAATACCGTGGGTTGTGCCCATTTGAGGACAGTGGAAATGAGATGTAATCAAAACATCTGATATACAGTATTATCACCTTGTAAGTTCATATAGGCAAGGCAGCTTTATTTTTATAGCACATTTCAGCAACAGGGCAAGTCAAAGTGCTTTACATAAAAATATTAAAATAATAACAGTTACATTGCAGTATAGGAAATTAAACATTAAAGAGCAGTTTAAACAGTTAAACACATAAAAGCAGATGAAATAGCAGATGTTTGGCTGCTAGAATGGGACAGTGTATAAGCCGCTGCCCCACACACGTTATACAGGCAGAACCATATGTCTTTACCATGTCATCCATCCATCCATCCATCCATCCATCCATCCATCCATCCATCCACCACGGACCCCGCAGGGTCATGTGACTCTGTTCTCTGGTTACCCATAACCAAGAGTGGAAGTACGTCTCTTTACGCTACAATAGTTGTCACTATAAGGCTTTTTTTAATCAAGGCTAAACTGCAAAATCCATAACGGCTCAAACTATTTCTTGTAGGTTTTACCATAAAATCCAAATTTACAGAGATAATAGGGCAAGCCCGCTCTCATGCCAAGTATCTGACCTTTATTCAACCTGTTCACATCCTGCGTCATCTACATTATCTGAAATAACCGGAATGCTTAGGCTCTGGATGATAGACTGGTAATTCCCTGACTGGTGTTCTTAGGAAAATGGAAGCCAAAGCACGCACAAGAACACACACGCACACACCCACACACACACGCACACACACAGTAATCATTATAATAGCTGAGATTCTTGATGCCAAAAACACAAAAACAAAACACCAGCCATCAATGGGGTACATTTAGCTCCAGTCTTTGATTTTGATTTATTTAATTGCATTAAGACTGCCTTACACAGGAAAGGACATCCAATTCAATCAAGGATAAAAACACAAAGTCTAGGACTTATTTCCATTGTGGTTCTCTATGTCACCCAAAATGAATAACATGTATTCAAGTGAAGTGAAATGTAAGTGATTTGATCTGTTGATGGAAAAACTGACACCTCCCATTGGTCCGGTCAAGGATTTATGTCATCATGATGTGATGTCCAAAAACCCCCGCTATATTCTGAGAACTCCCTGCTATTAGACGTGTTTTCCTTGTGAACAACTTGGTTTCATTCTTATAAAATCCACATTGTGTAGATCCAAAATGAAAGCAGCACGTCTAATTTCAAATGTGGCACCCTCCATACAGAGGTGCAGCATGGATTATGGCACAATGCAATTTTTTACAATCAACACATCCATTTTAATGACCTACAGTGAGCAAAATATCATGTTCCGAGTTATTGCTTTTGAATGATGAATCGATCAACAACACATTTTCACGCGTCTTACTTCATTATCACCTGTGAAATCCAGATTTCACCAGTTTTTCCCTCTATCTCTCTGTCTCTCTACGCTCTTCTTTGATATGCTGAGGGGTATTTGACAGCAGGTCGACAGGGTCGGCTTCAGACGTGGTCAGGGTGGCTCAGAGGGTCGTGATGATGTCCGTATAGACTTCCCAGCACTCAAGGAGGCAATGTGGCGCCACGTTCAAAGTGCTCGCTTGTTGGTGTGGAATGTTGGACGGGCGAGATGCGTCCGTTTGAAGTGTGTGTGTTTCACCTGAGTAAAAATAGCTGTTGCAGTCCAGGTGGGCGTGTCCGTTTGACACCACAGTGGCCTGGGTTATGTGCACACTGGCCAGACACACCAACCTTGCAGCCAGGCTCACCAGCCAGCTCGCAAGAGGGCTCACGGGAACCTGTTTAGTTACAGATGGCACGTCCAGGGCACAGCTACCTGCTGAAGACGGTTATTAGTCTCCCCGACATCTGCTGATATCATTTTTCATAAGAGGGCAAAGTCAGCCAAATACAAATCAAATTGGCTATTCAGTGCTAACACATCTTTTTTTAAACGTGTGCGGCTATTTCACTTTTCTAAGAATTACTTCTTACTGTTATGATTTACTTTTGTTAATCTTTGATCTTGTATTTTACTTCTACTTCATTACATTGTGTAAAATGAAGCACGTCTGTGGAATCAAAGTTTTTAGACATTAATAGTGTTTTTTATTATTATGACATTCATAAAAAACACATTTAATTGTGTGCAAATAGTAGTAGTTGTACACAAATGCACATATATATTATTTATACTTATACCTACAGTATTTCCCTGCATTTATATCATGTGTAGTGCACTACATACAATGAATTACGCACTAATGGCTATTTTGCACTTACTGTATATATTTTGCACATTTCATGCATATGGTCTAAGGCACTATAAGTAATGGGTGTAATGTACATCACTTTTGAATTTAATTTCCCCAACATGTTTTTCATTTAAAACTTCTTCTAACTTTATTTTTTTGTCTTTTCTTCCTACCTCCTTTGACTGCCTCTTGTGAATCTCTCCTCAGCAAAGTTCAGATCAATAAAATATTATTTTTCAACATCAGGAATGGCGCTCAGGTATGTAAGGTTGCACACAGGTACTATAAACTTAGAAGGAATCTAACCGATCTCTGGGCAGAGCGGAGCCGTGAGGAGCTCATGGGAGAGGAGCAGCAGTGTTAGACAAACAGTAGCCTGGTATCCAGGTAACGTCAAAGGAAGGGGTCGACGGGGACTGTGAGGCCCTGCTGTTTCGGGATCTTTTCAAGTGAAACCCCTTGTTATTAAGGAAGGAAAGTTACTATGGGTAACTCACTCACTCATACCCTGCATTATATTCCCACATACTGCGTTTATGCACGTCCACATAAACATGCATGAACATGTGTATTCATACAAACGCACGTAACCACGAACCCCTCAGGTCATTTCTGTGTGCCCCATTGAAAGTAAACACTCCACGTCGCTCAATTGGCAGATCGAAATTTACCTTGGCCAGCAGCTGCTTGAGCGGCGCCAACTTTAGCACTTTGTCATGAAAATTGTCAACATGGTTCAAAAAGAATACAAGAAGCAGCATTCTCTATCTGCCTCTTTCGCCGCTGGTCCCACACACAGCAACTTCTGGGAAGGGGTGGACCTGGAGTGTAGGCTTTGTATGTTTAGTGCTTAATGCGAACCAAGTACAGGCTAACTCAGTATGCAAGCACATGGATACACACATACACCTCAGTGTAACATATGTCAGTATATGTTGTCCCCTCTTCATGGGATTGGTTTTAATGATAAGATGCCTTATCCTTGAAGTTAAAAAAGTGGATGTTGTGTTGATGTGTAGTTTAAAAAAAAGACTCTATAGCCATGCTAGTGGCTCTGGGAGGCTATGGCACAGTGGAGCTTTGAGCTAAATGCTAACTTCAGCATGCCAACATGCTCATAAGGGCTACAGTGTGTGTTTTGTGCCACTGTGCGACAGCTAGGAAAATGGGGAAAAAGGTAAAACCTAATTTATAAAATCATCAAATGGACTATGTAGTGGCAGTTACACAAGCGTTGGTGATAAAACCAAACCATTTAAGGCTGTGGCAGCTAGAAGTGTATTGACCAGAGCAAGGCTGTCTTTAGTTGCTTCTGAATTTATAACTTTTCATTTATAAGAAAAACATGTAATTTCTTCTTTCAACAGTCACATAACACTACTTTGACATGCTGATTTGTAGCAGGAAATGTTTGCCACCTTAGTCACTAATTAGCTAATTACATGTTACAATTTCTCCGGATAGGGGCATTAATGTATCATATATCTAGTTTTTGTTGTTGTGGCCCTCTGAGCCAGTATGAGTGGATCAGATCATGCTACTATCACTTCTCATTTTTTATTTTTTTGGGCAATTTAAGGCCTTTCTTTTCACAGGACAGATTAAGACATGCAGTGACATGCAGCAAAGGGCCGGCGTCAAGGAGTAAACCCCTAAACGTGTGCGCCTACTCTACCAACTGAGCTAACCCGCGACATCTCCTCTTCTTCTTCTTCTTCTTCTAAGTATAAAGCACCATTTCTATTTTAAATATACAATCAGATTTACTACAGTGTTCATTACAGTACGTCTAATCACTATACAGAGCATTTGTATGGACCAGCATTAAATGCGAACACTAAGTCAGTTTGAGCTTATCTTTATTGTAAAGTACACATCGCTTGCTTGGCTGAACTCTCGGCCAGAGCCGATCCAGAATTTACTCTTTGACCTCCGATAGTGCCGGGCTCCATGGGTTTAATCCGTGCGTGCGTGCGTGCGTGCGTGCGTGCGTGTGTGTGCACAGGCTCAGCGAGAAAGCACTATAGGAAGCTTATCATTGTCTTCTAAATAACTCCGACATTTCACAGAGCATCACCTGGTGCAATGACATCACAGCCTTGCTCTGTGTCTGTCTGTGTATACAACCCATCTGGGGTCAGAATGTCAAACAGGACTTCCTCGCTATACTGCGAAGTGCCATGTGGCCGAGTTGCCAAAAAACAGGTTCCAGTTTGCTTGGGTCAAGGGTTAGAGATCAAACATCTTGATTACATCATCTCAGACAGATCTTCTTTCACCAACAAAAGGCGCACACACACACACACACACACACACACACACACACACATACAACATGTAGCAGTCTCCATGGGGACGGTGTGTCCGTCCACACACCGTACAATCGCACATACTTTCCAAGTACCTTGTTAAAGCAGCAGTGCTACCCCATACTGCCTATGCTACCACCATGGGCTATGAGGATGGGAAGGGGCCCGTCTCCATGGCAACGCCAGCACTTTTCCGCTAAGCATTCCAAAACATTCTGCCGAGATTCCTGCCACATTGTTCCCCGCCCAATCAAAGACGGGGAGAGAGGGAGAGATGCCGGGAAAAAGGCAAGAATATGAAATATCTTCACTGGTTCATGTACCATGATCTTGGGCTTAATGGTGGAAAATGCTGCAGTTTCGTAGACTTTACAGATTTTATTTTGAAATTTAGGCATTTATTAGTCAACCTATAACATTTTTGTCTGGCTAGCAGGGGTAGGGTTAGAAAAGTTTTGAATTTGCCCACTTCAAATCAACACAAATGCCACAAATTATACAAAAATGAATGAGCAGGAAGAAGGAAAAAAAGCACCAAATGGCTCATTAATCCCCTCCTACCTGAAGCTCTTGTCAGTCTGTGATGAAAGCATGTCCAGTCGGAGAGGAGTTGAAAGGTCACGTGTCACAGCCCAGGGGTTAGGGGCTGCTGGGAAATGGAGCGGGTTAAACCGCTGTCGGACACGCCGGTGCTACTACTCTTTGCACATTCCTCACAAACCACTTCCTGTCCATCATGACATCAAGACGTTGGGAATGTGGAGAAAGGTGTTGCTGTTTTCATGGCAACCAATGTCAAAACACTAAATTGTTTTCAGCTGTGGCATGGCATCGTGTGAAGTTCACACATTGGTTCAACAAGACTTGTCATAAATGCTGTTAGTTAACCGCATTATTAACAGCGTTAGCGCAAACCCATTTTAACGACGTCAATTTTTTTATCGCGAGATTAACGTTATTTTTGGTTTAGCGAACTTTTTCACATGCTGTTGCAACAACTAGTATCGGAACAGTTACCGGAAACAACAACCCCCCCCGTCGAAGAATTTAATTTTTTCGTGTGAGAGTTGTTTGTTCCAAGTGAGGATATTAGTGTGAAATTGAATACTACAGTAGGCTGTATGCCAACGTTGTTTTCTAAATAATAAAAAAAAAACATTTGCACAAAGCAAACCGAGCCACTTTTCCATGTTGATAAGAACATTAAAATGAGAAAGAAATTGGACAAAAAGACATCAAGGGACATTTAGAATAGATAAAAATGTGCGATTGATTGCGAGTTAACTATGACATTATAGCAATTATTTGCAATTAAATATGTTTGACAGCAGTAGTTTTTATTTCTCTGGATTTCAAAATCCTCTTGTAGTGTCTGAGGTAGCCTTTACTTTACTGCCAGTTAAGCTGCTGGGATGGGGACCAACGTCCACAGTTGATGCTTTTTTTCCCGTCGAAATCTGTGGATGACCGACTAGGGGAGCTCAGAACGGACGCCTTATGAGTGGCAGGAGATGAGAGGAGGGAGGAAGAAACAGAGGGGCCACGCGTTCATCAGTCTCAGCCGCCGTGATCACAGGGCCCCTGCGGCAGAGCCCCTGAACAATGGCCCCTGTGTGCACGCGTACATGTGTGCATCTTCTCCGATAAGGCAGCCTTACTCTGTCTCATCTCCATTTCTCCTCGTCTCCTCTCTCGTCTCATGCCCTCCTTTTCGCCGCTCCTTCCTCCTCTGTTCTCTTTGTCTCTGGTGCTCGGAGGCCTCTCCCGAGATGAAAGGGAGAGGAGATAAGGGCAGGTAAGAGAGCGCAGGAAGGATACAAAAAAAAAAAAAAAACAGCAGCAAGCAAAGTGATAAGGAAACAATGAGGGCTTTGAAAGCATTTGAGCTACTGGGTGCATGTATGCTTGGGCATATAGGGTCCTGCGGAGATGTATTGTGCATTTAATCTTAAATGTTGTGAGCAGAAACCTACGTAAAGCTGGACCGATGAATTGATAGATGGAGAAAGGTGAATATATGTATATAAATATAAAAGTGTGACTTCCTGTTGACCCCTTATTCCTTCTTTTTTTATTAGCGCTCACTCATCCTTTAAGCACGTTCTCGAGCCGTCCACCTTGCACAAAGAAGAACACACACAACACACACAACACACACCAACCCCACCCAAGCCACACGTTACACGAGCCACCACCTGACACAAGCACAAGACCACACACACACCACACACACACACACACACATTAACTCACCTGTTCCCCCATTTGGGGCTCTGCAGCCTTTTAGCTGCCCGAGCCTTCCTCTCCTGTCCCAGCTGGGTGTGGTTTTCCAATCTGTCCTGCTTTAGTCATTACCGACGCACCCAAAGTCAGGCCAAACATCCACCTGCTGGGTTGTGTGTGTGTGTGTGTTGTGTGTGTGGTGTGTGTGTGTGTGTGTGTGTGTGTGTGTGTGTGTGTGTGGTGTGTGTGTGTGTTGTGTGTGTGTTGTGTGTGTGTCCCAGAAGGGTCATTAAACTTTTATCTCATTCGAATATAAGTGAGAAAGGACTGAGCGTGGGCGTTTGCATGTATGTGTATGAGAGGACGAATGCCTGGGATTCGTGAAGCTGCTGCTGCTACTCGCCAAAGTTTGGGGAAAATTTTTATTTTGGAATTGAAACATAACAACAGCAGGAGGTTTGTCACAAAAACTTTTCCTTGACCAATGATTGAATCTAGTGATGATGTGTACATCCTAAACTCTGGCCTGTATGACAAGATGATGGCATCTCTATTTGTGTGTGTGTGTGTGGTGTGTGTGTGGTGTGTGTGTGGTGTGTGTGTGTGTGTGTGATGCAGGTTAGGGTATCTACTTCCATTGGTAGACATTCTGAGTGTTGTGTAGGTGTAGTGATCAGGTCAAACTGCCCTGCTCAACATTGAGGTAGAGTGGTCATACGCTTTGTCAAGATGATATAAATTGCTGACGCGGATAAATACGTAACATTATGGCTTATCATAATTTTGCATAAAAAGCTTCCCTTTTACAAATAGTGCTGTCTACTGTATAGCGACTAGTTTGACCCGTTACACATCGACCTCTTGTTGAATTCAATGACAGAGAATAAGATCTCCTTTTTATTCTAAACACACATCAGAGTGAGTGGTGGAAGCAAAGTGAAGCAAGGCCTCTGGACAAAATTCTCAGTGTTGGCTGCCCTACTTTTCAGAGAGCGAGCTCCTTTTTGCCTCCTGGCGTTTGCTCCCCTGCACAGCAGTGTCCGTTGCCCTCGGATACAGCAGGGCACTGCAGTCCCTGTAACGGCCTGCAGGAGGCAGCCTGAGCCAAGCTAAGCTGCCTGGTGCCAATGGGTCAGTGTTTGGTGGCTGGCAGGCAGGTGGAGCTCTCTGCATGGAGGTGAATGTTTGTCTGCTGTGTGACTGAAGGAAGGGCTCTGTAACAGCAGTGTTTTTTTTTGAAATTGTATTTGATTTTGTGCATTTGCATTATTATGCATATGTTCATGGCAGGTGTTAATTTGTTCATCACATCTCAAATACAAGCTTTACAGCAACAATTACGAATTGAACTTCTAATCTAACTTGATTTCTAATGGTTTCCTATACTTTGCTCGTGTGCCCGTGTTCCCCTGCTGTCTCCATTAACAATGCTCTTTCTTCTTTTGCTGTCATTGCTATCACATCTATCATTTCTGGTCATTCTCAGCCTGGCTGTTGCTGACTCTGGGCCCATTCTTCCTTCCATCCTACCAAAGCCAGAGAGGCTTCCTGTGTGTACTGTTATCGGCGCCTCTTCCTCTCCTCCAATCTTCTGATATGTCTGCTTTTGCTCTCAACTTAACTTTCTGGAAGCTTAAAGACCCCAAAACCTTCTAGATAGATGTGAATTACATTATTTGTCACAATTAGATGATATAATGACCAAAATCTAAAGCATCTTTGTTTCTGCCCTGGTGTGACCTTGCGGTCTGAGTCACATGAGGACATATTGGCATCGAATCCCATTTTCAACTCAGTTTGTCATGTTTCTTCTTACAGACATAAATTGTCATGTGACAAACATTGCAAAACTCTAACCCTGCATTCACAGACTGCTCACATCACATGCAGGCCAATCCTTGTAAAGTGGGATAAAGAATCTGCAGTTTGATGCATGATTCATCTGCTGTCTTGTTTATACAAACATTAAGCAAGAAAAGCGGCAATATCATGCACTTCTTCCACTACTTGATCAAAATCTCTAAAAGTGACAGGCCAGGAAGACAAACTGATAGCAAAAATGGACTCATTTAAGTGTCTTGTTTGTTAATTTTATGCGCTTTTATCACATGAAAGGGTGGCCTCTTGTGCAACAAGCCCTTAGACGCACGCCACATGAAGTAATGTGTAAATATGTTTAAGCGGGTGACTGAGCCTGCTGAGGAGCCGAGCATCAGACAAAGCCAACAAGCTCCCCACAAAATAGATCATCCAGGATCTGCTGACAGCTGCAGTATGTGAAGGGTACGCTGTTTGCGAGACATACAGGCTCTCAGGGTGATTTATTTGGAAGAATGAAAGGGTTCATTGAGTGCTTTTGCATTAACAAAACTGTTGTCTTTGGACTCATCGGGGACAGAGGAGGAGGCGAAAGAAGTAGATTAAAGAGAGGAAGTGAACAAATAAGTTTGGGGGCACAAACAGGGATTCTTAGTCTTTGTGGAGTCATGCAAACAGAAGAGAAAGAGAGGTTTAATCTCACTTGTGACTGAAATCATTGGACTTCCTACTAGCAGACTTCGGTGTACACTCTCCACCGTTATGCGTGCCAGTGCACACCAGCTGGAACGAAGCAGGATACATGTTGCATGCATCAGATCAGAAGAACTTGAGTATACTATTACAATTAGTGCTGATTCCAAATATGTGGTACGTCTGCCAAATAGTCTTTTTTTTTAAAAGGGAGTGACAGGAGCAAGCAACATTTAACACCTATGTATTTTTACCGTGGCATGCTTAACTGATGGCCCGATGCACAGGCTTATCTGTTGTGGGACAGAACTGGTTAGAAATAGCCTGCACAGGGCTAACCAACAGATATTGACCACATTAAGAGAAGAAAAAGGCTGTTGTTCCAGGACTGGCCTATAGGGTGATCTCTTAACATGTAAACATACAGAAACAATAATGAAGGTCTGAGGACGGGAACAAGGGAAGAAAGAAAAGGATATTGCATACTTCGTTTGGTCTTTTTATTTTTGACCTCCCTCATCATCCACAAAACATGGGTCGTCGGTCAACATTGGTCACAGCAGCCCATGGAGGAAGACCCATAATATCACGGTTTGTTTCTCGCCTACAATGGCCTCACAGAGTCATGAAAGCTCAGTATTGTGCATTGTGACGACTGTCAAGAGATGCCACTCCACTGAGCACACCACTAAGGCCTTCAGCATAATGCCGTGTCTCATAACCGTCTCACAGTCCATCACGGTGACGCAGCCTCGCAGCTTTGGAGCGGTCCGCTGTAGTAATGTTAGGCGCCCAACCATTCCTCACTCAAGCCATAGCCCCAGTCTCCCGTGTGACAGCCGGCTCCGGGTGTCCATTATCTGTTGGGGAACCGGGTGACGACAGCGTCTCTCTCTCTCCTTCCCCTCCCCAGGGGACCGGTGACATAATGGGAATCCCTGCCACACCAAGGCAGGATGGCCCAAAAGCTGACAGCAGGGAGGGAGCAGAGGAAGATGACTCCCTCTTGGTTGCCATGGCGCTGGACATCACAGCGTATCGTGTAGTTTAGCTGACATTTCCACTGCTTTGTCTTATCCTGAGTGTTAAAAAGTTTGGTACATGTTACAGCTGTTCTCTTTGACAGTGTCTAATGATAACTGAGAAAAAAGAAGGTGACTCCACTTTAGGCGCTGTGGACACATCTACTCCAAGCACATGGAAAACCTTTTCTGGGAGAAATAAATATATATCTTGTAGCAAGAAGCACTAATTTAGAAGCCGTAGTTGGGTATTTTTGTTTTGGACTGAGCGGTTGAAAGGTGTTGATGTAATTTCATTCATGCCTTTTTTGCGACACACTTCGTAGAAAGAGGAAGTGGAAATGTGAGTTTAGTCAATGTGGAAGAGTAGAGCCTCGGGCTGCTGACTTCTGCTTATTGTGACACCAGTGACAACCACATCTCTCAATCTCTGCATGTTATATGGGAGATGGTGATCTTATTGTGAAAGGCACGTTAAAATATGTATGTATGTGTGGGTGGGTGTATACATACAACATACATATACATACATACATACATACATACAACGCACATGAAGTCATTCTGTTGCCAACAAACACACCTTCCTATCCACAAGATGTGACCCTCAGACATAAACATCCCTCCACACACACAGAGGCAGAAGAGAGCAACAGTATGGGGAGTGGGCTGTGATGGCACAGCGAGCTACAGCTGTGAAAACAGGCAGTAAGAGAGAGTGAGTCAGCCCTGTGTGTGTGTGTGTGTGTGTGTGTGTGTGTGTGTGTGTGTGTGTGTGTGTGTGTGTGTGTGTGTGTGTGTGTGTGTGTGTGTGTGTGTGTGGGGTGTGTGTGTGTGTGTGTGTGTGTGTGTGTGTTGTGTGTGTGGTTGTTGGTGTGGGGTGTGTGTGTGTGTATGTTGGTGTGGGTCGTGTCGTGTCGAGTGTGTGTCTGCGTGAGTGTGTGTTGTTTGTGTGTTTCTGTCTCGTGTTTGTGTGTGTCAAAAAGCCAATATGAGTGAAGGAGCGCAATCTTCCAGAGAGTGAAAATGCGAAGGTTGAAGAAAACTGGTAAAATAGTAAATTCCGTGCGTGCGATCACCAGTTCGGCCTCCGGACAGGTTCCCAAATTCTGCAGGTGCAAAGTTACTACTCTTCCTTCTTCCCCTTCCTTTCTCGCTCACTCCATTTTGCCATCCCTTGTGCAGGGAAAACACAGTGGAGGGCAGCAGGGGCACAGTGCCAGATGTGTCAAGTCATACCAGCAGAAAGGCTCTGGATCAAAGAGCATGGGCTCCAGGAAAGGAAGTACACGTGTATGTCGGTGCTGTAACGCTCCTATGTTCTCCTTTTTTTTTGAGCCAAAAAGGAAACTTTTTAACATATCCCAAATTGTAATTTAAGGAGCCTACATCCGTTTTAAGAACAAACATCGCCACTCTGGCTCACTGCACACTCATCGTATTCTCATTGGTCGATGTTAATGAATATCGGCTTATTCCAGACTGAGGCTTGATCCCGACTCCCGACTGCTGACTGAGCTCAGAGACTGGGCATTGCTCGAGTTGGATGATTTAACTGGTGTGAAATCAGTCAGCAGGCTGATGAGGTTTTGTATGGTGCCATGTCTAGCCGCCGCCTCATCATAGAAAATAAAAACTGTCTAGCATTGGTAAATATGTATACGGAATCAGTATGTGGTTTGGTTACCTTTTCGCTTAGCACAAAGAATGGAAATGGCCGGAAAAAAACTTGTCTGGCTCTCATTAATTAACATGGTATATCTTATTTGTTATGTCTTGTCTTTCCTAAAAGTTGTCTTTTAACAAAAATATCGGCAGGACTGTTTCTTTGCAGGGAGCAGTTATTTTCTGAAAACCTTATCTCCTCCATGAAGTTGCCAGAGAGACCACCTGTATATCAGGGCCTTAAGTTGCTTCGTTGTTGCCAATAACATTGTACGTGGTCAGAACCCTTTTTACAAAGCATCTGTCTCACCCTTGTACCTGACATCGTGCTTGATGACTATAGCAGTCCCACGTCTGTTCTCCCATCACGGATCCCTCCTACCCTTTTAGGCTTAAATCTGACATCTCACCTAAGTCCTCTTGCTTGACTCTCCACCATGCAAAATAAAAAAAAAAAAAAACTGCTAAGATACCTGAGATTTCAGCACTCAAACTGAATAAGAGCCCTGAAAGTCATTTCCGAAGCCTGTGCAGTTGACCTCCACCTTAACTAAAGAATGGGTGGACTTTTTCCAGCAGGTCGATAGAAATACAGCCTTGGAGTCACCTCTTGTCCACCCCTCACGGCTATCAATAAACGTCAAAGCATAGCATCCCATTTTCTCTCTGCGTGACAGTTGAAAAACATGTCCACTGCTGAATTCCTCAAGGTCTTTTAGTTCCAACCTAAGAGCCTGCTGTAACTTGATAAAGACACTAAATAGGTGAAATGATCCCCAAGGTATTTGCTTTTTTTTTGTGGATGAAGACATGGCGAACCAGAGCTCTGCCGGATCTGCCTTGGGCATTATTTTTTATTTATTTTTTAGATTTTGTTTCACAACCGTGTTACATGCACTTATTTACAACACAGCTGACGGCGCTGAGACATTCCTTATGAGTTTAGGCAGATTGTGTGAAACAGGTGGAAAAATAAGCTATATGTACTTCTGATATAGTGGATTATGTGTGTTCCTTTTGTAATTAATTGGTTCATTTTGTAATTTAATAATGTCCCTGTGCCAATAATCTTGCACTAATAATTGGCATCTGGTCAGCTTTTAAAAACTATCTGAGATTTCTTTTGTTTTAACCTCAAAAAATGCATTAAGGTCAACATATTAATAAAGGAGTCATGTTTGGTAAACAAAAAAGACTGAAAAGAACACTATATAACACGTATAACAGTAAGCGATAATTTTGGGATTCATGTGGAAATATATATATATATTTTTTTTTTACAAGAAGTCATAATATAATGAGAAGTCATGAGGTTTGGAGAGTGAAATCTTACAAGAAAAAGTTGGCATTTCGAGAGTCTATTTGAGAGTAAATTTGAATATTTTGCATAAATGGTAATATTATGGTAGTTGTGGTGGTGGGGGGGGTAAATCAGACAAAGCTTGCACCAAAATCAGAAACACATTCTTGAATTTGTGGTATGGTCTCATTTGCACAGCATCATGGGTGGAAATCAAAACCCATCTTTTATGATTGTTTGTGATATATTGTTGAATTGATTTGTGGCAGCGGTGGAACTCCATGCAGTCTGAGATATTTAAAGATTCCTGTAGCCAGCTTCACCCAAATCTGGCCTTAATCAGTAAGAAGAAGAATATTTGTATTTATATTTATAAAAGGGGACCCCTGCACAAACATTTTGGCAACCACAGTGTGACACTACAGAGGAAGAACACAGGTGAATGAATCGACAAATAGCTGACGGAGGCCTGCATTTATAGTAATTCAATTCAATTTTATTTATAGTATCAATTCATAACAAGAGTTATCTCAAGACACTTTACAGATAGAGTAGGTCTAGACCACACTCCAAAATTTACAAGGATCCAACAGTTGTAGTAGTTTCCTCCAGAGCAAGCAACAGTGCGACAGTGGCGAGGACAAACTTCCTTTTAGGCAGAAACCTCGGTCAGACCCAGACTCTTGGTAGGCGGCGTCTGACGGGCCGGTTGGGGTTAGTGGAAATAACAAAAATAGAAAAAATAGTAGTTTGTAGCAGTTCTTTGTGGTAGTTCATGGCATAGCAGGGCACTGTGCGGCATTACAAGGCACAGCAGGACGTAGCTGGGCACCGCAGAGTGTAGCAGATGAACCTGGCACCGCAGAACGTGTAGCGGGACCATGGTGACAGCTGCTACCATGATTTTGGAGCATCCCTGATCCGAGGGAACATGCTGGGGAAAAAAGAACATAAGGACTCCGGGGAATGACTCCCCAGAGCTAGGTTAGTAACACGCATTTCTGGGACATGGACGCACATAAATGAAAAGATAGGAAGATAGAGGAGAGAGGAGCTCAGTGTATCAAAGGAAGTCCCCAGCTGTCTAAAACTATTACAGCAAAACCAAGAGAGACAGGGTAACGAGAGGAGCCTGGTCGGCTAGAACTCTCCCCAACCGGATCGGGCTGTATGCTGTATGTAAGGGATCCATCACTTTCAAATAGGAGTTGAGACCACACGCCTGACTGAGAGCTATGTCCTGAATGTTTTTCTCTCATTCACATTCCTTTTCTCTCACTTTGCTGACACCTTTCTATTTCACCAAACATATATCCGTCACTGCCCTGCTCCTCTTTCTTCCCAAATTCACCTTTCAGGGCGTCATTCCTGCACGTCCTTTCTCTCTTCTCCCCTTTATTTTGAACTTGCTGCCTCAATCTCCCTTCACCTTTTCATCTCGTACTATGCCTCATCTTTCACCACGACACTGTTCTCCTTTCTGAAAACCACGCTGGAGAGCAGGATAGATGTGTTTTCCTGCCCGCGGCTTGTTAGAGAGTGAAAGAGAGCGCTCGTTGCTGTTTTTCTGTGTTTCCAGCTGCATGCTAAGAGGCCGTCTGGCACGTCAATCTGTCAGCATACCCATAATACCTGATGGGGGATGGGACTTCACTCAATGACCATGGATTATCCATTCCAGGCCTCAATTTCTGTCAGTTTTACTGTTTTTTTATAACCTTTTGAAACTGACAATCTGACAAAAATCATGGCTCTAAGGGTATCGACACATCCACAGACCCTACTTCCATTCCAAATGTATCATAATATATCTCTCACAGTGTATGTGTGATAGTGGAAAACTAGCCAATGAGCTGCTCAATGTTTCCTGATTTTGGCAGGAATTCTTATTTGATAATTATTTATGGACATTAGCATTCCCGCAGGCTGCGACTCAGTTCAGGTTGGTTGGCTTGCTTGTCTTTTGGTACTCATGGTAGTCTTGGACTGGATAGTGAATGTATGCTGCGATTAAATAAAAGGCACAATCCATCAGTCAGAAAACTTCATATAGCAAATAATCATCGTTTGTCAATTAAAAATGAGTTTTTCAAGAAAAAAACTGGCCTTTTTTTATTTGCTGATGCCTAAACCTTGCTGGCTGATACAGCAACTCAATGTTATTATGCTGTCACCTTTAGCAGGAGTATGGCATTACTCAATTTGTGTCAAACTACTTTTGCTCCTATATGAGAACACTATAGCCATTAACAGGCAGAGAGGAAGGAAGGTGAGAGCAGTTGGAGACAGACAGACAGACATAATGGACACTGGCCGTCTCCGCTGACAAAGCACGGGTTGGAGAAGTGTCTCTGAGCTTCAAGCTTGAACACTCTGCGGACACTAATGTCAATAATTACAGCTTTTACCGTAGTTGGAGGTCACAAGATGAGCAATCAGCAGAGGAGGGTCTGCATGATGTACACGTGTGTGTGTGGTTGGCCTACTTTGTATTGTTTCTGACTGGTCTGCAGCGAAAAAGGGGTTCTTTCTGCCTGTAGCGGTTGCTCAGTCAGTCCGCTGATCAGGTCAGGATGCCTGGCAGGTAATCTGTCAGGGCACGGCCCCAGAAACCTCTTGTTTTTAGTGCTTTGAACATTTAACTTATCTAATTTCTGACACTATGCCACCAAAAACGTCCCTCTATTGGAATGACAGCCCATACATTTTGTCGCACGGGGTATACGTCGCAGGTGTTCCTTCGTCACACTCAGGCCATCATTTCCCATTTTCAACTCAGGATCAGATAGTATGGTTTGCGTGCCAGGTAAGCCAGATCGTGTGGAGGGGGGGTGGGTGGCACTGTGGTTAAAGTGAATTATGGTCTGTTTTACCATCCTTCTGTATATTCAACCTTCTTGTCCAGAAGGTTGTGATTAGCGTTGACGACAGGCCGGTCATGCCCAATCAGCTGCATGCTTCAACCTGCGTTATTGCCCTCGTACTTGCACATGTTCCCCGCAGTGGGGAAATACTGCTGCAAAAGCAAAAAACCGAGGCAAAGCGGTTGATGTGGTCAGAAATGTCTCTCGGTATGTTTCCGTGGGGAGGCATTTATTAGACGCGCGCAGGAACCAAAAATTGGTGCCCCTACATCCGTATTTCTTGTTTAGATATGGCTTCAGCGCATTGATTTGTCAAGTGTGAGGGCAAAGCTGGAGGGAGTCCAAGGGCTGCAGGTGTGACGGACGGAGACGTAAGAAATGGCCTTTTAACCGTGGAAAACACTCGAGGGACTGAGGAGGAAATTTCACTTGTCTGGACGCCGTGGTTCGACTCTCACAGGCCTCTGCAGTGTTTGCTTGAAATGGCAGCTTTTTGGATTTAAGCTTTGTTCTCATGTGCTTCGGATAACAGAGTAACCTGAGTGCTTGCCCCAGGTGATTCAGCTGACAGTCAGGAGTACGGACCCAGTAACTCTTCTAAGAAACCGCCCCCTCTGACCCCAGCTGAGCTCTAGCTGCTGGCAGTGTGTCACCAGTTCCCCTGCAGACTCGCTCACACATCCATACACAAAAACAAGCGTACACATCCACAAACACACACCAGACAGACATCGCCTGGCTGCTCACAGGTCAGAGCCGGGCCAAAGCCTTCTTTGATGCAAATATTTCTGGGAATTCTCCTAATTGGCTTGTTTACTTTTCCAGGTTGACTTCAAGTGGTTTTGTGACTAAAAGCTTTTCCACAATATAACTGATGGACACGAGTGGGATTACAAGACGCTCTGGCCACCGCAGAAATGATGAATCAATTCCTGTAAGATTTGTAATGTGAAAAATACTAGGCCTTCTCATTAAGTCTCTTAAATCACCAAAGACGTGGACACAAAGTTCTACCAGAGCGGAGGAGGATCTGACTTTGGAATCCTGTTGTTCCAACATGACTGCATTAATCCTCAGGATCAGGTTTTCTTTTGGTGTACATTTGGTGTTTGTGCAGGGAGCAAGGTGGGTAATGACATTTGAGAGACTAATGGCTTGGTATGAGAACAACACACACACACACACACACTTTGAGTGGGTTTATATCATCAGAGCTACTATGGAAAGTATGCTTAGAGGAAAATATGACGTGTTTGTGTGTGTGTATACTCACTATGTGTTTGCATGTGTATGCATGTACTGTACATAAATCTGCGTCCACGTCAGTGTGGGCTATTAATGCCAAAGGGTAAAATATATCTCAGGCCAAGATAGTTTGTCTTTTTACAGTACACGTAAAACACACACAAATCAGATTCCAAAATGGTGCGTGTGTGTTTTCACCGCACTGGTACGGCCTCTCTTGTTCGTTCTCTCCTTGGAAAGAAAGACTTGTTTCCAGAGGACACTACAGGTTATTGGTTTTGGAACGATCCCTAGCTTTCCTCAACAACCATTAATGAGAAGCGGAAAACGCACATGACGAATGTGAATACTTTCCTTTGATGCAAAGGTTGTCACCTTTCCTGGTTGCCGTGTTGTTAATGTCAGTTATAGCGGGCTGAGGCAGGGTTTCTACTAGTGCTGGCAAGAAATAAATAATTAGGTGTTTTTTACTGATACTTCCAAGTTCGGTATGTACTTGTACATGATGTTTCCAGGAAACAGCCACAGCCTCAGCTCCTACTCTGCTTTTATATTGAAGTAGCTGCCAGCAATTGAAAAAGAAGCAGCACAAACTTAGACAGTACGCCATTACAAAGTTGCTTGAGTACTTATGTGACCAAGTAAAACTTACTTTAAAGCTGTAGTGCGTAGTTTATGCAGCCCCCGTGAGGAATTCTGAGTCATGACAACAAACTGTCAGCGCGTCCACATGAGACAAGCCCCAGCCCCTCCTCCACGCAGTTGCAAATAGCCAAGAAGGACACGGAGAATTGAAAATACATGATGGACTCTTCAGAAGAGGTAATATTTTCACTCAAACCTCTGTGCGGGAAAGTCACCGGACGACACCATTTTCTGAACATAGAATGGCTTGAATTTATTGGATGTTCATTAATATCAAAAAGTTACGCACTAAAGCTTTAAAGCTGCACTAATACATATTCTCTTTTATTATCAGCTAAAATGATATGTGTAATGTTAAAGGGGTAATTTGTGTTGATGAATCCAAAGAGAATTATCCCCATACTCTGCAGTTCAATGCATTTTAGCGTCTTTTGCTCATTATTTTAGTTTTATGGCCTGCAACTTTACTGTTTTGGTCAAGACCAGCGACTCTCAACAAGCAAAATAAAGCTCTGATAAACCAATTGCATTATACCTGCCAACCAAATGTAAGACAGGCAAAGTTAGCAACTAGCTAGTGAACACAGTGAAGCAGCTGCTAAAAAAACAGATATTTTATATAGGATTTTGTGGAGAACAAAACCAAGCTAAAAAGGAGAGTGAAAATTTGGCTTATCAGGTACACGACAAATTAATTTTATCATTGGACAGTGGATAACATTTAACTTTAGGTGATATATATGTTGTGTTTACAGTTGGTCCCGCTGCTCCCAGTGGCCAACAACAGTTTGTACAGTGTTTGTATCAGATCCTCTTTCTCTTTGGGTGGAGAAGCTTTCAAAAACTCTGACATCTCAGGTAGGGGTAACAAGACTAAGTATTCTTACATGGAAATCTCAGATCAAGGTCCAAAAAGGTGGTTCTATTATTATTACACATTTAAAAAAAAAACTGCTTTTCCTGTGTATACATTCACTTATGTTATTATATGTCCTTGCTTACCTGTCCAAACCTGACTGCAACAGCTAGTAAGTGTAACCAAGCCATGACTCCAAAGATCGTGGGCAACTTGTGGATTCCTGAAGCCTGCCCCATCACACACGCGCTACCTGGGGCACCACATAATCCCAAATATGTGTGTGTGTGTGTGTGTGTGTGTGTGTGTGTGTGTGTGTGTGTGTGTGTGTGTGTGTGTGTGTGTGTGGTTGTGTGTGTGTGTGTGTGTGTGTGTGTGTGTGTGTGTGTGTGTGTGTGTGTGTGTGTGTGTGTGTGTGTGTGTGTGTGTGGTGTGTGTGTGTGTGTGTGTGTGTGTGTGTGTGTGACCATGCCTAATATTGCCATCTTTCATCAGACGGACCTGGTTCACACAATGCTCGGCTGAACCAACACCCATTGGGTTGAAGCGGGACAAAGAAAAGGCAGGAATGCCTTCACGTGCATATATTTTATTTTATATATATATCTCCGCTGATGAAAAACACATGCCTGCTTTAAATATTCACTTTGCCACACTGGATGGAAGTGGTTGTCACACTGGATGGGAAGTGGTTTGATTAAAATACTGTCACAAGAGGAATAGTTTATCAAGCTGGACTGACTTATGTGACATACTAAAATGTGGCCAAGAAACAATAAAGTGATGCAAGATTGTTATATATGTATTTTATGTTACCCAGACTGTGGTTAAACCTGCTCAGAGTCCTGCAGTGCTAGTCTGGCCTCTGTCACCGTGGCCTCGTGGCCTTGGAGCTGGGTCGGCTCTGCTGCGCCGTCACACTCCCCAGACTGCGCACACACAGGCTACAGAGTGGGTCAGTAGGACAATGCTGTGTGTGTTTGTCTGGGTTTTAGATTTGGTTTGATCTATTAAACCCACTGGGGATCTGATGTCCAGAATGGATGACTGCAAAGTTATTGGCAATGGGTTTTATTGGGGTTTTTATATTGGACTGCATGATAAGAAGCCACGGAAAGAAACTATTCAACATTCATCCATAAAAACATTCTCGTACACATTCTGAATTAAATCCATGTCATATATCCAGCTGCTTTAATCTGCATTTTATGGCATGCTATCCAAAGAGTCTCTCAGGTACATTCCACATTAAGTCGTGCAGTATCACGTATATCGTGACAGAGAGTAATGCTCTCGGACATTTGATGCTCCAGCAGTGTATCGGCAAGTAAACCGAAACTCATGGCAGCTAATCCTTTGTGTTGATTTGGCAACCGTTCAGTGTATTAATTTACAACAAAACTTTCCATGAGATACGTGGAATGAAATGCCATTCAGACACGGTAGAGGCAGTGAAAGAGGCCAATGGATGAAACGGCTTGAGACGGGGACCGTGGGTCGACCGTATTGCCCTGTGGTCACTGACTAAATGCCACGTCTGGGGAAAATATATGTGGAAGGAAATGTGACTGCCCTGAATCGATGACTTCCATGAAGAAATCCCCACCATGCAATGTCCTCTTTTTCTTGTTTTGGAAAAATGAGGTTGTATTTTACATTTGTTTTCTTTTTGGAAACAAAATGTCCCACTTTCAGGAACATCCTCTTTTAAGTACACTGTCGTACTGAATAACTTTGGAAATAACTTTGGAAAAATAATACCGTTTTCAAAAGAGGTCTTACACGGCGACAAATGGAAGTTGACTCTTGAAAGGACATAAATCACTGCAGCTTTGCCAAAAAGTTTATAACAAAACAGCCGAGAGCTGCTGAAAAAGGCCTGAAGGGTATGAGCACCATTTCTGTTTGTGTATCCATGAGCAACCCTTCTACAAATTCAAATTGAAAGTCATGTCTTTATCAGGCATCAGAAATGAGCTGCTCATTGCTTGTATTCATATTAGTTATCATATTTTGCTGTGCCCTAAAACTATACAAGAGCACTGAATTAACTTGTCTGTGTCTGTCTCTCCGTCCCTCCCTACCATTTGCCTGAATGAACTTCCATATGTAAATTTTTTTGTGTGTTTCAGCCATCTCGATGCTGTCTCTGCTTGTGATATTTGCTCTTATTCCAAGTCTGGACAGGGCGCTCCCAAGTAACTCCCCAGGAAATCCTTGGCAGCCTACTTCCACTGGCAAGTTCCATGCCCACCATCCCAACTGTTGGCACTGTTGGGTGAGTGGTTGGTACTTTAACAAGCCTTCTCTCATGGAAAAAAAATGGTATGGTACTGTACATGATGGTCTCAAAATGAGTTGTTACTGTTAAATCTGTCAACCAGCCATCCGTACAGTAAACCTGCTTCAGTGCGTCTACCAATGTACCATGGGGCCGGATACATACTCATCAACACATGCAAATACATGTAACCAATAAAGTACATGTGCCAGCATATGTTAGTATGTGTTTATCCTGCAGTTAGTGGGCTGTGAAACCGGAATGAAATTCCCGTGTGTCTTAGCATGAACGAGGCCTTTCCCAGATTGTAGTCTGACATGCAAGGCCGGGCATACAGTGTAGGGCGAGTCAGCTTAAGCCCTTGTGGAATTCACTTCCTACAGTACTGTACATGTGTTTGCTAAATCGACTTAGTTTAAGTTGGAGACTCAAGGAAAGATTTACTCTCTACACACCAGAGTGGATATGTTAGATTACCTTTTAATGCAGTAAGGTCAGAGGTCAAACTCAAATCCCTTTTTCCTGTGTCAGGAAAGAAAGAAGAGATGAAGGAGAAATAGAGCTACAGAGCTGTGGACGCTTTCCTTTTGTGTGTTTTTTTCTGTTCTGCATTCATCCACCTCTGTCTCTCTTCGCTAAATCATTTGTCAAAACCAGAAACAAACAAGCCAAGTGGCAGATCAAAGTGAAATGGATCAATGTGGCCTAAAGACCGAGCCAATGACATTTTTGCATGTGACACAAGACGATAAATCAACTTGTTGAGCCTTCTCTGAGGCAATGAAAGAGTGGCTCGTGCCTCCTTGACACTTTTATGTTCAAGACTGATTGACTGAGCCATATGAATCCATCCAATTCAATATATTACAAACTGACACGGGAGAGGATTGTGTTTGTGAGTGTGTGGAGCTCTCCACATGTGCTGAACAGAAACGGCTGTTCCCCAAACAACCTTTCATCCCATGCTGTCCACAGGAGTGCGGCATGGCTGCACAGCCCTGGCACGCACTCCCAACTGGAACTGGACACTTGACGTTATTATCCCGTAGAGTTGTTATGTAGCTCCCGTTGGCTGTATTTTTCTACTCATGGTATTAGAGCCTTACCATAAAGGATTTCTAAGGCCGATACCAATACTTACATTTGGTTATTTAAAAATCTGATATCGGCCAATATTTATTTAAAAAGAAAAATCCCCAAACACGTAAAAAAACAGATTTCACTAACATGTATTTATTAGTTAGTTGTCACTAAAAGAAGATAATTTGTTTTATTGTCACAAGAGAACAAAGGAACATCAAAATGTATTAAAGTTCTGATAAATATCGGCCCGACCATATATCGGTATGCTCTACATAGTATCATAAAGGTCCTGGCAGGCCGCTGGTCTGTGTGCTACAAAATTAGATTGTTGATTGGAAAAAAAAAACTAATTCGGATTTTATCTTGGGCGGAGTGCCCAAGTATAACCTACTGTATGAATGGGAAACTGTTGATAATAAATAATATGCCGCGGCAAAATTGCCAATAAGCAGGTATGCCTGGTTAATGTTCCATGCATTAACCTTTATATGATGTAAGCTAACGTGTGGTTGTGTTTCTACTATTTAACATGCCAAACATAAGTAGTAAGTTTTCTCTGAAGATGTTGGCTCTACATCTCTTTTGTGGATTGGATTTGATGGATTTGTCAGACTGGCTACAGTGGCTAATATTATAGCCATGTTAGCAAAGATACACTGTTAGCTTAGGCAAGCTCTATTATTAATTTTGTTTACATCTGCAATGATAAATGAAACTACTGTCGTTTCAAATGCAACGCCACACGAATTCCTTGACTGGAAGGACAACAGCATTTAAGCCACTAGTTCAGATGATGGTCTACAGTATATACTCACCACAATTCCCTTCAGCCCCCAGTTTCCAAAAGTTTTTTTTTTGCAAGGCATTTGGCAAAATCCATCCAAGGGAATGATGGGTGGGGGACCCATCATTCCCGTGGATGCCCCGGCCACGAGGGTGAACGGGGTGCTAGGCCTCCCTGGAGCTCCTCACCACCAGCTCTGGTCACCAGCAGGTCAGCCTCACCACTAGACCCAGGTCGAGAGCTTGTGTGGCTCCATCCAAGCCTGAAAAAACAGCCTGAGGGCTGGAGAGCGAGCCTGGGAATCTGGCCTGTACCTGCTGCAGAATGAATGGAAATAAGAGACACATTGACCCTGACATCTTAGCTAGTCACTTAATCTAATATTTTGTGTTGTATCAAAGCATGTGGGGAAAAAAAATGATAATGGGGTGAGATACTTGTACTTAGCTCCAATACAAATCTTGTTTCAAGAACGTGATTCAAGCCAGTGTTTTTCTTTCTGTGATCCACCTAATTTAGTTTTGTGGAATTTTGGTATTGGCTTTGTTTTCAGTAATTTCATTACTGAAGCAAAAACTCCCATGAAAAGGTATGTGTTTTTTGGGTTTTTTTAAAGAAGAATGTGTTTTTAGACTGGAAAAAAATGTCTTGAGATGAATTGTTTGGCAATGCAGAAATACAGTTAAACTAATTGCATGTGTTGGCATGAGTGGGCCCATATGGATGTGTGCAGTTAGACCGGGTTGGGCAGGTTTGCTGTGGTCCTGTTGCTGCCACGCATCTGTCCTCGGCATTTTGTCCCATTTTGGATGTGTTTCGCCCCCACCGAGGAATGCAGGGGAAGCTTGCAATGAATTCTGCATCACACGGCAGTCTTTTCCTCGCCCTGGTTTGGTTGATTAGTGCCATGTGGTCTGTGGCAGGCTAGAGGTCAGAGATGTAGCGGGCTTGTGAGCGGCTGGGAAAAAACCTGCACTTTGGAAGTTATGAAGTAACTTTTGTCTGTTTTCTATGTGACTTCCAGTAAAAGTATCCCTATCATTCAGGGTGTGACTGGAAAGATTATGCAGCCTCTGAGCATCCCTTGTTTTACTTGTTTTAACAGAACACTGCATCTCAAATACACTGTAGAAGTCCTTACATGTACAAACCTGATTTTTAGACCTGATCCAAAAACAGACTTTAAGAAAAACTTACCCAAGAGTACTAGGAAGGCGTTAAATGCTATCATGCATGGCCGGGTTCACCAATTTCCAGCTAAAAGTTAAAAACAGATCTGCTACTATTTTACTAAACACATTGGAAAAAGAGAAGTCTCATTTTCCACATGGACTCTCTCTATCAGGCCCTGTGTTCTTATCTCGACCGTTGCTGATTGAAACGAGGCTTGAGGTAATCCGAATGAGTTCACCTTTCATCCAACCTTCAATCCTCAGTTAAACCGCTTCCAGGTAGAGGGTTTGGCCTTTTGGCAAAAACATTGTGGTTCCTATATCAGTGCTTTTCTCTTAAAGGCGTGTACTTTGTCAACATTCCTGGTTAATTAGTGGTTAAATAAGGAGCTATATTAAGAAATGGCACTGAAGGGTTTAGTCTCAATATAAAATATTTCTAATTGATTTTCTATAAGAAGTGCTAAAGTCATTTTTGTATTTTTTTGCAGTCTAAGAAACAAAATGACAAAGCATAATTTAAAACGGCATCAAAGTAAGCAGGAATGTCTTATTTGGTTAAAACTGTGAACAAGCAGCTTTTGCTCAGAGCAAAATGTTATTTATGTTAAGAAAGCATGGAATGGCTCAAAGATGGTAATCCTATTCACAGAATACATACCTTAGAGACAAATGTGGCTACGCATGCACACACACCCATGCATGTTCTCAAGGTCATACCTACAAAACACGCCCTTAAATTACTGTTTGGCTTTGCAAGCAGGAAGTAGGTGAACCCACTCGATCTGACCGTTGTCGTGGCAACGGCCAATGGGAGCAGGGAGTTAATGAGGGAGGCTGTAGCCTGTCTCGCCAAGTGGGATTGTCAGTCATTCTCTGGCTGGCATGAATTCAAAGAATGTGGGTAGAACAGCAGTGGACAGTCTGAGAAAACTAAATGATGGAGGAGGAGGAGGAGGATGAGGAGGAGGAGGAGGAGAAGAAGAGTGCAGGAAGTAGAAAAGAAGCTGGAAAGCACCTGAAGTGTGAGTCAGGGGAGGAAAAGGAGGAGGGGGGGGGGGGGGGGGGGGGGAGGCTGGTTGCAGCTGCAATAACACTGTCTGGCAGTCCGAGGGGGAGCTGCTAGATGTACTGCTCACTGTGTACACACAGACATATATACATTTAATGTGCATGCTTGTCCGTATGCTTAAAAAACATTTTCTCATCCGCCAAGACTTTCTTGTGTCATACTGTTTGTGTGCACCTTAGAAAACACATTAATCAGCAGCTGCCTGCTCTCACTCAGCACAGAAAGGGGCCGTACACACACACATACACGTACATACATACAGGTCAGCTAGTGCAGCCAGCCACAGGCATGGCCACAGCCTCTGATCCACACCCCCACATCTGGCAGCCTGGGGACTGGCCTTGGACTCGGTTCACAGCCTGCGGTGGTCTGCTCCGGGAGTCTGGGTTACCCAAAAGCTTCTCTCCTTGCGTCTTGTCTTGGTGAAAAGTAGCCGGACCCCGTGTTGAGATGGGAAAGAAGTCGAGAGCCTTACCCCGAGGGTCTGATGCTCGCTGGGCTGCAGCCTGAGAGCGACGGAGGACACAGTGCGCTGTTTGCTTTGGTCGTGGCAGCACTTCAACCCCAAAAAAATAAACACGAGCACGCATCTTGAGTGTTGTCGTAATCTGAGGATGACGGTGGTAGCAAACACGGCATAGATGTAGACGCGTTAGGATGGAAAGATCACGGTTCAGAGAAAATATTTGGTGGAGAGCAGATTAAGGCTGTGCTTGGAGTTAGCCACTACAATTAAATTTGTTAAGCTTTGGTTTACTGTAAATAGTCCCTCTTCTGTACAGTTGCAAGTTGAATGTGACATGTTTTTAGTAGTGGCCAGTTAACCTTATGGTGTTGTTTTTACTTGTGCATGAACCTTATATAGTACATACACCTGTACTTCATACTTCACACAAGATTAAGCAACAAATATCTCACAGCTGTGTACATACCTTCCAGCTTTGTGCTTGTAATCTGCTGAGGGTGATTAATGTGTGTTTTAATGTGTTTTCTGCAAACTCTTGCCGCCCCATAGTTAAGCAGAGAAAGAGGGGGTAAAAAAAGAGCCGAAAGCAGATGAAATAAAGATGAAAGCGGTTCCAGACGCGGGAGGGAAAACACATTGGGGAGGTATGTTTATGAACGCAGCTTTAGATCGCGATCGTGAAAACACAAGCTTGCGGTGAAGCCCCGAGTCGGCTGAAAGCTTCCCCTGCTGTAACACTGAGCTGCTGCATTTCTGCGTGCTCAGCAGATGTCTCCCACTGATGACACAGATCTGAGCATCAGTCCGTCAGCTGGCCTCAGACCAGTGCTCAGCTATGTCAGAGACAGAATGGGAAAAACAAGACAAGATTAAATGGTTCAAATGAAGCATTAGCAGCAGCAGAAAAGAGAAATCTACTACAGAGTCAGTATTAAATGGGATCTCTGTAGCTTATTGTTGCTTGTTAAAAGCTTACTGTATCGCTGGGCAATGTATATAATATCGATATGAGATATTGTCTTAGAATTTGGATATTGTAACATCAATATCTGGTAAATGTTGTCTTTTCCTGGTTTTAAAGGCTGCATTACAGTAAAGGTGTGTCATTTTGTGAACTTACCAGACTGTTGTGACCGTTCTATTATTTGCCTTTACCCACTTAGTCGTCATCAGCCACATTATTGATGATTTTTATTATTTAAAAAATCTAATTGTGAATTTTTTTTTTTTTTTAATGAGGAAATGAAAGACCACTGTGTCAGACGGAGGAGACAAAAGAAAACCAGGCTCCCAACCAGGTTAGATTCACAGGCTCAGTTACCATAGTAACTGACTCTGAGGTTAAGTTACCTCTCTTTCTGAAACAGAGCTGCCAGAGTTTCCCCTCATCTCAGAGTGAACTAACTCAGAGTTTTCACTGAACCTGCATTCTGAGACGGGCCCCAGGACACTTTGCCAGGATAACATTACACTCGTCAACTCCCCAACAGACAACAATGTTGTCCATGTTAGCTGGCTAGCAAATGATGCTGTCCTTTACAAGCAGTCTGTTTCTCACCGTGGAAAAGTTTTGCAGCCGCTCGGAGGCCAACGTTGACCCCGTAAACAGGCTCCTCATTCAGATTATTTACAGGGGGCGTTCAATCATAAGAGGGCTCTTCCTGTGTGCGGTCTCTCTCTCTCTCTCTCTCTCTCTCTCTCCCCTGCTCTCTGTTTGTGTCCCTCGCCCTTATTGAACAGCTTTTAGTCCTCGAGGGTCTGAGCCCATGAAGTGTTCTACGATAATAATGTGGCGACTACAAATTCAGTTCCTCTCATAAAAGGCTAATTGCTCCTCCTGCTACTTCCGTGCAACCCCTTTTACCCCAGTCAGACAATCTCAGACACACACACACACA
Source organism: Etheostoma spectabile (assembly GCF_008692095.1). Lineage (NCBI taxonomy): Eukaryota > Metazoa > Chordata > Actinopteri > Perciformes > Percidae > Etheostoma > Etheostoma spectabile. Next base: position 6,450,229 of record NC_045756.1, read on the forward strand.
CATACACACACACACACCACACACACACACACACGTGCACACTCATTAAATTGTCACACCAGAAGGCCAAATGGAAACACCTCAAAGATACGTTTGTCATAGCTGCTGGTGCGGACACCGGAATCTTTGGATTTTTAACACTTTAATGCAGCTAATTCACGATGGTAGGCCATGTCCAAACGTTTAAACATGGATAATTATCCTTTCATTAAGATCACAAGACCCCAAATACTAATAAATAACTTCTTAGATCTCCAGTTCCCAAAACTGCACTGACACTGCTGTAAAATATGCAAAATGACAACCAACATGTTTTGGCCATCGAGAAGGAAAGTCATTTACTGAAAAAAAAAAAAACGTTGTTATGGATGACATGTCACCATGAAAAGAGAGATTTATTCCAGAGTCCTCTGGGGTTAAACATGTCACCGCTGCCCTAGTGCAGTAGCTTAAAAACAACCGGGACTTACAGAGCCACCTTTATGCTACTGGAGCCCAACGAAGGGACTTTTGACACGGCATCATGCTTTATACTGAAGGGGAAAAGCCGCATTGGGTGCAAAGACGAGTTTTCCAAGTTAATTTAAAACTTGCATTAAAAGCTCTTGTATAGGACCTAAAGGTTTGGCTGATGGCTCTGAGGGGACTAGAGGTGAGACAACTCCGTTAACAAGCCTTGTTTCCGGGGGGGGGGGGGGTGGAACAGACTCAGACTGAAAGTCAACAGGGGAAAAACAATCTGCCCCAAATTCACACAACCTACTTGATTTTCTGTCAGTCATTCTTTTCTTTCGGTCTCCGACAGCTGATATGTTGAAAAATAAAAACTAAAATAATCTCCCAAACAACTTATTTAAAGCAGCTCGATGCAAAATTCACATGCCGACAAACAAGCGGCCATTTCAGTTTATTTGCTTAAAGTCTACCGGGAAACACTAATTTGTGTGCGAATCCATTGAGTAGGATGTATTTAATTAAATAGGCAAACATTTTGACATGCTGGTGGTGACAGATGGAAGATCAGGAGATTGGGGGTGGCAGTAGCTCAGTCTGTTGAGGGTTGGGTTGAGAACCGGAAGGACGCTGGTTCAAGTAACCCATACTTTGGTGGACTGGTAGCTGGAGAGGTGCCAGTCACCTCATGGGCACTGCCAAGGAGCTCTCGAGGAAGGCACCGAACCCCCAACTGCTCGTGGCCCCTGTCCATCAACGGCTTCAGCACTCTCATACTGACATCTCTCCATTAAACCATGTACAGGCACTGAGCATGTGTGTATTTCAGGCCTGTGTGTAATGTGTAACAACAACAGAGTGAAAACTTATTTTCCCGTGTGGGATTGTTAAATATAAAAAAAAAAAAAAAAATCAATCAAAGTAGCCATGATTCTATGTGTTTTCTTTCTTTAGATCTTCCTGGCGACATGAATACCGGAGATTAAAAAACTGTGTTTGCATGAAAGGCAAAGCTCATCTGATTAATTTCTCTAAACACTAGCATGGTAACATTAGCACTTCTGACAATACTCTGGTGCAATCATTAGCAACAGTAGATTATGGGTAATTTTTAAACATAAAATTCTGTTGAATGGCTGTTCTCACTGAACATGGGACATGTCATTAATTACAGTAATGACACTTTAAAAGTGTTTTTCTTTTATGACGTACCTCGTCATTACGGGAATATTGCTCATCAGTGGTAATTAATCGTGGTTAAAAGTCACTTTTTCATGAAAATCCCAGGGAACCCCGCTGCATTCCTCCAGGAAACATGAGTGCGAAGGGGTTAGAAAAGTTAACAAATACCGCCATAGCCCACACCTGACAAGAGGAGCTGAAAAGAAGGACCACACAGTTTGCGCCCCGAGAAACTGGGCTACAAGATCTATTAACACAACAAACCGCTGGGTGTAATTTCCCCACAGATGAGCCAGCTTCTCACTGCCAGGGAATGTCCCGTGCATGTCAGAAAGAAACCTCAGAAATGCTTTGGGACTGTGCTGCAGGTGAGGGCTACGCGGCATCAGTCTGTGTGGAACGAGACAGGAGCCGGGAGGAAAAGTATTCCCTTTTAATTGGTGGGGGTTTATTGGATAAAACCTAATGAGCTATGACTAAAACATTCTGAAACCAAGACATACAAATACTCTTCAGCCAAGTCTAGATTATGCTACTACAGTTTTTTGCCATCCATCACCTACGACTGGAAGATGAATTAGATAGTTATACCGACCAATGTTTTAAAACACTTTTGTTTTTGCCCCCATTTTTCATGAGCTGAACTCAAAGATCTAAGACTTTTTCTACATACACAAAAGGCCTATTTCTCTCAAATATGAACAAGTCTGTCTAAATCTGTGCTAGTGAGCGCTTCTCCTTTGCCGAGACAATCCTCCATTCACAGGTGTGGCATATCAAGATGCTGATTAGACAACATGATTGTTGTACAGGTGTTCCTTAGGCTGGCCACAATAACAGGCCACTCTAAAATGTGCAGTTTTACTGTATTGGGAAACACCAGTCAGTAACTGGTGTGACTACCATTTCCCACACAGTGCAACACTGTCCTTCGCATAGAGTTGATTAGGTTGTTGAATGGCAACAGGCCATTTTTAGAAGTGTGTGTGTGTGTGTGTGTGTGTGTGTGTGTGTGTGTGTGTGTGTGTGTGGTGTGTGTGTGTGTGTGTGTGTGTGTGTGTGTGTGTGTGTGTGTGTGTGTGTGGGTGTGGGTGTGGGTGTGGGTGTGGTGTGTGTGGGTGTGGGTGTGTGGTGTGTGTGGGTGTGTTGGGGTGTGTGTGGTGGTGTGTGTGTGTGTGTGTGTGTGTGTGTGTGTGTGTGTGTGTGTGTGTGTGTGTGTGTGTGTTGGTGGATACGGATTACTAATACATCTTGAATTTGATGGTGCCAAGCCATTTAAAAGCCTCTACAGAGACTTGACAAAATGGAACGACAGAGCCAGTCTCTTTTGTTCTGTTGAATGTGCAGTGACCTTTGACCTCATGTGGTTCAAGATATGTACCTTAAACTCATGATTTGTATTTTGCTTCAAATGTAGTTGGAGGGGACGTTGTAGCTGTATTCATTTCTCAGAAGCCCCTGGAGAAGCTTTCATTAGAAATATGTACTGCACACCAGGATATGTTTTCAGCAAGTTGACTAATGGGTGTTTTTTTGTAATACATCATGTGCTATCAGCACTCCTCCAGTTTGCAGATGCCCAGAAGGTATTGTCCCGTAGTTCCTAGAAAGGAAAATGTAGATGGAAGAAATATGGGTGAAAATCTCAAACCTGAGGCTCTTATATCAGCTTTACGAGAGCACATAAAAAGCACAATAAAATAGGAAAGAAGAGTAAGGCAAAACAACTTTGCTTTGATATTTTTCCTAGATAATATGCAAGTTTTTCGGCAATATGCATTAAAGATAAATTTTATATACTGTGTGTGTGTGTGTGTGTGTGTATGTATGTGTATATATATATATATGTGTATGTATGTATGTATGTATGTATATGTATGTATGTATGTATACAGTATATGTCTATGTATATATACTGTATATGTATGTGTATATATAGTGTGTGTTTGTGTATATGAGTGGCAGTCAATGGGTTGAACCCCTGTGAAAGCCCCCTGAGGACATAATTGAGGACATGTTGCAGCAATTAATTATGAAACGAAAGAGTCCTACATACTGTCCTCTTCACCTGTGCTCATTTATTTTCAACGTTTCGGAACACGGGCCTTTATCAAAGTCGCTATTAAATGACTGCAAGTGAAGAGGAGTGTGTGCGGGAGTCTTCTGGGTTTCTCCTACATACCTGTCGATCTAGAGCGCTCGACCAACCAATGGTGTAACTTCATCACTCACTCAATATGGTCAAATTTTGCTGCTCTTATTTTCCTCATTGTACATATCTTCTTATTTTTACTTTTTTATACTGTTTACTTGAATGTTATGTTTGTCTGTGGACCAAATTGGTTAAAATGTCTTGTGTCACCGTGGGATAGAGGGAAACGCAATTTCGATTTCTTTGTATGTTTTGACATGTGAAGAAATTGACAATAAAGCTGACTTTGACTTTGACTTTGACTTTGATGGTCAAACCTTTGACTTATATACTTTTGATACTATCTCATAGTTTTGACTTGGTATGTTGTCATTTTGGATTACTATTTTAAAATTTAGAATTACTTATCCATACTATACTTGAAGCTTATTAGCTTGTTCCTTTAAAGTGCTCATATTATGCTTGTTGGCGTTTTCCCTTTCCTTCATTGTGTTATATGTTATAGACTTCCAAAGTGAAAAAGCCCTAAAGTCCCATACCATCTCCAACAGAAAACACTGTTCACCAACTGCTCCAAACAGCTCTATTCTAGTCCAGCCTTTACTTCTGTGATGAACGTCCGTCACTTTTAAACACCCGTTATAATGCTCGCCTAACTGCTAGCATGGTACGCCCTCATACCCTGAATCTGATTGGCTAGCAGTGCTTACCTAGGCAATGCGCATGAGCGACTCCCAACAAAGATAGAACAGAAGTGAGTTACCTCCCTCTGTAGCTAAAATAGAGAGCTAAACACACAGGGTGAAAAGAGGAGCTGCAGCAATGTGCAGTTCAACAATGTGTTTTGAAAATTAAACCATGTAAACTTATTCTGATAGAACCTCTAAATACACAGGGGCAGCAGCTCCAGCAGGGGACCCCAAACTTCCCTTTCCCGAGCCACATCAACCAGCTCCTCTAAATACAATTATGAACCTGAAAATGAGCATATTATGAGCACTTTAATGCCACTTAAGAGTGTATAAGTACCAGTGTAAGTCCTCGTTAACTTTTACATTTCACAACAACCAAAAGGTAATCCTGGGTTAAGCTCTCTGTTGTCTTTTCGGTTTGTACCCATTTAATTGGACTTAAAGTAAAACCTTAAAAGGCCCTGACACCTCAGGATTTTCCACATCACCTTGGTATTTTCAGCACCGGCTTTGAGCTGGGTGTTTCAAAGTCATGCGCCAAGAGTGAGCTCATCCTGCAGTAACTGGTCTTACAGCAGCGGGACAAACTTATTACATATGTGGGCCTCAAGATTAATGCTGTGTCCACAGTGTGTGGGCGTCCCAGGAGATATGCAAAAGCATGGTCGATATTCTTCACCCACTAGATGTCAGATTCACATGCAACTCATGCATACGACTCACACCAACTGTATAATATTACTGTATAATTATGTTAAGAGGAGGCTAACCAAGATGGAAGGTTATTTAGGTGTGGAATCATGTGGACACAATGTACACCGGATTTTGATGAAGTGTCCCATTTTTAAAGAGGCCTCGCTACGGTATTTCTTTGTGACATGTGACAGCAGACCGTGTCCAATCCCTCTGCTTTGTTCCTATTGGGGGCTTCCAGCTGTTAACAGCACCCATCCCTGCCAACAAACGACTTTGAAAAGAAAACCGCGTCACACGGCCAGGATGCTGTCTGGCCCGGTTCCAGCCAAACGGTAAAGGTCAAATGTCAACGTCAGGGTTAATGTTAAGATCAGACACTGCGCAGTTTGAATGCTTGGGGTTAAGTCAACGTTTTGTGTTGATTTAACCCAGACCTTGCTTTGCACCGGTCTATTTCAGCTGCATAAATGATGTTTTAGCACGAACAGTGGAGGCTATGTTGCCACATGGAAGATGGAACTGTATAAAAAAAGAAGATAAAGAGGCAAAGATGCGAAATCTTTTGCATCTAGAGGCATAAGAAAGCAGTTGGAAAGCTGACAATCCGAGAGAACAACAAAGTGGTGTAACAAAACCTTTTTTATTTTTAAATCATTAATTGCTTCCTCTGTGCATTCAAAGCCACTCAGCCGTCAGGGTCTAATGGGATAAACATTTTCTGTTTTACGTACCTGCTGGTTTTGGCTTTGTCCTGTGGGAGGCTGCCCATTAGACCAGATTACATTACACACAGTCACACACACATGCACTCACACTTGCAAACTTTAGTTATTAGCCACTGCAGTATCATTTTCAGTTCTTTAAAGTGGTTCTGGACACTTTTGAGCGGAGCAAGAGGAAAATGAAAAATTGTGAGGTACAAAACACGACCCCATATTTTAATTCTACAGTATGTGGAGGAAATCTGAGAAATAGAACTGTTTTAAGATAATACAAATATGTGACGTTGCACATTTGCATATGTATGAACAACAGAGAGGTAGATTGTTTAAAATTGAATTTCATTGCAACCGCTATAAATCCAACCGAACCATCAAATAGAGAACTAGCATGAGAATACTTGTTTGCCAAGTCTAAATAGTCCTTAACATTTGCTATCTTAATCTTAAAACAAATTTGTTAATGTTTTCTGCATCTGATCTGCATCAAAATAGTGAGAATATCTAAGTTCCAGGAATATTATAGGGGCAAAGCTATAAAACTGTGCTGGATGTGTTGTTGATATGTCATTTTGTTACAACTACACAATGTGTTTACGATGAAATGGCCCCTTTTATAGTTCTATTAAATTGTTTTTTAGCGTTTCTGCTCACTGACAAAAGGGACAAAGAATACAGCATGAATGCAATGGGATGCACAGTTCCAGTACTCCCATTAGTTCAAACGCACACATTCCCGTGAGTAATGTACAACGCACACCTCACACAATAACACCCATTGTGCAAATTGCCTCGTTTTCGCTCGCCACTTCCTTCACGTCCGACAGCTTCGCTTTCTGTTAACAGGGAACAATCAATCAGGGCCATTTCCTGTGCAGAGTGGACGTCCTGTCTCACAGGATGTGGCTTAAGAGGGTCATGGGCACCAGAGACTCAGTGGGCAGAGCCCCCTACCCCCCAGCCCTTCATGTAGAGGAAATCTCTACATGCCTACTAAATATTACACTGTATGTTAGTGTGTCCTGCTACACCACTAACTCCCAGCGATACCAGGGTGAGAGAATGGAAACTCCATATTAGCGTGTGTCGGTGCTGGTGGCGCCTTTAGCATGTATGTGACAGAGAGCAGTGTAAGGTTGTGTAATGCCAGTGTCAACCTCCTTTTTGACACACACATGCACGTAACTAAACAGAAGCTCGATGTTGATAACGGAAGCGTCTCTGCTTTCGGAGAACCTTATAGCTGTTGCATTCCTCAGCAGCCAGAGGAACGCTGGATTCCACAGGAGTCCCGCTGTAAACAGGTTGGTAAAATCAGCAGAAATTGGTCATCAGGCGAGCCGGCACCCCAAGCCAAATTTCAAATGCATTTGTGTCCATGTAAACCTCGCTGTAATGGTGATGATTGGAGGAATCTGTCTCGCTAGTAAAGAAAAGACGCCGGAGCTTTCACACCTCAGGAGGATGTCTGCCTTGTATGCAGAGTGAGGCTCTTAAAGTCACAGTAAAAACCTATCGAAGACTGACTCCATATTAACATCAAAGAACCAGGATAACTTTCCTCTTACGATAAACCTTCATTCATTCACTCTTTTTTTTTTTCTTTTTTTTTTTTAAGGACATCTGCTTAAACAACTGGTTAAGGTCAGGCCGTGGAAACTTATGCAATCGTGAGTGAATTCACACCCCTTTGGAAATATTTTACAACGTTTCAGGGAGGGCAAAGGACGAGCTGGTTCTGGGAGGAAAAAGTGAAGGTGCTAACAGTGGGTTGATTCACGTAAAGCCAAATAGGTGGTTTTTATTGTTGATTTGTGTAGTTTTGAATGCGGTTTGGCGCAGTTCGAAGATGCCATCTGTGTCCCAGGTTACGTTTATAACTGTCAGTGGAATTGAAATGGAATTATCCTGATGAACTTCACCATCTTCTTCCCTGCAGACCTGCAAATAAAATAAAACCCCTGCAGTAAAGCGTTTCACAGAACTGACATTTTGGACATCCTTACAACAAAATGTAAATCTGCTATGATCATAAATAGTTGGTGTACCCTCAGAGTCAGATTAACCTGCTAGGGGGCGCCAGGACAGAAATATTTTATAGGCACTTGATCATCATGTGAGACATCGATCTCATCCCCCAAATAAATCTGGTTGTATAAACCTCCCTACTCACCATAGGCCTCTGCCAGACTGCATTTGTAGCCAGTTTTTCCTGCATTTCAGTACTTTATATTTTAAAATGGACACACAAAAATATTGAGGTTTGACAGCCAGCTGAAGAAATAGTGATGGTATTAAAACTAGATTTTGGATCCTCTACAAGACAAATGTTCCATGTGTCTCTCTGTAGTTTGTGTATTTGAAGCTAATTGTGGTGTGTGTGTGTGTGTGTGTGTGTGTGTGTGTGTGTGTGTGTGTGTGTGTGTGTGTGTGTGTGTGTGTGGTGTGTGTGTGTGTGTGTGTGTGTGTGTGTGTGTGTGTGTGTGTGTGTGTGTGTGTGTGTGTGTGTGTGTTTTAGGAATTACGTTGGCATTAGTCTTGCTTACTGGATGCACAGAGCTGGGCTAATGCCTGACATCCAGCTTATCTTAAGTGTTCTCAGGCATTCTCTTCCCCTTTGCTTTTATCTCCGCGATCTATTCTGCAAGGGCGCCATTACTTCTCATGGAGTTTGGCACCCCCAAAGACAATTGTGATTGGTTTAAAGACATTCAAACAAGCCAGGGAGTTTTTTTCCCCTCCTATCCCAGAATAAGCGGTGTAGCCTGCGCATACTCCAGCACATACACATACACACACAGACAGGTCTGGCAATACAAGACAACGTCCATATTGGACAATTTGGCACTTCATGATTTATGTACTGAGCCAACATTCAAAGCAGGAAGTAGTACTTTAGCCATTGTTTATTTTCCTCAACCCTGACCTTTGCTCAATCTTAGCCATACCATAGTTGCCATATACAGATATTGTAGAAAGATTTTTTTAAATGTTAATCCGAGGTTTCACAAAATCGTGCAACACCGACATTGTCTGACGATAAGTTTAGAAAAAATGCACGGTATGTGCTTCAACTGTGCACATTCACAAACAAATCCCCTGATGCTCAGGGGCCCCGAGCCATGGATTACCAACCACGGGTTTCCCTGGTTGGTGATCCAGCCTTGTCCAAGAGTAAGAAAGTGATGCTTCCTCCAACTTTATTTAGACATCTCTTCCACACTGCACCCTTTTCACAGCACTGACATAAATAGAGACAACAGCAATGCATGCCACTTCAAACTCAACTCAACCTGAACTGCACCAACATTATTCTGCCAGAAAAACTCAGTATGCACAACATGTTTGAGTTGATTATTCAAACAACGTGATGTGCAGCTTGCATTTTTCGGCAGTGTGGGTGCTGCTAATGAAGACGCTGACAGTCAGTCCTACGCAGGCGAGTGAGTCAGCCGTGTGCTGATTAAGGGATCCGTTAGCAGAGGAGCCATCAATCAAACGCAGGATCACTCCTACTCTCCCTCCACAGGCTACAGCTGTTATGTCGTGTTTATCCAGCTGCTGGCTCTTTGCCTCAGACCGAGACCCCTGCTCCTGTCCTGGCTATCTTAACAAAGGTGCACCAAGAAACAAGGCTTGAAATTCAATACATACACTGTTACATTGCCAATTTGAGTTCAGTTTATAGTCATATGTTTAAAAGATTACAGCTCAAAAATCGATGTCACAACCCTGTCTCCACTCCAGACATACAAAATAAACAATACGTGCATATGGTGTATGTAAAACAATAAGCTTTTGAGATGTTTCTATGCTCCACTGCCAGCGAGGAAAAAACATACAGTTCGTGGTGTTATGGGAAAGTTTGGAAGAGTAAGGTTGGAATCTCAACTCACCCACGTAGATGGGGATTTGCAGCTCAACACTCTGCAGAAGAGACATATGGCTTAGTGGTTTGGAGCCGAGATATGTCGAAAGCCATGGAGGGTGAAATAAAGAGGAATGGATAGTATAGATAGCAAAAAGTATAGATGACGGAAATGGAAAACAGAGATGAAATGATTTTTATTTAGTTGGCTTTTATTTGACTGAGAGTAAACACATTGCTAAATGAGACAAAGCCAAGAAAGTTTGTAAATTACAGAAAAATACGGAGGAAATACTGCACTAAGAGTTGAGGATAAATGAGCCAAAGAGCTGGGAGAGACGAGGACTTCTCAATGTGCATGTCCACTGGGAGGCCAGCCGGAGTTAAGTAAGGCAGCAGCTGCAGTAGGCAGGATATAAAACCAGCTACTCCCATGGAATCCCCCAAACTCCTCCAACTAACACTGCAGTTAGCTCTCAGTTCACTCCTGGACTCCCGGGAGTTCATCACACTGGGCGAGGAATGTAAGAAGTGTAATTGAAGCCACTTAAAACTCCAGTACAAAATCCTTCTGCTGATTAATACGGTGGCTGTCAATCAGACAATGAAGGTTTATAGATTAGAGAGACGCCAGAGCATGGGTCTCAAACTCGCGGCCCGGGGGCCAATTGCGGCCCGCAGGATGATATTTTGTGGCCCCCTACTTGACATCAAAGTTAAGTGTTAGTGCGGCCCGCGCGTTCTGAAACTTTTTGTCATTGTGCATGTCACTTATGGGCTACCGTAGTCTCGTGACAGCGGTGTAACCGTTGTCAAGCTAGCTAAGTACCCTTTGTGGCAAATGCCTGAGGTTTGACAATGTGATGTCTGTTGTTGTGAAATGCACCAACCATATCAGATCTAGGGGTTTAAAGCACCGGCAGTTCCGCGCCCTTTTTTGAGGAAATAGAGGTTTTTTTTGGAATACTTGATGCGGCCCAGCTAAACCCAGACTCTACCTCCAGCGGCCCCCAAGTAAATTGAGTTTGAGACCCCTGCGCCAGAGGAAGCTGTGAAGCTAGTCACACCCAACATTCAGGACAAAAATACAATGTATACACAATAAACCCCTGTCTCCTTCAAATTTCATTCATATACTACTAAGCTGTGTTAGCATATGAAAACACTTGGGAACACATTTCTGCTGCTCTTACATAACCGGCACCACTATGCTACCACCTGACTTTTGCACATTACATTGACTGTCAACTGTATGCATAATTGCACTTTCTTAACTCAAATTCTGCTGCTCTTATTTTCCTCATTGTACATATCTTCTTATTTTTACTTTTTATACTGTTTACTTGAATGTTATGTTTGTCTGTGGACCAAATTGGTTAAAATGTCTTGTTGTCACCGTGGGATAGAGGGAAACGCAATTTCGATTTCTTTGTATGTTTTGACATGTGAAGAAATTGACAATAAAGCTGACTTTGACTTTGACTTTGATATACATTTAACATGAAATATAATCTAGCCAATTTTTAATTTTTTGGTTTTTTTTTAGCTGAAAGCAGACGACACATGGGACGCAGGTGGTGAAGCCTGCATCCTGCTGCACCAGCTGTGTGTAAGTTCAGATGTAGCTTGATTTGAAGAAAGTGTGTGAGTTGCGCTACTATTAGGTAGCCACTGTGTGCTGTAAAGTTAAAGCAATAGGCCGCATGTCGGAACAGAACCTGCATCCGCTTTGGAAGAGACTGAGTCTCAGTGAATGGACGCACGCTCTACTATATTACCAAGCGCATAGTATTTCGTACAAAATACTAAGCTCTAAGTGAAAATGACAAATAGTGTTTTTTGGGGTTTCTTGGCCTGAAGCAGTCATTGCCACTGTTTGCCTGGCAAACTCCACACAACTTGTGTTTTTGTCCAATTTCAACTGGATTTTGAGACTCTTAGAGGCATACCTACACACCATGGAGCAAACAGCTTTACACCAAGAGCACTGTCAGCGAATTCTCCTTTTAAACCTTTGTTGTGTCTTTAGACTCCCCCGACTGTGAAAGCCATTCCCTGCAGCAAGCAGACGGACCGATGAGAGCTATTCTTAAATCCCACACCACCCTGAACACACACACAGACAAGAAAACACACATTTTTGTACTTGAAGACACATTTTCCCAGCCTTAAATTTGGAATACAGCAGTAGCTTGACATCACTCATGTTAAACATTGAGACAGACCACTCGTCCCGCAGGATTAGTTTGGTGTTTCCCACTCTCTCACTCACACACACACACACACACACACACACACACACACACACAGCAGACATCATCTGGTGCCAGCCATGGCCACAGTTCATAAACTTTATGTCTGTGTGTAGATGTGTCTGTCGACCTCTTTATACGTGGGGTACATTTTTTTGCATGTGAGATTTTCTCATCAGGGAGAAGGTCAGTGAGGCCACCTGTAAGTGGAAATGTTGTGTGAGTCACAGCAGCATTGAGCAAAAACACCGAAAATACCTGGTTGTGTGTTCAAACCTGCCAAATGGAAAAGTACTAAAAACTAGCAACTTGTGATTATCACTGTTTACATCTCTGCTGACTTTTTGTTGTTAGTTCTCCCAAATTAGTTTTTTTAGCTTGAAAATGTTTAAAGTTAAATGATGTAAGAAGTTGAATTCAGTAAAACGCATAATCCACAGAACACACTGAAAAATGTTACTCAAAGTTAGAGTTTAGATTATCCGCCCGAGCCCAAACTTGGCCCACAGGCCGGGTCGGACAATATTTTCCACCACTGTCCTCGGGCCTGGACCTTGATCAAGCATTTCTGTTTTTTTTTAATCAGTTCTTTAGACTAATTCAGTGGGGAGAAAGAAATGCAAGTGCATATGAAGCCCTGTTGTCGGCCAGTGTATTGACATGCAGACAAGAAAGTCCTATATGTTTCCCGGGCTTTGATTTGCCTTGATCTGTTAGATTTCTGTAGTTCACACGACTCTGAATTGCAGTTGAGAATGTTAGTTATAACGGCCCACGTATTAAAGAAATGTTGGGTTTCAATCGGGCTCTGGCTCATAATTCCAGTTAATGTGCCGGGCTCGGACACAACGTGCACAGGCTCGGGAAGGGTCGTGCTGGATTTTTTTTGGGCCTGATCTAAGCTCTACTCAAAGCCCACGTTCATCCGGGGCAATTTGACAACCTCTTAGTCTTCCTCAGTGGATGGAGTTCACTCAGTTACCATCACGTTGACCTAAGCATGGAACATGATGATACCTGCGCTGTCACCAAGACAACTAAGCGTATCCATCCACCGAGAAGAACGGGTGATTAACAGCTCCGGGAAAAACTAGTAAATAGACCTTGAATTAATATTTTGATTTTCCTCTTTTTCCCATTTTGGTTATTGTTTGCCGCACTACTTTTTTCTAAGTTCATGAATAACCTTTTCCGTTTTCATGGGATCTATTTCTTCGTAAAGTAGATCCAAAGTAAACTTTTGACAGTACTTAAAGCTGAAATATCAGTATATCTCAAAACATCTGGCTCGATACCACGGTGGGCGGTGAGAAAGTGTTTTTTGTATTCCAGCAACTCACCCTTTTATTGCTATCGACCTGTTGATTGTACAGCTAAATTGGAGCCAGAAATGTAGCCAGAAAATATTTTATCTTAATTTACTGCATTTTTTCCATGTCCCTCACGCTTAGATTATGTATTTATCCCTCTCCCACTGACTGATTCTCTGTAATCAATCAGTATGATGACACAACCAGTAGGTGCACATGTTTTCTTTCACAATTGTAATCAATTCCTCCACTCTTCCAGTCTTCTCCAACTTTTCTTCTAAAAACGTTATTAGGGACTTTTCCTCCCTTCGTCACTTTGTTTTTTTGTCTTTTTCTTTGTCTATCTGTCATGTCTGGAGAACAGATTAGAGGCACACAGTCCAGCCAATAAAGAGGTCACACGTGTGTGTGTGCCAATCTTTTCTTTTCCTTTCCATCACTCAACGCAAACATCTAACCTACCTCGTGTAGTGACTTCTCTTTTGGGGAGATATACAGTTTCTGGCGGCAACCTTTCACTGGGAGTGTGTAAACTGACCTCACTGCTCACTGGCTGTCTGTCGGGCTCTGTATTTTTTGTTTTGGTTGGGACCAGATCAGCTTGGACGTAAAATCGAGAGATGTAGATTGCAATTGATTGTGTCATAAGACACATAAACTGACATCATTTTAACCAGGATGTAACTATGTTTCTCATTCCCTTTGTGGCTTGTTTATTAGAAAAGATCTATTGAAGTTCATGTTTGGATTGGATGTACTTCTGGGAATTTAAAATCTGTGTCCGCCCCTAAACATGAAAGGCTTAATCAAAGGTGCTGACTGTGCGTGTGTGTGGGTGTGGGTGGGTGTGTGTGTGTGTGTCAGGACAATTAATAGGGCTTTGCTGACAGACGGGGAGGAATCTCTGTCACTACCTAAATGGGTATGAGGAGGATAGAAACTAATGACACCCACACATACATCACAATAACATGTATACCTATAATAAAGATGCATTAAACACAGAAAGAAAGGTGTGCATGTGAAACTCAAACCAGATAATTGGGGGTTGCAAAATCTAAAATATTGGTTACTCCCCCCGCCCCCCCACTATAATCAAATTGGGCCAGTGCAATCACCCCTCTCCCCCACCAAAAAAAAAAACAACCTATTATACCTTCCTTTACAAAAAAGACATTTGCACCATAAATTGATGCAGAAAAGGCAGAAAGAATGGCAGAATGCATGAAATGACGTGTTTGACGCTTACATTTTCAATTTTGTCTCCTGTTTCTCAAATGATGTCAACCCTCCCGATGTTGAACCCAAAGTTACGCCATTGTTAAATGCTAGCTATTCTTTTCTCTTCCAAATGAAATAGTTTTTTAACAACTTGTTGACTCACTCTGTCCCCTAAACTCAGCAATGATTAGTTAGTAAAATACTGTCATAACTAATGGGAATGATGGCCAAAAAAACCACCCACATGCCCCAACTGTAAGGGACTTGAAGCAGGACCTCCTGGAAAATATCAACTTTACTGTCATCTTTGTGTGCCTTTCTTTGGATAGATGAAACATAGTGCCAGTGTACACACACACATCCACACCTCTTCCATTCTAAACACTTGTGAAGTTGTGAAGTCTTACCAGTGCCAGCACCAACTAACCTCTTACCCTCAACAGTCTGTAAGGACACTCCCTGCTTGATTAGATTTCCTGCTGCACATGAATATGGCTTTGGAAAAGTGCAGGTCAAAAGGATAGAGGTAAAGGTATAGAGGGAGAGAGAAAGGGGAAGTAAGGAGAAAGAGGGTGGGGGAGAGTTTTGGAAAAGAGTGTGAGCGAACACAAAGCAGGGCGTGGGCGAGTCGGCAGCTTTGCCCTCTCACACTCGAAGAAGTTGAAGAATATGGGTCACAAAAACACATTCCAACGTTTGAACATTCCTGCGATCTCTGTAAAAGCAGAGGAGAGGAAATTAAGTGCACTATACTCAAAAAGCATGGAAAAGGAGGGAGAGGAAGAGGAAGGCAGGCAGACAGGTCAAGATAGAAGAAGAAAAGGAGCGGAACAGTAAATAATTAAAGGGAATTTGGAACATCATTTTGAGCAGTATTTTACACTCCAGCAGATACCTTAATCTTTAGATAAATGATACCTGGCTCCCATGGAGAGTCAGGATCCGGAGCAGCAGTGATGTGGACTCCTGCTGTTTTTAAAGCAGCTCGCTCTGATTCACAGTGTATCACTTCAGAGCATCCGCAGACGGTGGGTTTTACTCCATGATGGATGGCAGATTGCATATCATCTTTTGTTTTTTCCAGTTAGCATGCTACAGCATGTGAGGAATTCTCAGTTTTTCCATTAGCCTTCCTGGAAAAACAGATATATATGCATTACTGTATGTATGATTTATTTATATGACGTAATTCACAACACAGTGTTTGTTTTTTTGCCCTTTTCAGTTTCAAACATCTCTTGTCCTCACTTTCACTTGTACTCACACTTTATACAACCTTCAGTGTAAATTATAGTTGTCTTATCTTATCACTGCGGGGCATTTTCATGGATGCATTCTAAAAACCTGTCTTTTCTGAAGCTTAAAGTGGCTTTAGAGGTGTTGTATGACGTTTCTCTTGGCGGTATAGTTGCAATGCGTTGCTGTGCATCATGCTCGACAAGACTTTGTCATGCCTTCATTCACAAATGCATTCTGAGGTGTTAAAGAGTGTGCGAGACACTTAGCTGATGCTCGTCAGAGAGCTGATAAAGACATGTTCAAGAGCGCACACACACACACACACACAACCGGTGGCGTTGTTGAACCATGTTGCCTCTTTGGTTTTGTACTACATGTAATGAGATAGTGATAACATGCCCGGGTGTGTTTTTGTACTCCTGTATGGCACCTCCTGACACAGAGATTGTCTGTCTGTGTCTGTGTGTGTGTGCGTGAGAGACACAACAGCTCATGCTCTTTGACACAAATCAGCGCTGTGCTGTCATTCAGAGATCAGTTACTCAGCACAACAAGGCCAAAGCATGACACTGAGTAAAGCTGGAAGTCATAACAGCTGACACCAGAAAATCAATAAACCCATTTGACTGGAGATAGGATGCTGGTGTGTTTTCTCCTCTTGACATTTGGATTAGAAAAACCGCTACGGCCATAGACTAATCAGAAGGGACCCACTTATTTGAGTTCCTTTCTGTATTTGCTTTTCTGATGGGTCCCTTAACTGTGATTTAGAGTCTGTTTTCAACTGCGTTTCAGGCTGTAATCTTTCTTTACATGCACACCAATGTGTCCAGATTTATTAAATACATAGATTTTTGGCTGTCCTGTTAATTGCGGTGCTGTGTTCACAAGGCTGGCCACTCCCCCTGGGCACTGACCTACTTCTCCAAAAGCTTGCTGCCCTTTTTTTAGGCCGCTCCATAATGATTTATCTGTGACAAGTGTGTGCGAGTGTGTCATTCTGTCACTGTGTCAGTGTGTCAGAGGCTGTGTTTACAGGGACGGGTGACACAGTTTGCCAATGTTGTTCCCAACTTCCTGTCATCAATCTGTGTCAGACACGCACGCACGCACACACACTTAGTGTGTGTTGATAAAGGCAACAAAGAGAGCTCCCCCGGTTCAAGCGCTTCAAGTGGCCACGGTCTACTGTACTGTTCCTCAGCCAGACAGGGCTCGCCCTTTGACCCCGAGGTCACTGACCGTGAGCTCCAGACACACAGCAACAGGAAATGCTCTTTTTTTCTTTCCACTAAATCAGGCGCTGTTCCTGCACGCTCTTTTGCACATGCATTGACCACAGCACGACATCGCTACAGAGACTCACAGGCAGTGGTGGAATATAACTGAATACATTTACTCAAGTACTGTTCTTAAGTTCAAATTTGAGCTACTTTATTTGAGTCCTTTCTTTTCTACTGCACTACATTTCAGAAGAAAATAAATACAATACAAGTTATTGCACTGGATATTAACCTGACAGCTAGTTACTTATGTTATTTTTTTCCCCAAAAAACACACAAAGTTTATAAAATACAATATTTTATTATAAATAAAACTACACAGCAATACATAGGTCTACAAGTCCAGCTGAAATGATTAGCCAATTAAACAGTTGATTACCAGAACGTTTTGATCGTTTCCAGTTTCTAAAATGAGGATTTTTCTGTATTAAGTGCTTTTATTTTTAATACTTTCAGTACATTTTCCTGATGATACTTAAAAACTTTTACTTAAGTAAAAATTTCAGTGTGGGATTTTTCGTTGTAACAAACTATTTTTTGAAGTGTGGTATTAGTACTTTTACTTAAGTAAAGGATCTGAATACTTCTTCCATCACTGGCCACAGGAAAACACTTACTACTTGGCCAGAAGGAAAGGGGCCGTTCAGCGTAGGGATCTGATTATCACGGTCTGTATCACATTTTAGCCCTTAGAAAATGCAAAGAATGCTTGAGTAAATACCAATCTCACGGAACCCTGCCACATATGACATACCCAAATCGACTTTTGACCCGCAAGTCCAATAACTTTCTTTGATGTTGAAAAGCCAAGTCCATAAGTGGACGCAAAACAAGCAGTCCGAGTCAAGGGTTAACGCTGATAGACGGGCAGCCAGCGAGCAGATAGCGAGAGAAAGCACTCTAAAATATAGGCTTATAAAAAATTTCAAGGAATTGAAGAAGAATGTTTAAGCATTACAGCTCTGTGCAATCGTCCAAGAAGGAATCCAAGCAAGTGTGTTTAACTAATTCTGCCATTCATCATGGGGGTATTAGCGAGTTGGGAACACGATCCTGGAAGCTGGGGAGCATCAGAAGCCATTAAAGGGAGGTGAGGAAAAACAGAGCGCGAAACCTCTGGACCGTATCACAGTGAGTCCAGGGTTGGGGAAGCAAAGGGAGGAGAGGAGTGAGATGTTTTGCAGAGGGTTAAAAGGGATGGATCCCCCATATGCTGTACAGGAGAGGACATATCTGACATTTAAAAGATGCGTTGGCAGGTCAAATGGAATTGTGAAAGGCATTCAGACCAGAGTGCAGTTTGGCTACTGCTGGAGAAGGAATTCAGTAATATTTTGGAATCATCCACCCATCTGGCAGAGCAAGCCTCGCACAAGCGTTCCAAGTCATTGACACAATTTAAATTACTCAGCTATTAAGCGTATGTCCATGCAATGGAATGCCATCCCAGAGAAACACACTCAAAAGGCACCCAATGGAAGAATAAGAAAAACACAACATTTCGGCAGATCTCTGAGGACTGCTGAGTGTTAAACTGCGAAGTGCAAAGTTCACTCTTGAAGCGAGGCGGAACCGGCGCTCGCGGTGAAGTCATGGTTGCTTCCAGAATGAGGTCATGTGAACAGCTGCAGGCCGCTGACCTCGTCCTCTGGCCCTCAACGCCGCAGCAGTGCTTACACAATCCCAACGATGAGAACGCCGGTTTGGCACCAGCAGCTGACATTGCCACACGTTAATGCAGTGGGGTTTACGTGTGTGTGCGTGTGTGTTTGTTTGTGTGTGATTAAGCAAGTGTGCTGTTGACTGGAAATTGCACACACACCTTGGAAAAAAGGAGGTTATTCTGGGTAAAAGCGGTGTAAATCACCTTTAGTTGACCACTAAGTATCAAAGTCATTTAACCACCCTTCATCGCTCTCTTCAAACACGACCAAAGAAACCGACCTGACTCATCGTACAACCATGAAAGACGGAGGGCTTCGCTCTGTCGTTCTCTTTCCAGCATCCTGCTTTTTAACCCTGTGTGCCCTCCCTGAAAACTCCACTGTCAGCATTTTGAAACGCACACACACACGCAGATTGTCTCCAGATGTTTAATTGGAGAGAGACATAAATAGGGTAACAATGGCAAAGGGGAGAGTCCCGAAGTCAAGCTGAATCAGATTAGAGTCTCGTGGCTGCCTGTCTGTATGGTTTGAAAATTACTCACACACACGTTGAGTCCTACATTTTTTTATACAATCAGTGTTGTCTGAGGTAATCTAATCCTGGAAATAGTCCAGGAGAAGCACTGACGCATCCTGTCCTTGCGAACGTTGTCGGTGGTGTTGTTGAATCTTGCTAAATCCTAATTGGTGCTCAGAGGTAGGCCAACGTGATGTCATGTTTTCCCAAGGGAGTCCCAGTGAGACGACAACGGCACACTCACAACTCTCTCAGGAGAAATAACCGTAACTGTTGGTTACAAAATGGTTTTTACAATAATATGAGAAACACGAGAACATTTTAGGGCTTTTAAACCTGTAGGTAGCTACTTCTTCACACTGTGTTTGCAAACACAGCCTGGGAGGAGATGTTGAAGATCTAGCAGGGGTCAGTGTGAAGGGTTATCTCTACAAGCAGCCGGCTAACGTCGCACGGAGGTTCTCACAGGTCGTATTTCGACGGGAGACAATGAACTCGACCCAGCCCCCCCATTACAGACTAACGTGGCTGGGCTTTCTCTGTCCATGTCAGACTCCCTCCTATTAAATGTGATTGCAAATCGTTGCTGCTTTGAAAAGCCTCCTCCCACAGACCTCATCACCCCCATTGAAATTTCTATGAAAACAATCTGCCAGACAAAAACCACGGTGGATGTCGGACTGAGCTGTGAGTCTACCGATGAACAGCTGGCCAGGAAACATTTAGTACACCAAATGTATCTGCAGCGCAAGACTGAAAGCGACATCATGCTATACTTGGCTATGCATGTCCGAACTAACTTTCCAATGGCTTGCATCAAAAATGATATAGAAATGGCATTTTAAAGACCCTGCCCTTAATGTTTTAGTCATATACACTTTAGCTAAACTCTCACAAATAATAGGATAAATTGTCTGACGTAAATAGGGACTTTAAACAGCTTATGGGTTTGCTTAAATTAGGAGTTGTCATTAAAAAGTTATTTCAGAGTGTGTGCAATGCTTTGAAAAATGCCAAATCACCTCACAGCCCAGCACTTTTCCAGGGGACGTGATTTTCGTCTAAGTAGATTTATAGTTGCAGAAAGACATGCATGAGATGTCAATTTAATGGGCCCAAACAAACAGTAGCATCATAAGAAGAGTTTTAGGGGAAGTACCACACTACCTTACTACAACAGAACTGTTGTAAAATGCTGTATCCGTGTTTTCTTCATGGCTCAGTTCTGACTGCTGGTTTTCATGCTCAACACAACATGTCATGCCATGCTTTTAAATGTGGGTCATGTCAGTGAAAAACTAGTCTATATCCTTTGAGTTCCACTTCCAGAACTGCTCCATTGCGGCAGGAAATTCCGCCAGATGCATGTATTTTGTGTTTCCTTTTGTATTAGAATTTGAAATTTGGGGGATTTATAAGGACTAATGTGGACTGCTACTTAGATGGTAGACTGTCCAATCTGAGTGTTCTCTCACAAGACTATTTTGCAACGGCTCTGTTTAAAGAGATGCCAATAAACCAGAGCATGTTGTCCTCCCATCCCCAAATGCTATGTGGAGTAGCCAGACCCTCCTTCTGGCCAAGCGAGACTAATGAAAAACAGACAGGAGAACTGACAGTAGGAAGAAATGATGGATGGATGAGATGAAGGAGACGCACAGTGGGTAACGAGAGCAGGGGGTTTTCTGACAGGCAGAGGGATGGAAAGAAAGTCAGAAGTGGAGGACGGATAAAGATAGAACTCTTGCTTTGTCCCCGGCTTGGCTAGACAAATAGAGTGAGCAAGATGAGAGGACAGACAAACTGCCAGCTGAATGTCATCTGGAAAACGTTCAGTCCCTCCTCGACAGATGTGGTGTCTGGTTTGGAAAGAGGAGAGGAGAGGAGGAGATAGGAAAAAGAAAGGTGAGATAAAAGGAGGAAGAAAGGAGAGAACAGGCCATTATCAAATATCGCTGTATGTGTCACCTTTATCCACCCTGGATAAGAATGAAAAGCATTCCTGTGACCACCATGGCCTCTTAAAGTGAGATTAGCTTTGGTACCGTTGGACAGGACAGCGGTGGGAGACGTTTATTAGTGCTATAGCTGTGTAAATCCGGTTTGTATAGTATATCAACTACATACACACACAGGACATGATACATGTACTGTATATATGATTGTATTCTTCCCGAGTAGGGACAAAGCTGCAAGTAGCAGAACTGCAATTTTTCCGTGGTTAGTTAAAAATTCCTCCTTGAAAACTGTTAGTCTGTTGTCGTGTGTGTTAATTGGTGTAGATATCGCAGGTGTAATTCCACAATTAGGCAGGTAAAGCTCAGCAGTCTCCTCATCGGATCTAGAATTAAAGTCAACCCTCGTTTTCCTATTTGAGATTTAGCACTGTCTTAAGGTGCCAGGTGTGAAAGGGGGTTCCACTGTTATTCTTGGGTTTTATTCTATTTTTTAATAACTGTTTTTAACTGTTTTTGTGTTAAGCACTTTGAATTGCCCTGCTGCTGAATGTGCTATACAAGTCAAGCTGCCTTCCCTTGCCTCACACAATCAGCAATCACTGTCGTTATCAGTAAATCTGCTGATTATTTAGAAGATTCTGTTTCAAGGGAGACCTTTAATGAGTTCCGAGCCAGTGGGCATACAGTAAGTGACAGTGCCGGTTATAGTCTAAAAGGAAATGTTCAACATTTTGGAACAGTTCGCTAATTCGCTCTCATGCTGGGAATTGGATGAAAAGCTTGATACCACTCTTTATCTAACTCTCTAAATATGAAGCGACAGCCAGCATTTGGTTAGCTTAGCTCAGCAGAAAGACTGGGGAAATGATTGTCGTTTTTGCACTCTGATTTTATGATGGCTCAAACATTAAGAGATACTCGTGTTCACAGGTGAGTTTCAGAGGCGGTATTAGACTGATTCTTTATCTTATTTTGACAGGGCCAGGGATAGCTGTTTCACCCTGTTAAGTCTTTTTGCTAAGCTCCACTAACCAGCTGTTGGCGACTCTCATCTAACTCTTGGCAGGAAAGCAAACACCTGAAATCATATTTCCAGATAATAGGTTGAACTACTCTTTGTATTGCATTGTACATGTTTGGAAATGTTACTTCTGTTTGTGTGTGGTCAGGAGGATGAAGTTCATCTGATGATGAAGAGAAAATTTAAATCAATTTAAATCAGAGATATATCATGGGAATTTTGTTCAGCATTTAGTTTTATGGAGGAATTTAATTAATTTAAAAAGTAGTAGTCAGTAGTCTCTACCTCTGTATCTGTCTCTATGCTACAGTGCAGTGGGTTGCGTGCTTGTAGTATTGAGTATTGAAAACCAGTCCTTCCCACCTTCCACCTGTTCCTAATTACATTGCTCACACCATCTTACATCACCGCTCCGACGACCAAACTCTGTGACCAATCAGTAACCATTAAACAGTACCCATGACTGACATGGCAACCATCATCATCACTGGCATCTATCTGGAGAGGCATTCTTTTCATATTCAGGACAGTCCACTGGACTAGGGTACATCCTGCACGGCATATTTTTCCCAGACTTCCCAGAAGACAAAACCAGAACCACATGGCTGCATTTTTCTAAGAAAAAACCCTGTGGAAGGCTGATTCCAAGAAACCATCTACATTTTTCACAGTCATGTGCACTGTAGGTCAAGCTCAAATATGCCTGTAAATGTCATACAGGTGTAATGCAGCATTTATTGACACAACATACAGTATAATTAGGTAAAACGTCAGTTTGAAAGTGATTCCGGGTGATTTTAACTGATGAAGTCATTTAAATTGCTGTAACATCCTCATTTCTCATGCATGAGCCCTCCTAATTCATTCAACATACCAACATTGAATGGCATGTGAATGCTTTGACTGAAAGATCAACTTCTTCAAATTTTCCTAATTTACCATATATATTCAAGCACATACGTTTCTTTAACTTCCGAAGTAAAACATAAGAAATTAGCTTGGTGATTTCTGAAGCTCCAGCTAAGGGAGTTGTTCTGCATGAGGCGT
This sequence comes from Etheostoma spectabile, assembly GCF_008692095.1. Lineage (NCBI taxonomy): Eukaryota > Metazoa > Chordata > Actinopteri > Perciformes > Percidae > Etheostoma > Etheostoma spectabile. Next base: position 6,473,506 of record NC_045756.1, read on the forward strand.
GACATCCAGCAGTGTTTCTGCTAACAAATTGAAAGATGGAGGGCTTTCATGGCTGTACTTACAGACCCAACGCAGATCAAACACATGTGGGCGTATTGATATTGGCCCGGTGTGTGTGTGTGAAAGAGGAAGCTGCTCCTGTCACCAGGGAGAGGGGCAGTGTGCACAGTATATTTCGTGTGTGTGTGTGTGTGTGTGTGTGGTGTGTGTGTGTGTGTGTGTGTGTGTGTGTGTGTGTGTGTGTGTGTGTGTGTGTGTGTGTGTGTGTGTGTGTGTGTGTGTGTGTGTGTGTGTGTGTGTGTGTGTGTGTGTGTGTGTGTGTGTGTGTGTGTGTGTGCGCACAAGTGTGACCGCCGAAGGATCTCTCTGGCTGCGGCTAAAAGGATCCTTCAGCAGGGGGGACCCTCCCTTCCAAGCTTTCCGCTTCCTCGCCCCACACCCTCCAGACCTCCACACAGGCCTCACTGGTTCTGTCGCCCAAGGATGGGCAGCTGTTCCAGGGCAGAGCTAGCTGATAGTTCCCCTGTGTTATTCCGTCACGATTCTTCCTTAGAGAGGGTCTTGCCAAGCCAAGCAATGCATTGGAAGTATCGCTGGTGTGAGCCTGCGCACGCTTGTGTGTGTTAACTCCCATTAGGGCCCATTGACAGGAAGCGGACAAGCACATGAACGTCACAATATGTTGACATTTATTAACCCTTGGACCTTCCTATTGTTCACACTGATCTACAAGGTGTGTTTTCTTTGCAGAAATCGGATATGGTGATGACTTCATAATGTGTGTGTTTGTGTGAATGCATCATTCTGACTTAATGGAGACACTTTGAAAATCTTGTCCTGAGATGGATCTCATTTTTCTTCCTTGTCTGCAAGTTTTTTGGTGCGCGTGCGTGTGTTCCAGGCTGTGGGAAAAGCTGCTGTTTAACATTCCACCTCTCACGCCCATGGAAACCAAGGACAAACTTTATTTTCACTCAGTTTTACGTGCAACAGCACACAATGGACACTTGCATAAAGTCAGTTTTGCTTAGTCAAAATTTTGAACTTAAAAGCTTTTTAAATGTGTTTTAATTTTTAATGAATTCATTTTAAATATTTTTGTTACAACATGCGATTACAGAAAAGCCACACATGTCCTGAGGCTGTTTCTTTGTCTTTAACTAGTAACAGTATATGTTTTGTCATCAATAATGAAGTGCATCTGTGCTTCATTTAAACTAGCAAAACTCCCTCACGCCCTCCATCTTTCCATCAGCCCTCCTACCGAACAGTCTGCTGAGTTCTCTCCACGAAGACAGACAGGGGTCAAGGGTCAAATGCACACACATCAGAACACACACACACACTTTCATCCAATAATAACACCGGGTTGTAGAACAGGGTTAATCCCCCGCAGACTTTAAACAAAATCTTAGCTTTTGATAACAGGACTGATGAGTGATGAAGTGTGTGTGGTGTGTGTGTGTGTGTGTGTGTGTGTGTGTGTGTGTGTGTGTGTGTGTGTGTGTGTGTGTGTGTGTGTGTGTGTGTGGTGTGTTGTGTGTGTGTGTGTGTGTGTGTGTGGTGTGTGTGTGTGTGTGTGTGTGTGTGTGTGTGGGGTGGGATGGTGTCATCCATGGCTGTTTAGAGTGCAGGTCTGGCCTCTGAATCTGAGGTAAAAAAAAATACACAAACACACTCATATTGGTGAGGGGGAATAACCCCACACACATCTCAATAAATACACACACATCTGAATCATTATACATACATATATATATATATATATATATATATATATATAGTCTCTTAAATTAGGCAAATGAAACAATAGACATACATAGAATTTGACTTAGTTCGGCACAAAGTCATATTCCCACCATATTTCTTTTTCTTTTTTTGACAGTGATGTTTTGAGCTGTATTTATGATAATCGCAGACATTTTGGAAGCTCTGCTTTGCTATGTGTAACTGATGTACGATGACGATGTATTGTGGTGTTGTAGTATCACTGGTGTGTAAAGAGAAGCAATAGGCGTCTGTGTGTGTGAGCATCGTGACGGAGAACATCCTGGAGAACGGTATTTTAGATGAGTTACTCACCACTGATGAAAGTTGAGAAGGTGGTAGGCGGTAGGTGATAGGGCACCGTGTTCTCTTGTAAATATCCATGCTGCTGTAAAAACTATAGAATTCTGCATTTCAACTCAGTTAAACAGACCTTAAAGCACTCAGGGTGGTTCTTTGGAAAAGAGGATTGAGCGGATGGGAGGGCTTCACACCTGGCAACCAAGATAATAGCAACAGGTTTCCTTTTGCAGCATGATGCCAAGTCTTAAGGTAGAACAAGGGTGCTCACAGGGATGTACACACAGACACACACGCACGCAAAATTGCACCTGAATCATTCAACTGCTGCTGGTGTGAGGTCAGTCCAAAAGAAGCCAATCCAACAGCCAAAGAACATAGACTGTGGAAAGAGTGTGTGAGTGTGATGGGTTGGTGTGTAGACCTGATTGCAGGAGCATGATATGCATTGCATGTCCTCTGCTGTGTGCGTGCCTGTGAATCAAGACATCACACACGTACACACACGCGCTGGCGTTGTAGCGCAGTGCGGCAGGTCAGGAGTGTGTGTGTGGGCCCTGGACGGCTGAATAATAATGTCAACGGGTTGATGTGGTGAGGCCTGTCATGAGAGCGCTGTAGGTTTGCGCCGTCAGCTGTGCTTCATCTGGGAAACCCTCACCGCCAAACCTCCCTTCTTCCTCCTGCTCGCCTCCTCCGCCGCTCTGTTTTCCAACTCGCTGTTTTCCCCTGTGATCCTCCATCTGTTTCTCCCCCTCGCCTCCACACTATCACCTTTCTGCTTCCTTTCTCCCTTTTTTTTTATCAGTTCTTTGCTGTCCCACGGCTCAAATTTCTAGCACTCAGTCCTTTTGTCTTTCAACGCATGTTCATTCAAAGTCCCAGAACATCAAGAATCCTCCTTCTGTTTAACACTTCTTCAATCTCTCTGCCCTACTTCCTTCTCCAACTTTTTGCACATTGGTTATATCCATATTCATTTTTGCCACTCCAACAATGTTTGATCTGTTTAGTTGTTTTTTTAACATCTACGTTGCCTTGCAACGCTGGGATCTGGGAGGTGTAGTGGTCATTTTTTCTCGGACCACAGCAAGGGAAGGGAAGGCCCGGTCCACATTTCCCAAAGGATGTTAAGGCTGTTTTTCTCACGGTGGTCTGGGGCCGAGCCGTAAGCTGGCATGGCTTGGTATAGGTTGGCACAGGAAATGGCCGTCTGAACCCCGTGAGGGACATGAGCCAGTTCCATTTCCTGTCCAACATCCTCCCAGAGGAGAAGGAGCTCCATGGCATTAGAGACTAAACTCATGGTGGAGAAACTTAGCTCATTAAATTATTTTATCATGTATTATTCACCTACAAAATTCCATTCAACTCCATTGTATTTGGGGAAGAAATCAAAAAGCAGATGTCTTAAGAACTGAAATAATGAACTTTTTTCATTTGGGTGAACTTACCCTTTAGTTCCAATTTTGTCTTTATGTTACTGCTGTTGTTTTTAAAGCAGTATGTTGGGGTTTTCCCCTATAGATATGTTGTACTTTTCATGGGCTTCTCTATCAGATAACAACCACAAATTCTTGTTACCGATAACCCGAGGCCTCTCTGTGTGTTCTCTTTTGAGGAGGGGATGGGGGGCATTTGCCTGCCAGGGTTAAGTTGCATTTTTGTGGGGCACACTCCACTATCTCCTACCACTGTCTGGGTCTCTGTCTCCTAAGCTCATGTATTTTGTGTGCGGGCCAGGCGAGACGCAGGGCAGAGTTTGACTCCGTGGTTTTCGGTCATGCATTCTCTCACACGACATTCCAGACAGATCTCCTTACCTCCACACATTTTCCTCCCTCCTTCCTTCTTTCCTTTTGTTTTCGTCTCCCAGGGCAGCATACCACAGACTCACTGGTTGCCACAAACAGACAGCGTAACTTGTTTTAGCTGCTGACGTCATCTTTAAACTGTACATATTCAAAGTGGCTATCTACTCTTGACGCCGATATCCATGTTTATATGATGACGCGTGAAAGAATAAGACAAATGCCACGTCAAACCTCCAATCACAGCATCAGTGCTGAATTTACAAGCTTGGTTTGGAGTAAAACTCTTCACATGTAGGCTGCCGAGCGAACACCACGAGCACAAGGGAGCCACAGATTCACGGGGAAAGTCGTTCTTTGGTTTTATGACGTGCCAATGTCGGGGGAATGCTATTCGGCTGGCTATTAAGAGCTTAGATAGGAAAGAGGCCCTTAACTTCAGGAAAAGAAAAAGTAAAACCTTAATAGAAAACGTAAGCAGCGGGATGTCGTGCAAGGTCAAGTATGTAACAGAATACCACCAGATTACTAGATGAAGGGTTTAAGACAAAACTCATCTGACCTCTGAAGGGGGCAAGTTCATTCTCTTAATTTATTGGTTTGAGGGCATTCCTGTGAGTAAAGGCAATCAAAACTGTTGTTTTTTATAAGATTATTTTAACTCCTCAAGGAGTAAACCTCTATACATATATGTGCGCCTGCTCTACCAAGTGAGCTAACCGGGCTACTCAGCACAGGTTTTCATCAAGAAACGAACAAAGCAGCAGTACGGAGGCCTGTTTCAGAAAGCAGGTTAAGTGAAAACTGAGTTTAACCATGAGATGAGGGGAAAAATCTGGGTGTTCTGTTTCAGAAAGAGAGGTAACTAAACCTCAGTCAGTTACTATGGTAACTGAGCCTGTGAACCTAACCTGGTCTGGAGCAGGTTTTCTTCTCTGTCTCCTCCCTCTGACACAGCGCTCTTTCAGTTCCTCATTCATTCATTAATTTATTCATTCAGTCTGTATCAGGTGCATTTTAGTGCAGTTTGTCATCTGTGTGAATAAAAAAACATGTTGGTTTATTACCCATGTTGGGCTGACTATTAAACGACCATAGATGTATTTTCATTTCCAGATAACTACCTATTTGAGCGGTATGGTTTTTCTTCCCAGTCTATCAGTGATGTAGCCTACATAACCTTATGCATCCTCATATCACTAAAGTCACCCATCATGGACGTGCTCTTTCATCCCAGCACATTCTTTGTGTCGCATTGTTTTTTTTTGCAAACGGCAGTTTTCTTTACAACCTTGTTGATGCAGAGCATATTAGTAAAGCCACTCTATGTAGAACTGTCAGAAGAGTGTGACTCACTCTGAAACTTTTTTAAACTGTAATGAAAAGCCTGAAGGCTGACTGTAAATCTAGCCGAGCTATAACGAGCTGCAGTTCAGAGCTGTGTGTGTGTGTGTGTGTGTGTGTGTGTGTGTGTGTGTGTGTGTGTGTGTGTGTGTGTGTGTGTGTGTGTGTGTGTGTGTGTGTGTGTGTGTGTGTGTGTGTGTGTGTGTGTGTGTGTGTGTGTGTGTGTGTGTGTGTGTGTGTGTGTGTGTGTGTGTGTGTGTGTGTGGTGTGTGTGTGTGTTGTGTGTCTGTGTGTCTGTGTGTCTGTGTGTCTGTGTGTCTGTTGTGTGTGTGTCTGTGTGTCGTGTGTCTGGTGCTGTGTGTCTGTGTGTCTGTGTGTGTGTCATTATCTCCATTTAAGCAATATAAAAAACAGCTGAAGTGTGTTGAACGCATTTCCTTTCTCATAATACACTTGTATAGCTGATTTATGGATATCTAAAAATCTTGCTGGCTTTCAGTCTTTTTCCTGCTTGCCTTATACATATTGTGTCGTCTGCATTGCCACGTATGCGTGCAGACGCATCCATTTGTATGATGCAAACAAAACGTCTCGGGTTACGTATGTAACCCTTGTTCCCCGAGATAGGGGAACGAGACACTGCGTCGGTTACAACACTATGGGAACGCCATAGTGTGTAACCGACGCAGTTCGAGTTTCCCTCGAAGGGGAACGTCTCGGGTTACGTATGTAACCCTTGTTCCCCAAGATAGGGGAACAAGACACTGCGTCGGTTCACCGCCCCTCGCCCCGCCTGGAGTGCCTTGCTTCATAGAAAGAGCTAATGAGCTATGTGCCAGCGTGCTTATATGCCCCTACGGTTATTCCGTCACATGCTACCGTTCTCACTAGGACCAATAGGAGTGGAGTAGTTATTATTCGCATTCAGCCCTGTCATGCCTAAAGGCGTTCCCATAGTGTCGTAACCGACGAAGTTCGAGTTCCCCTCGAAGGGGAACAGGGACCTAGTCCTAAAAATAATTACTCAATAGCACTACCAGCAGACAAAAACTCCACAGGGTTCCTTTAAGTTGTGCCTTCCCTTGACCAGCGTAAGGATCTACACCTCTTCCTACCATTGTGTTGGGAAGTTTGAGTGTCATTTTATGTCCTCTTCACTTCTGCATAAGACGTTATTTTCACTATATCATGTCATATTTTCAACATTTTCCATGCTCCCTGTTCTCCTTCTCCTCTGTTTGTTCCTCGTGATCCGATCCTCCACGTTGAATGGTTACCCGATGGGCTTGAGGTTTTTACTTGTGTGTGTTGGTTTGTTTGCCCTGGTGTTTCCGTGGCATGATGATGAAGTGTCAGACCATGTCGCTTTCTATATTACTTCCTAGGTGTCTAATGAGAATCTATGTAGTGACAAGTTGCTCCAGCAACAAAGACTTTTATTATGCAGACAGCGTGCAAGAGGTTACTGTTTTATTACGTAGCTCTTTTTGAAATGAAACACTTGGGCTATTCATGAATCACAACTCTGGCTCGGATTAGGGTTAAAGGACAGAAACCACACAAACAATTTTATAAATAAGGTCCCAACAGAGCAGAGTGAGGTTATAAGCCTAGATTTGAATCAGAGAAGCGGACCCTCCCTCAAGTCCTCAGAAATATTTCCTCTGACTCTTGCTGCTCTGACATATAAACCCATTGTAGCTCCCAAATCCTACTTCTCTTCTCCTGTTCATCTTGTTCTTGACAGAACTTTCGCACTACAGTCAATAAAATATGCAAGGGATTAAAAATGTCCGACATACAGTCTAAAAAGCCACATTTGCCCTTGCCAAAAAACCAGAAACACATGCCTCATTCCATTACACCACTACCCACCCATGTCTTCTTGTCTCTCCTTATAATCCCCAGATTTTTTCCAAAAGAATGTTAGCAGACTGGAATCATGTCCAGGACTGCAGTTGTTGATCACAGCCCTTTTTTGTTTACTGCTCGGGGATCCAAACGTGTCATTAGGAAGCAGAAACCCTGTCAGTTTCCTCCCCTCCACCTACTCCATTTGAAACAAGTGGTTGTTGAAAGTTGACCGGTCTAATAGAGGAATCTGCGCTCTAGTTTCTTCGGATGAGCGCTTGGAAATATTTCACCATGAACAAAATACTTCTGAGCCAGATTACGGGTGCACACATGTGGGAGTTGTTTGCACACAGGCCAGATAGACAACAGAAATATGCCCTTCTCATTGTTAGAATAACTGTCATAAGTAATAGATTGGAAAGAGACAAGGTTAGAGTTAAAAGGGTGATGTTTCATTTTTTTCCATATCAACTGCTGAGGGTCGTCTGGCTGGAACATGCAACTACAGACTACAGACGCTCGGCGCAAAGATGCCTGGAATGCATTCCCTTCTGCCCCCAAGAGGGGAAAAGGGTGTGGGTGTAATTACACCATGAATCACTCGGTATCTCACTTTAATAGTACAGTAATTACAGCTGACAGTTCAGCACCGGCACATGTTCCGTAAAGGGGGATTTCATTGTCCATCATCACTGTCTGTCTCTTTTTTTAAATATTAATTTTACCTGCTAATAGGAACGAAAAAAAATGACTATTAGCAGCTGTGAAATTTGCAGGATCGGTTCTGGGTTTAATTTAATTTAGTTTTAATTTTAATTTGTGCATTAGTCCCCAATGGGGAAATTACAATTTACACTCTGTGTACTCACACACAGGCCTGAAATACACACACACACTGCTCCACTAATGGAGAGAAGTGAGTGGGCTGCCAGCTGAACCAGCGCCCTGAGCGGTTGGGGGGGTACGGTGCCTTGCTCAAGAGCACCTGGCTTCATTTGTCCATCCACCATGCATGGCGTCATCTTCATCAACACTTGAGAGGAGTGAAGCATCTCATCCCTGATCTCTTTTTTTCCTTTTAAATGTCCAAGCATCAAATAGGGCATCAGCAATGGAAGTTATTTATCATGGGAACCGAGGGCACAGGACACGATCCACAACAGGATGACACACATTATGCATTACCAGATATTCAGAGGCACACATGTTTGTGTTCCTGTTTCTGAAAACTTTGACAGCAAATCTGACTCTTTCTATTTAATCTGTAAACAGTAAGCAGCGAAATCAAGCAAAACAGGAACAATGTTGAGCCTCAACATCTAGTTCTGGCTGCTGCTCGCTGTGGTGTGGCAAGGTTTAGAATTTAACCAATCTAACCACATACTAATTATCATGTTTTCCCCTCTTTTCTGGCCTCTTCTTTGCCGTTTTATTAACCAACCCAGTTTCTCTGCATATTTTCCCTTTCCCTCTGCCTCTGTGACCACAGCAACTCTGCCAAATAGGTTTCTGCATCACTGTCTGTCCATCCTCATTTCAACTCTGTGACCCTGAAGGACCAGACAGAACGGAACCAGCACCTATTGGTTCTCCTATGTTCTGGGTCTGCAGAGGAACCAAAAGCATCAAACTTTAAGCATTAATGATTTATCTTGGCTTTGCAAAAATGGGCAATTTGTTGATGTTAGTTTGGAATTAGGCACCATACAGACAAATGCATCATATGACACCCAAATAGACATCATACACATTACTAGCAACACACAATGGGTGTGTACAATAACAGCTGTTAATCAAGACAGTCCAATTCAACAACAATGATCAGCCTCAAATATCACAATACACACACAGACAGATTAAAGCAATCATCTGTTGCATATTTCAGCAGGTTATTCAAGCTGCAGCCATTTTGCAAGAAACTGCTGTCATGTGAAAAATCAGAGCTCTTTGGACAAGTTTTAAGAAATGCCCTCCTCAAGGACATGTGTCTGCGTTGCACAAAGGTCTGACCTCTGATTCAGTGACTGGGAGAATCCCAGATAATTTAACGTTGAGACAACATAGTCAGACAACACAAGATGCCAACTCTGAGCAGAGGTAACATGATGTTGTCCTACAGGATTGAGACAAAGATACATGGAGCGGTCCAAGGTCCACTGGAAGCATTTCAGAAGCATCTTCAGAAGTTCCTTTTAGCTGCCACATTGCCAAAATTGGAAGCATTGTCACTGTAAGCATGTTAGCATTTGGCTTAAAGCACCATTGAGCCTCAGTATACAGCAGCTAGCGTGGCTGTAGACTCTTACTTTAGCCATATCTCATGTTACATTATCAAATAGTACACACATTCTCAATTCTCAGTTGTAACTGTACTCAATTGTCTCCAATTGTCTAATTGGCATAAAAGATTAAGAAATCATATACAGGTATGGTGTCGGATTAAACCTCTGTCTTTAAAAAAAGAGCTACAAAAGGATTAGGACTGGAAAATAGGCTCCATAACCAGAGAGAGATGCAGGGGGGGACTACAAAGACGCAGTTGAAAGCTGGTTATTAGAGCATGTTGGTCTTGTTTTGATGGGGCCTGGCGTTCTTAATGACAGACTGCTTTGGCTTCTCTCATTTGGCCTCTCTTTCTCTCTCTCTCTCTCTGGCTTTCCCAGAAAACCACTGAGGGGAAACAGATACAGGCCTAATTGGGGTTTTACAATCACATACACAGTGTGCAACATGTAGCACACACACAGAGCTCCACATCACATTCCAGCTTGGGAAGCCAAAAGGTTTTAGACAGGTAGATCTTCAGCATTTGCTTTATTGATCAAGCTGATTTATACATCTGAGAGACACTAATCCAGGGTCAGGAAACCTTTTCCATGCTTGAGTAGTAAGTTACATTACAGGAAACACTTGAGTACTTAATATTTCTCCTTTTCAATGCACAATCACGATGAAACTGAAACCGAAGAGGTAACATCAACCCATGTCGTAACTTTTTTATCAAGCTTAAATAGAAATGTAATGTCATATTTTACAGATTCACTATGAAAAAAAGTCTCCCTTACAGGTACTGTAGGTCACATTTTTATACATGTACAGTGCAGGCCAAAAGTTTCAACACACCTTATTTAATGTGTTTCCTTTATTTTCATGACTATTTACATTGTAGATTATCACTGAAGCCTTCAAAACTATGAATGAACACATGTGGAATCATGTACATAATAAAATTATGTGAAATACTTAAAAACATGTCTTATATTCTAGTTTCTTCAAAGCCCCCCTTTTCTCTCAGTCTTGAAGGAGTTCCCAGAGATGCTTAGCATTTGTTGGCCCTTTTGCCTTCACTCTGCGGACCAGCTCACCGTCTCCTCTTAACAGTTGTTCTAGAGATGTGTCTGCTGCTAGAACTCTGTGTGGTATTTATCTGGTCTCTAATCTGAGCTGCTGTTAACTTGTGATGTCTGTGGCTGGTGACTCAGATGAACTTATCCTCAGCAGCAGAGGTGACTCTTGGTCTTCCTTTCCTTGGGCGGTCCTCATGTGAGCCAGTTTCGTTGCAGCGCTTGATGGTTTTTGCGACTGCACTTGGGGACACATTCAAAGTTTTTGCAATTTTTCGGACCAACTAACCTTCATTTCTTAAAGTAATGATGGCCACTGGTTTCTCTTTACTTAGCTGATTGGTTCTTGCCATAATATGATTTCTAACAGCTGTCCAATAGGGCTGTCGGCTGTGTATCAACCTGACTTCTTCACAACACAACTGATGGTCCCAACCCCATTATTAAGGCAAGAAATTCCACTAATTAACCCTGATAAGGCCCACCTGTGAAGTGAAAACCATTTCAGGTGACTACCTCATGAAGCTCATTGAGAGAACACCAAGGGTTTGCAGCACTATCAAAAAAGCAAAGGGTGGCTACTTTGAAGAAACTAGAACATAAGACATGTTTTCAGTTATTTCACACTTTTTTGTTAAGTACATGATTCCACATGTGTTCATTCATAGTTTTGAGGCCTTCGGTGATAATCTACAATGTAAATAGTCATGAAACAAAAGGAAACGCATTGAATGAGAAGGTGTGTTCAAACTTTTGGCCTGTGCTGTATACCAGTTATTAAATATAAAAAATATATTTTTACTTCACTGACATACCACCTGTTGAGGCTACATAACTTGCTGACTCATTCTGACCATGCCTAATAGGCAGGCTGCAAGATGACATGCGGCTGTTACTGTGTGTGAACAAGAAGTCAATTGTCTCTTTGCACATGTCTAAATATCTCTATTAATACGTGTGCTTGGAGTGGACCTTTTGTGCGTTTCTCATAATATATAATAAATTTGAAAAAAAAGTCTCAAATGCCGATGGTGATGGTTCACTGAACATCTGATGTGGTGTGCACATTCAAACACAAGATGGAAGGTGGATGTATGGATGATTTTGCTTAAACAAATATATAAAGAAAATGTCACATATCTAAATAGCCTTGAACAATCAATCATAACAAATTAGGTTGGATTCAGTTGACTGACATCAGTAATACATCCACAGTCTTCACTGCATCCACAATCTGTACTTGGTTTTTCTCCTAACTTTAAGCAGGATTTCACTCTGCAATCTAACAAATCAAACAATATACATTAAACTTTCAGGCATAACATTCAATGTGACCAAATATAAGTGTTATACAACAAAAAAGTCCATTAAACTCATATCACTCCTCTCTTTGTTCTGTCTGCTTTTTTTGGGGGGAAAGGGTGGAGTTATATAAGCTTGGAAAGGGGTGTGGTTTCAGTAATGATTGGCAGTCCATGAATGATGCAGGTCAGGTGAAAGCTTGATATTTAACAATATTCATAAAGCCTTTCATATAACATACAGTAGTAACTGCTCTCTTCCCTTGCCATTTACTAACTCCCCAAGGGCGTGGATTTTGTCAACAAAATGTTGAATACTTAGGTGAGACAGCAAAAAGTCAAATGATTTGATTATCAACAACATTGTTACATGTAAAGCTCAGCTCCTCCTTTATCAAATACACCTGGGATGTCCTTTGGTGTACGTCAGTTCAGCCCTCCCTCAGGACAGCACACAGGCTGAAGCCCTACCTGGAGGCTGCAATCTTCAAAGGCAAGTGAGAAACATTTATTTTCCCTTTGTGTGATTATCTACTCACATGTGTTTTATTGACCGTTTAAAACTGGCTCGGAATCAAAAAAAAACAAAACAAACAAAAAACCCGGCGTACCTGAATATTTGAAGCTTATCTTCTCCTCCCACGTGACCTGTGTATTGTGTTTATTGCTGCTCCCGCACCGACTACAACCCAACACCTGGCAGGACTACAGAGAGAACGGTGTCGAGTTTCCGTTGCTAGACGCAAGACATTGTGTGTAAGCAGGTGTGCGTGTCTGTATTTAAGTATAATATTTAAATTTGTGACAGAAATGCCGCGACTTTTAAAAACGATTAAATGTAATATTGCGTTTCTACAATGCCATGAGTCAGGTTTGCAGACCTTTTGTTTGTCATGTAATATAATATGATGTATTATTATTTCACAATATAATATATAACTTCACACCTGGTAAAAATAGCAACCCGCTCCTAAAAAAAAAAGTGTTTTATTTACTGGTAAACTTGACGTGTCAAGCAGGTTCGTTGACCTATACCTTCAACAGTGAGTCACTACTGTATGGCTGTTTGACTCCATTGTGCTCTGCTCTCCGGCCCATAACTGGATGACACAGCAAAATGCTTTATAGGAGATAGTAGACAACAGTACTGTGATACAGTCACATCCTGTAGTTGATGGATTTCACACATCATAACAGGGTTTATGGTATTTTTTATCAGATGATAACGCTTCCCTCTCTTTTCCCGAGTTTGGATCCTTCCCCGTGTGGTGTAGACACTGGGTTAATGAATGAAACATTAACTAGAGCGTAGTCAGGGAGTACATACTGTGACAAAATGACGTGTTTTGGCTGGTGGCCTACAGGATAAGCCCCAAACTGTCCCCCAGACGTGAGCATATCTTCGGCCATGACCTGAAGCCGACTGCGTCTTGAAATAAACCTTCGTATTGGAGAAGTTGTCTTATTTTCTATCAATGTTGAACATTTTGCCCGATCATGTGTCATTAGGTTTACCCATGACACTATTCTGTTTAAAACAAAATCTGTAAAAAAAGAACAACCAGTTACTTCAATACATGTTCAACTTTTTGGTGTAAACACCAGCTAAGAGCCATTGTTGTTGACATGAAGTCATCTATTCACCTACAGACCTACTTCACCTCTCTGTGCTACTACAGCATGATGTCATTCGCATGTGTGTTTTATTTGTGGTCCCCATTTAGCTGCATGGACTTTGAAAACGCCTGCCAAGGCGAACCACAGATGTTTCCAACCCTTTCTTCTCATCCGACCACAGTGCTGAGGCAGCTACTTGGATTTGGCAAAGGCACTTTTCTGTCATCACTGTATGGCAGGGTTTTGGCTTGAAAAGGTTGCAATGTGCCCCTTTGATGGGTTGTTGGCGGGAGGATTTCATAGAATAACTGAAAGCAGTAATATGGCCCCAGTCTTTCCCACATCTGCACTGAACAGTTGCCAAGATCCTCGTAGTTCCATGGTCAATAGGACAAATACGAACCTGATGCTATGGTGTGTTTATGAACCATAGCTGTGTACAAATTGGCTAATATTGCTGCAGGAGGCTGGATCAGAAAATGGATTGTTACCGTGTCATCTTACTGTTATGGAAATCATGTGTTTCCACTTCCTTGGAAACACTATCTACTGTAGCTTTTATCCTCGTGCTTGTGATTCAGCATTCCGGCCTGCACTTATTCATATCACAGAATAAACCAGAGGGATTATCTACATATGAATCTGATACAGGCATAGTAGGGGTTTTAAATGGACATACACAGGAGCTGCACATCACATTCCAGCTTGAGAAGCAATCATGTTTTTTAGGAAGCCTTGGTTGACGCTTTTTTCATCAATCAAGCTGATTTATATATTTGAGGACCGCCTGTGCTGCCAATAGAGGAAACTTATTCCACACTTTGGTAGAATACTGTAGCAATTCTCCTGGATATGTACGTGCCCTGTTTTTTGTTACACTAAGCTGTAGAGCCACAGAAATGTTGCAAACCTGTGTTTACATGAGCTTGTATGTGTTGAGATTATAAAGCTGTGGGGGATCATCAACATACCACAATAGTCAGACAGACAGTCATGACAGAGGACCAGCCACCGGCTAATGTGGATGTCTTATAAAGCTCTGAACTTCTTTTTATTCTTTTAAACCTGTCACTCTCCTTATGGTATTATTTTTGCACAAAAAATATTCCATATCTCCTCCCCTCCCTGATATGTTGCTAGACAGAAATTACAGACTTCCTCTCTGACTGCCAGACAGCAGCTGATATACAGGCCCTTGGGCGCTAGTTTTTAGCCTCTTGGCAGAGTAACATCTGAATTTAGCTGACTTTGCAAAAGACTCTCAGCCATATTCTTTGGTTCATATGCTATGAGTAGTCAATGTTAGCATGCTAACAGGCTAAATTAAGAATGTAAATATCAACGTGTTGTTTTAATTTTGTAGATGGACTGTATTCATAAAGCGGTTTTCTAGCCTTAACGACTACTCAAAGCAGGAACCATTCACACGCAGTGGCCGAAGCTGCCGTACAAGGCGCCACCTGCTCATCAGATAAACACTCACACAGATGTACAAAACGATGCATTGGGGGCAACTCTTCGACATGGGATCAAACCACCAACCTTCCGATTGGCAGGTAACCTCTCTACCACTGAGCCACAGCCAGTGAGAAGCAGTGAGTTAGTGCAGCCTCACAGATCTGCTATAGACTCTTGGCAGTTCTTTCCAACTCCTCCGTCATGTATTTAAAGATACAATACATACAAATTGTAATAAACAACAGCTATAAATTGTTTCAGTGTTTTTCACCTGCTGAGGTAACATAACTTGCTGACTCTTTCTGCCAATGTCTAATGGGCAGGCTGCAAGATGACATGTTGTTGCTATGTGATTAAGAAGGGTATTTGCTTCTTTGCACATGTCTAAATGTCTGTATAAATACTTGTTTGGAGTTGACGTTTGTGCATCTCTCATATATTCATAGAGCTTAACTTAAGTTATCATATAGTAACTCTCTGCAGTATTTGTTCTGGACAGTCCCCATCACCTCCCCCCACTCTGGCCCCACCTTCACACCTGTTCCCACATCCCCTTTTGGTCCTACTGTATACCGGCCCATTTCGATTCATACTATGCAACATCGTTGTGCATTCACTTAGGTTTACAACTAGTATCATATTTTTTGAGTGTTAGATAACAGACTTCATCAGTTGCATCTGAGCCATGAAGTTAGAATAAAGAGTCCCCACACACAAGCTTTTTGGGTCATGATGTCAGTAACAGTGTAATTTTGTTCAGGTACCAATAAAATACTCACTGGTTCCTATTGGTACTTAAATGTAGATACAGTGAAAGAACACAAGACCATAATGCCCAATTGTTAGTTCATTTTTTCCCATAGTCTTGTTTTCCTCCAATCTACGTTTAGTAGTAAGTACCAGTATGAACTGGTTAGATGTGGTACCTGATTCATACAACACAGTTACATTGTTGATTGCGGGCTGTATCATGTATCATTTCTATATTAATTAACTATTTAAATACATTTTCCCCAAATTTCTGTCCCCACACGATGGTTCAAATGGATTTTTAAATGCCAGGACTATAACCCAGGTGGAAAAATGCTAAATCCCTTCATTTTGTGGTTTGGGCCTAAACATTCAAATGTTGACGCTAATAACTGTCAGAATTGGGCTTTAAAAACTCTTTAATGTGTGTAACTATAGAAAGTAAACTCCTCTTCAGGTTGTTAAAATACCTTCATACAGCATGACATGTACATGAGAGAGGACGTTTTTATTTCCAAATGTCCCCGTCTGACCACTTATCATGGAACACGCTATGTTTTTCTGTGACCTGGCGGGTCAAAGAATCAAGGGGCCCCTTCTCAAACCCCCAGGGGAGCAATGTGGCCCTTGGAGCCCCTTGACCGAAGTGCTTAACCTCAATTAAGTCTCCCGGCATCCAAGCGTATGAAACGGCTGTCTATGGAATGCAAAATCTCACCAGTGAGAGCTGCCAAGTCAGCAAAGAACACAATAAAAAATAACCAAACCAGTTTTATAATTAATGCGACGGCCTGTAATGATATAATTTCTTTGCAAGTTCCACACAACGTTGTTATGTGCACGGCAATGGCAATATGGGGGGTGCAAGTCATGTCCCAATGGCAGCTTCCGTCCAGCTTCCATCAGCTTGCCTTCAAAGTTAGATTCCCGCAGAGCTTGCTTCATATCTTTAACTTTCCATTCTGTTTTTGCAGTCAGTGGTGGCAGAAGGGGGTGGGGGGTGGGGGGGGGCTTATTATTTGATGTTTTGAGATAATCCCGCTCTACATTCCTCTGCGGGGCTACCTCAGCCCAGAGTGTGAAGGTCTGGGAGCCACAACAACATTAGATGGTTTAATCTCTGTACTGCTGACTTGCTAACTAGAGGCTTAACTTCCACACTGACTTCCGACCTCCTTTTTTACAAACTCATACACCTGATACATTGCCGTCATGTGCAATGTGTTAAATGTTAAAATATAATTTATCATTGTTACGGCAGTGTTAAATTTAGCGGTCACACTGGCACACATTGTTCAGCTGACACAAAATGACTGCTGTGACAAAATGTTGCTGAAGGGTTAATGCTTCATTTAAAGTGAATCAAAGTGTCCCATGATTCCTTAGCTCTTAGCTTCAAGCTCAATGAGCAAGAGGAATCCGGGTTTGTTTAGCTTGCCTCGATTTCCGTGAGAGCCCGGTTCATCACAGGCAAAGGCTGGATGGGCGAGGGAGAGGCAGGGTGGACTCACTTTGCTGTAAAATGATCCGGACAAACAGGGTCTTAATTAATCCATCTCATTAAGGCGCTACATTGAAGGCTTAGTGAGAATCCACATCCACATAAACAGAGGTAAGTTCAGCATAAGGACAGGCCTCGTAGTGAGTCTCAAATTCTCAAAATACAATTCTTATTGCATGATTTTTATCTAATGCGTCTAAAACGTTTGTAACTATAATGTGTGATGTATATATATATAACGTGTGTGATTTTTGCATTGTTGCCTAGAAACAAGTGGCGGATCATTTTAAAGTTGATGACGGATTAAATGGCAATCCAACTAATATCACTTCAAGCGGACACATCTACATATTCAGAATAACTGTCAAACTTATTTGGTACATACAATCAATACAAGCTCTAATTGTAGGTTTCCTACACAGTAATGTCTTCAACATTTGGTCTGAAGTACAGATGCCACATCGGTACTTTATGTATTGTGATTACAGGCAGTTGGTTTCTTGCTTATGATACTAATGAAACCACTAAAATCTGGATCCATAAGGGGGATGTAAAAGGATGAATTTAGCATGCAGACAGGAGCCAGATTGATCGACTGTTCTTATGAATCACGTTCATTGTGTATTTTGTTTTTTTTTGTTTTGTTTCAGAAGTTCTTAAGCAGGACAAGATGTTCTGCCCTGCAGGTTTTGCCCCTTTTATATCGTGGATGGGTTTGAGAATGACTCAGCCAAAATGTTAAAGGAATAGTTCAGCATTTGGGAAATGTGCTTATTCGCTTTCTTATCGTGGGTTAGATGAGCTAGCCTGGCTCTGTCCAAAGGGAAATTACCTTTACGTTTTAGTTTTTGTACTGCTGAAATAAATGCAGTATAACTTGTTAATTTGTGAGCTTTAGAGGTGTTGGTCTGATTTTTTTCTTCTCGCTTTGGATAGAACTGATTCCAGTCTTTCTGCTAAATTAAGCCTACTAAGCAAAACGCTGTTATCATTAGTCTTACGTGAGGTAACAGACACAGTACGTGTCCACAGAGGCGTTTTTGGACGCTAGGGATCGCCCTGTTTTCCAGCATCGGAGAATTGATGGGCTTGCCATTAGCAGTTATCAATTTCTCTTCAATGACCACTGTCAAGCAAAGACAACAGGCTAACCCCTCCTTCAACCGTGACGGCTGCACGTGATTGGACGCTTGAACTCAAGGGCTCTGTGCTCCGGATTTCAAAACGGACCAATACGGCGGCTTGTTTTTGAAACTTTTGCTTATTATACCAATATTTGTGGCAGAAACAAGCTATGCAGTTGATGTTTTCATTTGAGATTGACAAAGGCCAGTTTAAAAGGTGAAAGCTGGATGCCTCTGATTTGCATAAGGTAACCTCAAAGTAATGCAAATGAGAAGCGGGCAACTCAACAGCCCCGTCTCTTTCGAAAGTTACCGCAACTACCAGACTGCATTGCGCGGCTGCTTTCATTGACAATAAATGAGAAGTGTTGCATAGATGGTTCCTGTGGATATGTACTTTATATATGTGTGAAAATACGTAAGGGAATGTAAAATGGCCATCCATCCCAACTCAGATTGTTGACAGGTCTAAGCAGTGTAAGATGGCTGAGGTTGCACTTTGCATTCAAACACGCCATAGAAACATTCACAGAAACCTCTACTTGAAAGTATTCAACCACCAACCTTGCTAAGCAAACGTGTGTAATGTTTGATAATGTGACAGTAGTGATTTAGATGTTTTCGGGTGACCATTAGTGATGACCAGAAACGCATCAGGGAAAGAATTAAGACAAAAAAATAACAAACCAGCATGCTGAGATTTTGATAAATGACCTAACGTTTCCAGTAAAGTCCCGCAAATCTCTGAAAGCAGCACTGACACATCATGGGACTACCCACTGTGGTTACAAGAACCATGTAGGCAATTGCCCCTCAAAACATTCCCATAAAATCTCCAGGAAAGATTATCAGCACCAAATATCTGGCCTACCACAAGCCTCAGGGGAGCCCTGTACAGTGTGGACATAAGGCCAGAGGTTACATTTAAAAAAAAAACTCCTCTTTTACAAGGTATGTTTTTCACATAGGTTGAAGAGGAAGGGGGAGTTAAGCCACAGGAATGTTACCTAGTTAGGACATGGGAAGTAGAGTATGGGATGGAGTTAGAGGTCTGGTGTTGACCACATCCTCTTTCAGAGGGTTCAAACGAGGCAAGAAGACTACTTGGATTTGAAGGTTGAAGAAGCAGGTTAATTTGTCTGGTCTGACAGCATAAAAAAATACAATTATCCTCCAAATATTGAACTACATTCACCTTTTTGGTCTGATAGTTGCCAGACTATAATCAAATACATGGCCTCGGGTTGCCAAACATTTGTGCTGTTGAGGTGCTT
Organism: Etheostoma spectabile; assembly: GCF_008692095.1. NCBI lineage: Eukaryota > Metazoa > Chordata > Actinopteri > Perciformes > Percidae > Etheostoma > Etheostoma spectabile. Next base: position 6,492,951 of record NC_045756.1, read on the forward strand.
TTGAGCAAGTCAGCTGCAGGGTAGCTGCACTGTAATGACCCTGGCCTCTAATCTCCCTCAAGGGGGTAAAAAAGGAAGTCTGTAAAGTAACACGTTATCATTATTTTGCTCAATTCAAGTCGTTAAACCCTTTGTTAAGCTGTCAAACTTCATCTGCGTCGCCATTTCATTAATTAGGTGGATTCTTCCTCTTATTGTCAACGAAAACATCACAAAACATTACCAGTCGTGCTGTCTTTACACACTTACTATATTTGTGCCACACATAGTTTTTGTTATGATTAAGCGTTTTATTCAAATAGCAATGATTGAAGCAGCATCTTTAGCACTACAAGGGAAGTCTGCCGTGGTCCTAGATCAGAGGTGTGTCTGTATAGCTCTGTCACCTTAGACCTGTGGCAGGTATCCAGTTTGGCTTACAATGAATTACCAGGCAGGTGTTGGGTATCCTTTCCGGGGACTCTACGTCAAGAGACATCCCTCTTGGACGACTCAGTGAACCAGAATTTCCTCTTCTCAGATGATCTCTTTAACCAATCCCCAACATGCCAACATCGGCGATGGGGGGGGGGGGTAACTGTAATTTGAGTACTCCAACACCCTTCCTTCAACATGTCGCAATTAAAAGGCATTTTCTTGCTTACCAACTCTGTGTTGTGCACAGTAACTGGTTATAGAATGCAGAGCAGATGTCATAATCAAAGCTGAATATTTGCAATAACGTGTTGCAATGTTGCTTCCTAATAAAAGTCCTGATAGACACAGGCTGGAAGAGTTTCACAATGCATACCACTGTATATCAGTGGCCGACTGCTCTCGCCCTGGATGCCAGACACCAATAAAAGCTGCAATAAAGCATGCACGAATTGTGCACGGCTATGCCTGGTCTGAGTTACGCGCCGTGGCACCACATCTACAGGGGCCACAGGACAGAACAATGGTGACTGTATTGAAGGGCCCTTAATGCTGGGATTTTATTTGTCCCCTGGGCAGTCTGCATTTGGAGAGAGGACGCGAAAACCGTGTGTGACTGGAATGCAAAAGTGTAGTGGAGGAATTTGTGCATTGTATATCATTGCAAAACTTTATACCTCAAGGATTAAAAGTCAGGAAGTTTAGTAGATTGTTTGGTAGGGGGGAGGAGGGGGGGGGGGTTCTCCACTAATGAGGTCGGCAAAAGTAAATTGTAATAAATTCAAAAAGGGACATATTTTATTTCATTTGTATTATTGTATATAATGATATAAACTATAGTCACTTTCAGAACTCAGTAAATCTAAGCTTGACTGATGTCAGTGTTACGAGGTATCATTGTGGATTTTTGTGTGATTCTTGCTTTTCCCAGTAATTTTAATACAGGTTAATATATTTTAGAATAAGGAAATCTAAATGTTGACATTGTTGCATTGTGTTTAAATTGTACGCAGCAATGATTCAAGAGAGTTTAAATAACAATTTAACATATTCCCAAGTCATAGGTGTGGAAATAATAGTGAAAGTAATCAAGTTTTGCCATGTAGGGGGCTTTATCCAGTGGGACAACATGACTGTGTTTTGGGGAAGCATAATGAAGTTGGCTATCATTCTGAAAGTTATAACTTCTCCATGGAGACTTGGATATGCACCCAGAGTTCTGCCATAACACTATTATTTGCACCGATGTTTTGTTAGGTGGAAGTAGCTCAGTCCGAAGGGAGTTGGGTTGGTAACGGAGGGTTGCAGGTTCAAGTCCACATTTGGACCACAATATGGTGGTGGACTGGTAGCGTTTGAGGTGCCAGTTCACCTCCTGGGCACTGCCAAGGTGCTCTTGAGCAAGGCACCAAACCCCCAACTACTTAGGGTGCCTTTCCATGGGCAGCCCCCTCACTCTGACATCTCTCCATTTAGTGCATGTATAGGTACTGAGCATGTGTATGTGTAATTCAGGCCTGAGTGTAAAATAGTAATTTCCTCTTGTGGGACTAAGAAAGGATAAATAATAAGGGATACTTTATGTACATGTACGTATATATGTGTGGTTGTTGGTGTGTTGAGAGATTGTTTTAAGGCCTTTATGTAATCAGTGGCTTTGCTAATGGTGGTTGAATGCTATCTGCCTGTGAGTCAGAATATGAAATATGAAAAAATCTATTTTCAAAAACAATTATCTTTGTTTGTCTAAAGACAAATCATTCCTTGGAGAAATGTAATTGGCAGTAATACGCCCTGCCTCAGTTGTTGTCAAGAGAAACAGCACCCAGATACACTGTTCATGCTGTATCAAATCAAGTCTTTTTCCAGTAAAACCAACTTTTCCTCGAAATTTGAAGGCACTTATTGGTAATATGTCATCTACATAAAGGCTGATTGAAAGATTGCAATAGTGGCCAGTTGTTGAGTCCCCCTGCTGTATTGTACAACATTAAGATCAGAGACAGTATGCATACATGTAGTGTAGAATATAGGGAATCCTGTAATCAAAGTAATCATTGTTAGATATGTTTGGGCTTTTAAAAAGTGTAACACTGATGATTCTATTAGCTGAAACACACGTATGCATGTGTTCATATCTCCACAAGTCAGAGCATAATGATCAGGCTTGCATGTGGTCTATACACCTAATAGTCTGGCTCAGCGGATGGACATTGCCGGGATGTAGCATTGCCAGACGTCCCTCCCCTCTTCCTATCACTGCTATCAGGGCTTAGTGCTACTCAGGGCAGTTTTGATTGGTTTAAAGAAATACAAACAAGTCAAAGCGTTTTTTTCTCCTATCCCAGAATAGATAGGTGGTGTAGCCAGACCGTGCTCCATTGCTGACACTGTGGAATTAGGTCTGGCAATGTAAGACTACACTAATACAACCTAATGTGTCAATGAAGGGGAATGTAATCATCTGAATGAAGTCCTTGGAGCAGAGTGCTAGCTGGAGCCTTTTTTTTACTGTGACTATAAATGCTCAGCTGAATGAGCACAGGCAGTGACACAGCCCATTAAATGTGCTGAGAGCTGCTTGAGGTGGCCTGAATGGTTATGATGCCGAGACCACGAGCAGGTCAGAGTCCATAACATGAACCTGAAGGCTGGTGTTTTCAAGTTCAAATAAGCAATGGCCCATATGGATGAAGAGAAACCTGGTTATTTTATTTGAGTGGGTTAAACATAGCACAATTATTCACAACAATATGAATACATATACACACGCATCAGGAAAAAGCCCTATATCCAAAGACAAATAAAATTCTAATGTATCAGTCCATATGAAAAATATATTATGGGGGTGTGGTAGGGAAGGTGTGTCCTTTGCATGGTGACATCATTATGTGTGGTGAGCAGCAGCAGGATAACAATTTTTTAAATAAACGAATTACAGTCTTTTACTTAATGTTTCCAGCCAGTACATTGTTATATACATGTTGAAATACTGATGTTGATTTTTTTTATTTAATCATTATATATACACGTGGCTATATAATTCGTAGCCATGCAGAATATCTCATTAATAATGTCCTTCTGTAATATATTATATATATTCTGTAAATATTAGAGCCTCCACGCGTCAGGCTAGAATCATAGACTGAATCATAGTCCCTCTAAAAATTTGGATTTACGCACTGCGGCTGCAGCAGCCCTTCACAGCGTCCGCCTGTCCGGAACAAACCACTTTTCCACCCGGACGGGGGTGGTCATGGTGTAGAGAACTACAGGAAACGCAGAGGTAGGAGACGTAATGTCAATTTCTCTACAATGTCTCCATCATACAACACACAAAACGAATATTAACGTAGCCTACTGTTTCGCTGTTTTTATTTTAGACATCAATTATAGAGAATCGTTAGACTTCACCACGCCTCTCCTGTTCACACCGAGATGTAACGGTCTCGTGAAAGTGTTACATGTGTTAACCTACAATGTAGAGAGGGGTGACCTGTAAATTAGCCCATGTGTCGAAACAATTTACCCCGCTATGCTATTGTATTGGTCATTGTCGGGTCAAGTGACTTATAAAAGGCGGCTTGTAGTCGCTGTATTAGCATAATGTGTTCGCAGCTACACACGCAGGGTACACAAACGTGGAGAAGAGGAGCTAGCGGTACGTGAGTTTGTGTTTCTTAGGATGGCGAAGGCATGTCCCGCCCTACTCTGTAAATACTGTAGCCTACAGGCATTTAAATCTAATATAACCAATCCCAACAACGAGGGAAACGACGGCTAGCCAATCAGAGGCAGAGTAGACCGGGTCTTGCCTTCGCCGCCCTATAGGAGGAAACACAAATTTGCGAGAGGGGCTAAAGTTACGAAAGGTTCTAAACAACACAAATAATTAGTTCAAGATGCAACTACCCTTGCTTCCCTAATGGACATATATGAAATTGAAAGAATGATCATAACGTATATTTACAAAGCACATCAAAATAAGCCTACTCCATAAAACAACTCCTAATAATTCGAGATGAAATGAAATTCATTATCAACCGACTAATGAATTGGACTACAAAATAAGGTTCCTGTAAAATATTTCTCAAATATGGAGAAATTGTTTTGACAGGAGACAGACATACTCTAAATCCTACAATGACTTATACTTAAAACATGACTTCAATTGGATATTGTAAACATATTTATATATATTTTTAGGTCATTTGTGGTACTTGAGGTAGGATGGATAGATAGATAAATAGATAGATAGATAGGCTCAGTTCTATTTGTAAGCTATTCTAATGAGCCAGCATGTTTTTTGCCAGGGCCTCCTCTAAGTGAAATGCAGCTGTCATTGTTATTAAATCCACCTGTGTTTGAGATTTGTATTTTTACAGTATACAATAGTGTTGTGAGAGAAATTATAGTCCCCCTGCCAGATGCGCGTGCAGAAATCATCTGGTCCTTGAGTGTGCTGTGGAGTACAGATAAAGGACACACACCCACATTAGTCTGTCCTTGAGACACAAATTGCAGATAAGTGAGGCCGCCAAAGAAACAGTCAGAAAATACACCCAAATTCTAGCTGTATAATCCCGTCTGCAACAATGTGAGTGAACCCTGCTCTGTGCTCTATTTTGAATAACTTTACAAGTTTTGCTAGAGAGATTACATTTGTTTACAGGTATTTTCCATTGACATTTGTCCTCCTCTTTTCCAACTTTGTTACTAAGGACTTGTGTTTTTTTTAAGGGGTGTGTTTGTGTCTCTGCCAGAACCAGTGATGGCCGACCAGCGGCATCAGCAAGGAAACCCGCTGCGGAATAAGCGCTACCAAGGCTGCCTCCCCAATGGGAAAGAATCAACCAAAGACGGCCTGCATGCCAGGGGACAGTGGGCTAACAAGGCTGAGTTCCTCCTGGCCGTGGCGGGGCAGATCATCGGCCTGGGCAACGTCTGGAGGTTTCCTTACCTCTGCTACAAGAACGGAGGAGGTAAAGCATGTGGGATATGGGGAGAAGAGAGGACGTTTCAGCTTAAAAGTTGTCACTGTCTTTTTCTCTCTCTCTTTCCACGTCCCTTGGCTATCTGTCTGTCATTTGGTCTTGTCTTTTCCTCTTTTTTTCTTCTCTATTTTTCCACGATCTAAAACCAGGGATGCCATTTGAAAGGTGTTTGTTAGAGCTGCGGATATGTGTATCAGCCACATCAACACAAACTGAAAAGTTGTGTGTGTGTGTGTGTGTGTGTGTGTGTGTGTGTGTGTGTGTGTGTTCCAGGTGTGTTCTTCGTACCCTACCTGTTGTTCCTGGTGCTGTGCGGCATCCCCCTGTTCCTCTTGGAGACCTCACTGGGACAGTACACCAGCATGGGAGGGGTCAGCGCCTGGAGGACTATCTGCCCATTATTTGGAGGTACGCTTATCTAATTATGTCGTCAGTAGACTATTTGAAGCTGAAGCAAGTAATCAATTAATTTTCTTCCCTAAAGTGGAAAAAGTGGAAATAGTGCCATTATAATGTATAGGAGTTGATTATTGGCTGCTAGTACATCCCACAGCAGGGATTGGATACACTAAGGTCAGCGCGGCATGGATTGGGGAGTGATGGCAATTACTTCCACCTTGGGGAAACGTATACTCTGAGCCTCCAAATCTGATGCAGGGGTTGACGTATCTTGCATACCTTCAACCCATGAGATGGCTCCCATGACCCACAAGATAATTATCAAGTATGGTTTCATATGATGCAGGTTAGCTGCCCACTCTGAATCTAACTGGCGGGATGCAACCTGGCCAATATCTCTTTATCACTTACTCATTCTCACTGTCTTATCACTTTCTCTTTCTTATACTCTCTCTACTTCCCCTTGTATTTTCCCCCCAATCTTTCTCCGTAAGGGTGCAAGCACTCAAAGAATTCCTATGTCTACATCAATGCAAAACCCATGTTAACAATCTGCCCACTATATGGCATGCCCTGCCAGCTGCAAGCGTGCACAGTTCATATTCAATCTCAGCTTGTGTATCAAAACAATTCAAGAGTGCAGAAGGCAAGGCGCTCCCTGCCTGCCAATTTGCCAATAAAAACACACTTGAGATTGCTTGTCTTGTTTTCATGGTATCCTGCTATCCAAACAAAGTTAAGCATTAACTTTACATGCGTTTACACCAGTGAAACAGAACCTTCCACGTGGTGCTTTTTAAGAGAAAGTTAACACTGTGTGGAGTTATTTAAATTGTGATCCTGTATAAATCAGGAATGGCAGCATGTTTAGACAATTAAACATCTAGGTGGTAGGAATGCATTGAAGTATCAAGGTAAAGCTTATGATCTTTAAGTAGACCTGCACACTGTTTACAGTTTAACTCTGCATATCAAGCTGGACCGCCCATGCAGTAAAGGCATTATAGAGGACTTTTCTGGCTGTATTTAGGTGCAGAATGACAGAATGACTAATTGGTGGGTCCATATCCATGGAGAACATTCTGTTTAATTTCGGTTTATGCAAATTTCAAGCACAAAACTGAACAAATGAAGTTCAGAATACAACACAAAGTCCATTTGGCGTGCAGGTGCAGCTACGGCCAGTAGCATGCCAGCTGGACCACCACATTGAAAACAGATTATGTGTGTGCTCCATTTTTTTTTACCCTGTTCAGTGACAAATATGTGCTGCTCTGCTCCTTGGTCCATATGGCCTGCAGATGCACACACACACACACACACACACACACACACACACACACACACACACACACACACACACACACACACACACACACACACTCACACATTTGTACATACCAGTATTTTGTTGACAGTTGGTCGTGTGAAGGCCATGTGTTTAGCACAGGGACAATATGCAGTACTTCCTCAGCCACATTTGTTTGTATACCCACAAACAAAGAAATGCTTCTGTAAGTATTTCGTCACTTTTAATATGCCATCATTAGATAAAGGCATGAATTTCATTCGAGGACACCACAAACAGCCATTTGTCTAGGCAAACAGCCCACTCTTTCCAACCCACCCAAGGCCTCATAAGACCGTCATTCATCCTTAATGAAGATATACTAGATGTGGGCTGCGAGTCGAGTGTCTCAATAAATGGATGCTCTCATATGAAACTCAAGTGACTTGGAACTGATAAAAGAATGTGTGCGCTTGAATGCTTTGAAGCTCCTTTATTTGTGTAACTGCAACTCTGTACGTGTATCCGTCTGTAAGCCTGCTGTACTACAGCTAATGATGGTTCTGCTCGTGTAAACCATGGCACTCATATATCTGTCCCTGCAGGTCTCGGCTACGCCAGTCAGGTGATGATACTGCATGGCTGCGTGTACTACATCGTCATCCTGGCCTGGGCTCTCTTCTACCTGACCTACAGCTTCGAGGCAGAGCTGCCCTGGTCACACTGTAACAACACATGGAACACTGGTCAGTAGAGACAGGAAGTTAGAAGCTTCTGTCATTGCACTTTGAGGCCGCTGTGTAAAACCCCCCATGTGTTCTCCTGCAGAGGCGTGTGTCCTGTTTGACCGCCACAACCAGACAGCCAATGTGAGCAGCCTGCCTGAGAACGCCACCTCCCCTGTCATAGAGTTTTGGGAGTGAGTTCCTTAGTTTGTCACAGTTTTTTGTGGTCTTGTTCATGCATTAACTGTGTGCGCGTGTGCGTGTGTGTTCTAGGCGGGAAGTGCTTCGTCTCTCCAGCAGTTTAGACGAGCTGGGTCCAATCAGTTGGAAGCTCGCTCTGTGTCTCGCCATCATCTGGTTCGTGTGTTACTTCTGTGTCTGGAAGGGAGTCAAGTCCACCGGAAAGGTGAGCGGAAACCACACCACCATCATCACGCCCGGTTGCCGTACACCTTTTCAACTCATATATCAGTTAAAGCTGAACATACAGACGTTATATACATATAATTACATATAAATACATGTCATCTAAAATATGTGTATCATCATCAGTTGAAAGTTGACCGACATGATGCACATATTTTTAGATTCAATGTGACTTACAGTTTCTGAAGATATACAGTAATTATTTGTGTATAAAGCTTAATAAAGCCAGAGCTTGAATGAGGTTCATCACATTTTAATTGGTAGTTGTCCATGCTTGACTACATTATAAAAAGGAATGGCAAATAGCTAATTTGGCATATTATACAGTAAACAGTGCGTATTTACCCTGATGTAATGGGGCCCAGTTCTCCTAAGTTTGTCTAAGGGGGGCCCACAGTGTCAGACTTTGAAACCCCCTGCTCTCGATCAATCCTCTTTTTATTTGAGTCCTCTGAGCGCAGAGAACACAAGGCCAGAAAAACAGCAGAGTCCATGAAGCTCTATCATCTTGCTCTAGGTACAGAGCTGTGTGAAAACCAAAACATAAATGCTGTCCTGATGGTTGGCAGATGAAATAAGGGCCCGGCAGCAGTTTTGTAGGATTTATTTGTTGTGTCGCTGCCACCATCTGTCAACAGGTTTTAAGACTCCAACTTTCCACGGTTCCTTTTTAGTATTTCACCTCTGTTTGAGGACATCGCAGACGTGTCCCTGCTGTTTTCTCTGTCTCTATGCCGTCCTGACCACATCCCTGCATGCTGTGTACATTCTAGGTGGTGTACCTGACAGCCACCTTCCCATATGTCATGCTGTTTGTGCTGCTGGTGCGCGGGGCCACCCTGCCCGGAGCGACCCAGGGCATCATCTACTACCTCAAGCCTAACCACACCCGCCTGGCAGACCCCCAGGTACAAAAAACACACACACATTGTCTCATTTTAGACAATATAGAAAGTGAGTTAGATGCATTTGTGTATTACATTTTGTCATTTGTCTGAATGAAAATCGACTATTGCATATCTTACAGCTTAGATATTATATAGCTTAGAATTAATAGGGTCTAACTACCACTGTCGCTATACAGACTGCAGGGACGTTGGAGGGTTGATTTAGCTATTCTGGCTTTAATAAAACCTCAGTGTTAATGCACAAGTTCCCTCTCTTTCTATAGGTATGGATGGATGCAGGTACCCAGGTGTTTTTCTCATATGGAATCTGTTTGGGAAGTCTCACGGCCCTCGGCAGTTACAACAAATACAACAACGACTGCTACAAGTGAGAGCCTTTGTCACACACATACACACACAACAGCAAGTGTAGCCACACAGCGTCTCCTTCCCCTTCCACACAAACCATATTCACTGAAACGTACGAGGTAAGCTCCCACCGGTCAGAGGGCTTCCAGAAGGAATGGCTGGAATGGACAGAAAAAACAGAATGATACAGCCACACCTTAAAGAAAAGCCCTCGCTGCCATGTTTCCCACACTCTAGGACTCCACACACACAAATACACACACAATATTCTTGTGAGGACCTTCACTGACTCACTCAACCCAATATCTAACCCTGAAATCAAATTTAATTCTGAAGTTATTAATAACCCAAAATTAACCCTTACACCGAAACGTCAATGATTTTAATATTAAAGTGGCTTTATGTAACGTTTCAGTTTGAGTTGTGTTCTGAAATAGGGTTTTCATCATCGGATGAAAAATCACAGTTTCAGAAACATTTATAGTTACATAGAGTAACTTTAACCCTAAATCAAAATCCCGGTCACCAATCTGACTAAATAAAATTGCAAAAATCAGTGTAACAGACACATTTTGGAGATTACATTATATCATATCATTGGTGTAAAAATACAAATACACAGACATCCCCAGCTCTAACAAACACAGAAAGCATAAAGCACTTAAGTCTTAGCTTGTATTTACAGAAACAGGCCAGAGCTCCAAAATACAAGGCCAAAGACCCGGATTAAGATCTCTGTGGATTCACCTGTCCATGTATTTCTCCAAGTTGCGTCTTGCTGTAATACCAAATCAATTGTGTTTTGTTTGTGTGGCCCTCCAGGGACTCCTTCCTTCTGTGCCTCCTGAACAGCGCCACCAGTTTCGTGGCGGGTTTCGCCATCTTCTCGGTGCTGGGCTTCATGGCTGAGGAGCAGGGCGTGGACATAGCCACCGTGGCCCAGTCAGGTGAAACAGAAGCGGGGAGATCTGGTTTAGGGAAACGGCTCAAGGGAAAACAGAAATGAGTTAATTGCACTGTGTCATAAGTCATAACTACGTTCTAAAGGGTTCTTATCAGCAACAAATCCCATTAAAAGACCAACAGGTACTACCAACAGGTATCCTCAGGTAGCCAAAGCCTGAAATGGTTTATTCCTCTGTGCCATAGAGCTCCATTGTTGTCCAAAAACTGTTAATCTGTATTAATCCACAGCTGAAAATAGTCTCTAACAAATGTGCTATTTACTCCTATTTGAGGAATGTGTGCTGAAAACATTACAGTGCCCAGCTGCTTTGGGAAAAGTAAAATTAAATACAGTCCCTGACAAAAGTCTTGTCGCTTGTGCAAAAATTGACCTGAAGTGCCGCTGAAATATATTTCTAATCAAGATTTATTTACAAGAAATGGCTCATTTTAATCCCAACAGCTTTTGTAATAATGTTTCAGTGCGAAAAGAAACTGTCAAAAAGTATTCTAATATTCACAGCTTGGTAAAGCCCATTGAGTCAATTTTTGCAAAGACATAAGTGTTGTCGCCTTGTCATATGAGCTTCACCTGTGACTAATATGGATCAATAAGGTCTCAGGTGTGTATAAAACAACCCCAGTACACTAGACCTTCACATCAACTGCAACTAGACCTCTGCAAACAGGCCTAAGATTCACCCTGAGACTAAAGTGTTGATATCAAGGCTGAAGACCAGATCCACTGCTGATGTGGCAGACACCTTCAATGTGTCTCAGCGTCAAGTACAGAGGATTAAAAAACATTTGAAGACACTGGAGATGTTTTGACAAGCCCAGGTCAGGCAGACCCCGCAAGACAACTGCTCGAGAGGACCGTTTGTTGGCTCGAAAATCCAAGGCCAGCCCATTTTCCACTGCAGCAGAGCTCCACCAGACCTGGTCCCCTGAAGTCCTTGTGTCAACCAGAACAGTTTGTCGGATTCTGTCTTGAAATGGCCTCCATGGTCGAATCAGTGCCCAGAAGCCAGCACTAAACAAAAGACAATTGAAAAACCGTGTGGCATTTGCCAAGGCCCACAGCTTGCTAAAAGCATGGACGCTGGAGAAATGGAAGAAAGTGGATTTTTCAGATGAATCTTCTGTTGAATTACACCACAGTTGCCGCAAATATTGCAGAAGACCTACTGGAGCCCGCATGGATCCAAGATTCACCCAGAAAACAGTGAAGTTTGGTGGCGGAAAAATCCTGGTCTGGGGTTACATCCAGTATGGGGGTGTGCGAGAGATCTGCAGGGTGGAAGGCGACATCAATAGTCTCAAATACCAAGAAATCTTAGCTACCTCTTATATTCCCAACCATGAAAGAGGCCAAATTCTCAGCAGGATGGTGCTCCATCGCATACTTCCATCTCCACTTCAAAGTTCCTCAAGGCGAAGAAGATCAAGATGCTCCAGGATTGGCCGGCCCAGTCACCAGACATGAACATCATTGAGCATATGTGGGGTAGGATGAAAGAGGAAGCATGGACGACCAAACCAAAGAATACTGATGAACTCTGGGAGGTCATGCAAGACTGCTTTCCTAGCTATTCCTGATGACTTCATCAACACATTGGTATGAATCCTTGCCAAACCGCATGGATGCAATCCTTCAAGCTCATGGAAGTCATACAAGATATTACATTTGAATCTCACAGCACCGCTATTTAATTTGCTGACATATTTTAGTATTTGTAGTAAATTTGTTCAATTTCTGTATAGGCGACACAACTTTTGTCTTGCCAAAATTTGACCTTTCTGTCTTGTTTAAATAATAAATATTTTTTTAGTGAAACTAATTTATTTCAGGGCATTGAACATCATTTGGGAGGGTTTTAGCTTTTCATATGAGCTATTTCTTACACCAATTGATTAATTAAAAGTCAGGTTAATAGCAGGTGTTTCTACAAAATAGATAAGCGACAAGACTTTTGTCAGGGACTGTATATTGTGGCCATTTTTTAACCCTCATGTTGTCTTCGGGTCAAATTGACCCGTTTTTAATCAATGTTCTTTTAAACTACCCAATTGTAATTACCCAAAATAACATGATTGATTCACCGCTCTTTGGCAAGTACAAATCTCTACTTTCTTTAACTTTGGGGTGTCTTATTCAATTTTATAGCATTTGAAAAAAAACACTTAAAGTGGTTTTGAAATAGTATTGAGTAAAAGTTGACATATTCCAGTCTGGGATTATCCATCAACATCCATTCCTTTCATTTTAGTCTAAATAATTCCTAATTTCAGCTTTTCTAACTCAAACATTGGGTCTAATTTCCTATAAATGAGGTTTATTGACCATAAATTCCAAAAACAACTGTAAAACTAAAGTTAATAAGTTATAATAATAAATTGAATTTGTAATGCACTTTATATTTGCAAAAATCTCAAAGTGCTACATGGTAAAAAAAGTAAGTGATAAAATAAAACACATAGTTAGTAAGTTAGTGCTACGTAGTGTTGAAAAAAAGTGACAAAAACATAAGAAAAAGTGTTGATTTCCAATTTTGACGGGAAGACAACACAAGGGTTAAAGATTTATATCTTTAGTTTAGAAAAGGAACACGGGCCTTATAGTACTATTTATTACTATTTAAAACACATCACATTTTTTTTTGCTTTCTTTTCTTCCTCTTATATAATAAGATGAATCACCTCACATACCTAACACCCAGTGTTTTAATACCATGTATTTTCTTTGTTCATCCTCTCAGGACCTGGCCTTGCCTTCATTGCCTACCCGAGAGCTGTCGCCATGATGCCTGTACCCCAACTGTGGGCCATCTGCTTCTTCCTCATGATCATCATGCTGGGGCTGGACACTCAGGTAGAGACACACACACACACACACACACACACACACCCACACCAATGTTGATCAACACTTGCGATGGCATTGATGGATTATGTCAACTGCTAAACTAACATCACACACGCTGACACCTGAACCCTCTGCCCCCCCAGTTTGTGAGCCTGGAGGCCCTGATGACGTCCGTGACTGACCTGTACCCCCATCTGATCCGCCGGGGCCACCGCAGGGAGCTGCTGCTGCTCTTCGTCTGCATCGTCTGCTTCCTGCTCGGACTGGTCATGGTCACGCCGGTAAGTCCCGCGCAGCAGAGCTGGACGGAGGTGAGGTGTACGTGATCCTTTATGATCCCCGATTGGTTTTAATGATATAGAATAACGGAGTTTCCTCCACGATGCAGGGGGGGCTGTATGTGTTCCAGATCTACGACCATTTCTCCTGCAGTGGAGCCAGCCTGCTGCTTCTCTCCATCTTCCAGTCTCTGGCCATCGGCTGGGTCTACGGTACTCAACTCCTCTTTTCTTTCTTTCATTCTTCTCCTGTACTCCCCTTTCATTTCCCTTCTTCCTCTCCTCCCCACCTTCTCTTTTCATTTCCTTTCTTTCCCACCATTGCTTTTCCTCCTCTCCTCTCATTATTTCCTTTCATCCTCTTAGTTTTCATCTTTCCTCTCCTTTCCTCTTTCCTCTCATTTCGTTCCCTTTCCTTTTTTTCCATTTCCTTGCGCCCTCTCCCATACTTTCCTTTTTTTCAATCTCCCCTCCACCTTTTCCTCTCCTCCACAGCCTCACAGGTTCTCTTTTGTCTTTGCTGTCTTTTCTTTAATCAAAGACATATTTTATACGTCAGAAATATCCGACCATTGCATTCCACTTCTGATTTTAATGAAATTATGTCGGAGCTCATTAGGCTGACAGCAGGCTAAATAAATCTTAGGTTGATTCCTGTCAGTACACACGGAAAATAGAAAGAAAGAGCAGTGCCAAGAATTAAACACTTTATCACTCCACTAATGAAAGTAGTCAAAAAAAATCGGATTAACACACAAAGTCCACGTTTTCCCCTCCTTGTGCATTCCAGTCGGAGTCAGCAGACAGTATATTAACATGGCTGCAGCTACCCACTGTTGTAAGGAGACTGGCTCCTAGCCAGGCCCCTGTCTGTCTCCTCCGGGCCCTAAATCAGCCTCCGGGCCCCGTCGCCTCTCAGTCTCAGTCTGGCGGCCCCAGGGAGCCCCTGTCCCAGCCAAACCTGGGGGCTCTAGATCATTTACAAAAACATTGTTTGTTTAAGAGTGAGATAGGTGGAATGTGCCCCTGTACATACATCAGGACAATACAGTAAGAGCCAGAGCCTGGTGCATGTTAAAGAAGAGAGCAGTGCCATCGCAGGTGATAACAAAAAGGTAAGTAGATGAGCTGTGTGTGTGTGTGTGTGTGTGTGTGTGTGTGTTGTGTGTGTGTGTGTGTGTGTGTGTGTGTGGTGTGTGTGTGTGTGTGTGTGTGTGTGTGTGTGTGTGTGTGTGTGTGTGTGTGTGTGTGGTGTGTGTGTGGGAATTGTAATCACCCGAGGAAGCCTGTTTAATGGCTCTCCAGCAGGATGTGAGTGACTGGGGAACAGCAGTCAGGACCCCAGTGCCCCCTTTTATGGCTGGGACTGTACCTTTTTTTTTAAGGATTCTAACTTACACTAACACTCTTCTCTTGCTGGCTGTGACTCGCTCCATGGGTTGGGTTATTTTAGAAAAGGGACAGCTACTTTTACCGTCCTTTTCACATCGTCAGATTAACGTAAAGCTGCTGCTGCTACTTCAATTAGTCACTGCTATATGTAGAAGGAGAGATTAGTGCTGTACCTAGTAGTAATAGCGTTCAGTTATTGTTTAATAGAATATTTTTTAGGAAATATCCATATATTTTTTACAACCTGGTCTTAGTTTTTTGAGTTTTGACAATCATTCTTATGGGTGAGACAACATTTAATTAATTAACTAAATAGCTGAGATTAGAGACTGGCATCATCACCTAAATAATTCCAGTAGGGCAAGACTTATTAGGTTATAATGAATCCAAATTTTATGCTTTTTTGAAATTCTTTATTATGTGAACATTAGAATGTTTGCACAAATTACCTTCAGTAAATGTCTGTTAGATCTTTTTTTTAACTTGACAGCTACATAAAGGGAGGGGGGAATGACATGCAGCAAAGGGCTGCAGGTCGGAGTCGAGCCCGGGCCCGCTGCGTCGAGGAGCAAACCTCCACACATGGGCGCCCGCTCCACCAACTAAGTTATCCGGGCGCCCCTGTTAGATCTTTTAGAGCAACTTCCTGCTTTAACTTGGGCGCTGAACAACATTAAACGCTTTGCACTGCTGCTACTACCATGCTCACATCTCCTGTTTAATCTACAACTCTCATTGTACTGCAACTACCACTACTGCTACAATGTCATGTCAGTTTAAAGTCATGGGTCTTTGTTTTTTCAAGAGCTTTTTGTAGTACTTCGCTCTATAGTGGTGGCTACTGGCAAACAAAACGTATTCCAAGTGAGCGAGCCACTGCCACCAAAAACAACGAGCTTGAGGGAACCAAAACCCCAAACCCCTTTGGTGAATTTTTCTTTTTTTGGGCCACGGACCGGGCGCTTCACCCCAAACACGGGGATATGCCCGGCCCAAGGCCCCTGCCCGTCTCAAGCTGGCGAATATTTGACCCCGGCGTTGCACTGTATCCCCCTCCCTGCTGACTGGGGGGTCCCCTGTTTTTCTGCTCGCTGGAAAATACTGTCCAAAAAGCATTTCCTTTCATCAGCCTCCCATGACAAATTGGGATTTCCATTTTCCCTAAATATTTTTATCCCAACCAAACTTTTTTTGGAAAAAAAAAAACTACTCCAAAAATTTGGATTTCTGCGGTTAAACCGCTTTTTAACGGTGTTAACGAAACCCATTTTAACGCGTCGGGTTTTTTTTTTATTGTAAATTTTAACGTTCTTTTGGGCCTGGGAATTTTTGTATTTTTTTTTACATTTCTTTTGCAACAACTAGAAAAGAAAAAACACAACACCACCCCCGTCTAGCTAGACCGAAAAAAAACGGGCCACCCCACACAAAGTATAACTTACTTTTGAGAGATGCGGCGGACCCCGAAATATCCCAATAGGATTCAAAGGGAAAAATTTTTCTTTTTAAAAGTTCCAAATGTTTCCTTGACTACCAAGCAGGGGTTTTATTTGTCTTTTGACTGAGCCCCCTCGCAGCTCCTCTGAAACACCTATTGCAAGCCAACCTGTGAAAATCTCCCCCCCCTCTAAAAAATATTTTTTCACCCTTTTATTGGGGACATCGTGTGAAGGATTTTTGCTCCAAGAAAAGTTATGTGAAATTGAACCCCCATTTGCTTCACCCAAATGTTGTTTCATTTAAAAAAAACATTTGCACAAAGCGAGTTGTCCACTTTTCCATTTGACAAAACATTAAAATAAAAAAAATGGAAAAAAAGAAATAAAGAACTTTAGAAAGTAAAAATGTCATTAAATTGGGGTTTAAATATAATTTAATGCTTATCGCGATAAAATATTTTTTTTTGTTTACACATACTTGTTGTTTTGGTGTTACTTGAAAACCTGACATCCCTCATCCAAACGCTTTTTGGACTTTTTGGGTTTTTATGTCAAAGAAAAACTGACCCTCCTCCCCCTTTTATGCCCCCCCTACCTTTGTTTTTTCCCTGGGGGGCGGCTCCATTGAACCGGGGGTAAGGCCTGGTGGCTCCCCGGGGGCCCCCCGCTTGGCTGGCTCCTTTTACCCCTCCTCCGCCCTGTTTCCCCACTGGCTATCACCCCGGCCACCACCCGGCCCCTCCCCCAGTTTTCCAGCACTCCCCTTTAATCTTTACCACTGTACCAGAGATGTTTTTAAAAAATCTCACATTACGTGTGGATTTCCCTCAATAAAAAACAAACAAGATTTTTTAAACAAAAAGCCCAAAAACCCAAATGATGTAAACAATCAACTACTGTTTTCATTTTTGCTCCCCGTCCCCCCAGCCTTTCCCCTGTGCAGTCCTGGAAACCTCATCACGGCCAAACCCCTACTTCCCCCCCCCCGCCCCTACGCCCCCGCGCTGCCCCGACCGGAACCAAAGGGCCGCACAGACTCACCAGAAACCTTTCACCTGAGGGGGTCATGGCGCTGTAACGTGACTGGTTGGCATTAGGAGGGCAAAGGGGGGGGTCGAGGTTGATTTTAAAGCTGCTTAGGATTCGAGAAATATGTTTTTGTTTTTTTTTTTATTTATTTTACGGGAGGTTAAAAGTACATTCTTCAATCAAACGGCCGCCCATTTTAAAAATGGTTTCAAAGGGTTCCCTTTTTGCAGAACAAAAAATCTGACGGTTTCGCACTTTCGAACAGAAACATTTTTTACTGGCATTTACAGGACTAACGATTTGGCACCAAAAAACAAAACATTTCCACTGAGACAAACATTTGCCGGACCACTGGGCTAGACAAAACAAAAAATACTGAAATTAATTTGCAGTTTAACTGTTAGAAGACTGTTTGTACCCCTTTTTAAAAAGGGATGGATGGTAGTGTTCTGATGTGATGTTGAATGTCATTCCAAATCTAGGTGTATGTATTGAAAAAGGATTTCGGCCCATAGTTGTTTTTAAATGGAGGAATTGGAATAAGTGCCTGTGAGACTGACCCAGTGAGGCGTCCTGGTCTCATGTGGGTCGGGAGAAGTGCAGCCAGTGCTGGTGAGGTGGCCTTTTGAAGGTTTTAACGGACCGCAGAGGCCTGTTACAGTTCAAAAGATTTCCCCCACCCTGTTACCAGCTACCAGCGTTGTCTAGTCTAACATGGCACCCAATCCTCAATCTTGTTAACCCTATCCGCTTCAAATCTGTACGCGAGAACCATTTAATCACAACCCCTCTGCTCTGTTCTCCGTTTTTGCCGGCATTACTGAAGAAGTTAGCGCTTTACTCTCTATGAGAGATCACTGCATGCTCAGCTTTGACTCTCCACTAAATAAATGTTCTGTTTAGGTGCTGGTATCCCATGATGACTCTATGAGTCAGATATGTCTTATACAGCGATGTGCTTTACCCTCTGTGATCGCTATATCATTGAGTTTAAAGGGTTCATGGTACCATGCCTTAAATCCCTTACACCCATTTTTACTGCCAATAGATCAAGTGCTTAACTTGATGCCATGGTTACGCTTTTATCAATAACGAAATGATCAAAATGTACAGTAACAGTTTTCAGCAATTATCCTCGTCTATCGCTTGAAAGAAAGTAGGCAGGAAAGTTATTTGTAACTTTTTTTTTTTAGTTGTTGGTAGTGCAGTTCCTGCTAAATGAAAAGGCGTTGTTAGAACGTCTTTGCACTGTACCAAAAATAACTCTCATATATCAAGCTGAGAAACAGGCAATCATCATGTCTGGCTCAACATGTGTTAACACAATGTTGAAATGTTGCTGCTGCTACTGCTGCGTAGACAAAACTGATTTATTTATGTATTTTATCCTAAGCCCAAAACATTTAACGTAAAATGTCGAAGTTGAAGTTTTTAATAAGAAAAATACCTCTGCCTCAGTATATTTAACTGTAACATGCAGTACAACTTTGAAGTGCAAATCTAAAGTGGCAAATGAAGAAATGACCTCTATGCAGTGTAGGGATGTTTATATTCATCAGAAGAAGAAAAGATGCAGAAAGTGAAGAATCAAGTCGGGTTTTGTAGAAATACCTAATAAGTGCCGCCGTTGTTAGTAAAATGTTATTTTTCGTATAACACTAACCGTTGTTATAGACTTTTGAAATGTGCTTTCCACTGTCTCTGGGGTTTCGGTTGTGAAGGAATGTACTCTTCGTTGGGAAAACTTGTTTAAATCTCTAAAACCAGAAGGATGAGCACTATGTCTTGAGTGAGCGTGATTTATTTAATATGTTTGACGATACATAGTTCCATTTGCAAACTTGAAACAGCTGTTTTTCCTGCCCTGCCAGTCAGACCTGGATCAGGTTTTTGATTGAACTTCTTTTGGATGCTCCTCTGAGATTCATGTAAAACCCATCTGCTATCTTATGAAAGATAATCATTTACTTCAACTAGATCCAAGTGTTTAATTATCTTTGTTTACATATGTATACATGTGCCTTTGTACTTAAAATAGGTTACTTTTGTATGTGTATCATTTTCTTTTTTTACATACATACATTGTGGATACATTGTGTTGACTGTGTTCATTTTTTGGGCAAAAAGGTGAGAAGCTGTGTGCGTGCAGGTGTGTGTTTGTGTTCCCCAGAACAGAGTGTACCTGTGGTAGAACGCTATAGCTGTCACCCGGGACAGCTTGGCGCCATGGTAACAGATGCTGAAAACACACCTGGTTTCTAAGAGAGAGAACGAGAGGAAATGAAGGGGAGGTGGAGGAAAAAGGGAGAGTACACACACACACCATCAGCAATTCAACCATCACAAGAACAAGCACTTTGATTGCCGGTCCCTTCATCTGAAGCATTTTCATCCTGATGGGAATTACTGGTTTAACATCCAAGAAGGATAGAAGATAAGGAGGGAGGGAGAGGTGTGTGTTTTGTGTGTGTGTTTGTGTTGTGTGTGTTGTGTGTGTGTGTGTGTGTGTGTGTGTGTGTGTGTGTGTGTGTGTGTGTTGTGTGTGTGGTGTGTGTGTGTGTGTGTGGTGTGTTGTGTGTGTGCGGTGTGTGTGCGTGCGTGGAGGAAGGGAGTGAGAGTTGCAGTGCCGGTGGGGGGGTGGGAGGGGGGGGGATTCTGACACCACCACTTAGATAGAGCCTGGTGGTTTATGTAAAAGGCTCGGGCCTGTCAATTAACCGTATTGGATTCCCTCCCCTCCCAGTCACCATAGGAAGTGGGCCGGTCCCACACACGTGGCTCGGCACGCGGGTTCACACACAACTTGTTTTGGTGACGCTCAATACTGTATGCATACTGCTTTGCACATGTGATCCGGGTTACTGTGTGTGTGTGTGTGTGTGTGTGTGTGTGTCTGTGTGTGGTGGGGATAACGGGGGCGGTTTATGTCCATATGGTTGCTTTGGCATAAATCTCAGTTTCAGATGATGGGGATTAAAAATGATCCAATGGGCTAAGTGTGTGAGATTCAAAGAGGAGAGAGGACATTGTAGGGATATAAGCCAAAGTGTGTGTGTGTGTGTGTGTGTGGAAAGTTGCCTAATTTTTGCTCAGTGCCACTGGTTTGCAGCTGCAATACATTTCAACATGTATTAATCCTTTGTGTTTACGCATGGGGATAAACTCAAAATACAAACATGCATATTGGTGTCTCACAACACACACACTCATACACAAGCGCCAAAGGTCCATCATGACATCACTGTGTCCTGATCAAACATCCTCTCACACACAGCTCTGGTTTGCTCCGTCTTTGTAGGTGTCTTTTTACTGCCGGTAATACACTTGACAGATCGGTGTAAAGGAGAAGCAGCTGGAGGTGGGGTGATGGGGACAAGACTTGTGGACAGAGAGAAAAAGAGACCGGTAGTGGGGGGGGGTTCATTGCATAACGGTTGATTTGAACATGAGGTTCAGCTCGATTCTGGACTAGGGCACATTGTTTTTACGTTCAATACTAGGTTGCAGGGCCGTAGCAGAGCTTTCGAACGAGCCCGTGGCCCCCCCAACGCAACCCCCCCCCCCCCCCCCCCCCCCGTTGAAGAGCTGTCAACATTTGTCTTTAGGCTGATTTAAATGCAGAGTGTATCCTTGGTGTGGGATGTTTTATGTGTGGATCGTACCATGGTGGGTTTTGACAGGGGCCGCAAGGCTTATGATGGCAGCACACCGTGTTCCGCTTTTGGCTGCGTGTCCGCCCACACGCTCTCACGCTCACACACCCACACGCCCACTCCCTGGCTGCTTTCCTGCAAACTACCCACACTGCTCAGTCACGTAGAAGGGGCTTTGGATTAACACGCCACTTTAGGAGAGCCGACATGGGCTCAAACTCAAAGCAAAGTTGAAACAGAATATCTGCGCTCAAGTTCTGCGTGGGGTGTGTGTGCATCCACAAAGAGAGGCCTCCCTCCCTCTTGGCATGCAGACACACACTGAAACCCCCCTCTGTGGTGTGCAGAGGTAATAGCTGTTAGGTGACTCAGCAAATAAGCAGTGTTTTGGAATTTTTGAAGACTTGACAGTGGGTTTGTATGAGACACAGGTACTTCAGCTCCAGTGAGGTATGCATGGCTCAATCCCTCGGCAGACAAGTCTGACATCCCATTGGCAACGCAACACACACTTCCCTAAAGGTACAATAAATAATCAAGACAGCTCCCAGAGCAGTTTCAGGCCCAGTCACACACCTGCAAACTCTCATGCACACACACACTTTTTTCTCTTTACTTCCTCATACCCAAGTACAGCATATACTGTATGCATGCTCACAGATTCCCTCCACTCGCCATTAAATGTCTCACACGAGAACAGTAAACTCCCAGAACTCTTATTCGGGAACAGCCATAAATTATCTATTCCCCTCTAGTTTTCTGAATCTCTCCAGTCACACCATTTTGGACTTTTAGCCTTCAATTATTAAAGGAGTCAAAGTGGTAAAAGTGTAAAAATAACAGGCTGGTGTTTAGTGCTTAGGATAAGTGTTGGTGGTCCCGGGGGTGGCAGCATGTTGCTGTGTGGGAACTTGTTTTGCTGATGGTTTTATGCTGGCTCACATTAATGTTGATATCCTGAAATGGATGAAAACAAGAAAGAAGAAGGGAGGATTATCACTGATGAGGTAGATGTTCTAATTTAGTCATAAGTGATTGTTTAGAGGTTCAGCTCCTTACTTCTTTTTCTCTGCTTCTCTAGGAGTTTCATGAGGATTTTGATGGACTTGCAAAGTCTAACAGGCTCCTCTTTCTTTGCTGAGGCAATGGGAAATACTCCAGTGACAGCATTGTTCAAGTTTCTCTGCTCTCCTCCAGCACTTGACTTCACTCTGATTTGAGGCAGAGAGGGAGAGACAGAGAAGAGGGGGGGTGGAGGAGTGGTGATTGAGCGCAAAGGGGGCAGGACTTTTTCTCTCCGGGTCCTATTAAGAGCAAACTTTGTGTTTTTGTTCTCCAAGTTCAGCACAGTGCTCTCCAGCCTAGACACACTTCCTCTCTGCTGCTCTTTTTCATTTCTATTTTCCCCCCTCTCAATGGTTTTGTTTGCTCGCCTGTTGGTTACTACTGTGTGCGTGTGTGTGTGCGTGCGTGTGTTTTCATTGGGGATTTGGACACCGGGAGGATGCGCTTTTTGGAGGAACAAATACTCAAAGTTGTCTCTTCGGCCTGGCCGGGGTTGTTTTAGTGGATAAATAGATGTTCTTCGGGTTGGAATGAACAATGGTGCGGATCCTTGGAGCTCTGGCAGAGGACATGCTCTGGTTTCGGCTGCTGTTGCTGTGCGTCGTGGAGTTGGAGCTGGGAGCCGGGCTTTCTACTTTCCAGGGTTTCTATCTTCCACCTGCGAACGGTTCGCTTCTCACACCTGCCCGGAGGACAGACGGGGTCGTGCGGACCATTGACCGGATTTACCACGGAGGAGGGAAGGTGGGCTACCTGGTGTACCTGGATGGGAGCCGGTTTCAGCTTGACATGGAGCGGGACGAGTCGCTGCTGTCGCATCACTTTAGCCCCCAGTATGTGCTCGCTATGGTGGGGGACAGCCCTGCGCCTTTGCAGCGGGAATGCGTGTACCGTGGGACAGTGGACTCCAACCCGGAGTCCCTGGCCGTCTTCAACCTCTGCGGCGGGGGTCTCGAGGGCTTCTTCGCCGTGGACCACGCGCGCTACTCCATCACGCCTATCGTCAGGGCGAAGGGACACGAGCACGACGTGCGTGCCCTGCACGACAAAGACGCGGAAAGCGCGCTCCATGTGTTCACGCGCGAAAGTTTCAGCTTTGAGGCCATGCGCGAGGGGCGCGAGAGCTGCGGGACGCGCGACGGGCGCAGAGGACGCAGGCATGCGGCGGGGAAACGCAGGCACAGAGGTCGCGGGAAGGGGGGGCAGGGCAAAGAGGGACTCGCAGAGGAGAGCACAGATGAGCACGGTCCGCGCGGGCGAACGTGGTGGAGCCGGTTTGCCAAAGCAGCAGCAGCTGCTCCGGAATCTGGCACGCGCAGCAAGAGGTCAGTCTCTCGCGCCAGGCACGTGGAGCTGCTCCTGGTGGCCGACGACACCATGACCAAGAAATACGGCAAGGACTTGAATCACTACCTGCTCACACTGGCCTCCATCGCGTCCAAGCTGTACGGGCACGCCAGCATCGAGAACCCCATCCGGCTGTCGGTGGTGAAAGTGACCGTGGTCGCTGAGAAGGAGAAGGGGCTCGATGTGTCCAAGAACGCGGCGGCAACACTGAAAAGCTTCTGCAAGTGGCAGAACCAACAGAACCCGCTGGACGACGACCACCAGCACCACCACGACGCCGCCATCCTCTTCACCAGGCAGGTAAACAAACTCCCCTCTTTTTCCGCACCTCCACCTGTCCGCTCCTCTCACCTGGCAGGCGCCAGTCCCCCGCCTGTCTCCCACCCGTCCCACACAGCGGAGAAGGAGGCGGTTAGCGCCCCGGTGTGATGCAGGCGGCGGAGTGACGCCACGGTTTGTTTTTATTTTGATGGCGCACGTGGTGGTGGTGGTGGTGGTGGCGGCAGCTGCAGCTTTACGCCCTTGGCAGATTGAGCCTTGGATGGCTTATAGCAAACAGCTTAGCAAAACACACTCAGTAATGAAAAATAACTGACACACCCATCACCCTTTTTTATTCTATAAATGGAATTGCCTAATTGCACGGCATTTCCATCTTAAACAGGTAGGGGACACTATCTTTTTTTATTTTGGCCAACTGTGAACCATATCCTCATTTGCATCACAGTCAAACAGAAGTGAAGGTTGAACAATCTGCTTAAGCACACAAAGGGAGTAGATGACATATAAAGAAGGTGGGAATTCCCACATTTATTATATGTCATCTATCCCCTTTGTGTGCGTTTTCTGTCTCCTTCTTCTTTTTTTTGTTGAATCTTTCGTGCGCAATGCAACACAGCGGCTGTAAAAGTACATACGCCTGCGCCTGGTGTTTTTCTAGGCAGGCTCTTCTGTCTCCAGCCTCCCCCTCCCAGTCCCCTGACAGTCCCAAAGCCTCGAAGTCCGTGTGATCTGAGGCGCGTGTCCGCGGCCACGCACGCACATTCTTCCCAGTGAGAGAGGGAGGTTTGAAATCAGCTGCTTGATGCATTGCAGAAATACCCCTTAAACTCCCTTGAAACCGCAGTTAACTAGGTAGTCATCCTAGCCTATCTCTCTCTCTCTCTCTCTCTCTCTCTCTCTCTCTCTCTCTCTCTCTCTTCTCTCTCTCTCTCTCTCTCTCTCTCTCTCCTTCATCACTTCAGTCTCCACATTTTTCCCCCAGTTACTTTTCCAGCGTCTGTCAGCTGGGGTTGGGAGCTGCAAGAAAAACAATCATCCACCCTGTGAGAAGCTCCACGTTTACCGAGACCACACTCATTTATCCCTTCTTTCACCTCCCCTTTCTCTCTCTCTCCCTCTTCCCTCCCTGCCTGGTCGAAAGCCGCAGGGCACCAGCAGATCTACATGCATTTTTCGCCTCTCCGGGTGTGGCTTCATGGTGGTTTAGCTCCATTTGACAAGTCTGATAGCTCGCCTTGGATTGCGGTGTGCTCGGCTCATGCAGGGTCTTGTCTTGGCTTGGGCGGAAAAAGCAAGCACCAGTGGTATTACCTCGGGTCTCCTGGCATGCAAGTTGGCGGCGTCATGCATTGGCCAAGGCAGCCGGTTGTGCATAGCTGAGGTCAGAAATCTGGCAAAGTGGCTCAGTTCCTGTGTGCCAACCACCTCGCCTTGGCTCCTTACTAACAGTGTTGCCACTACACCTGCACGGGCAAGACGGTGCCATCCTCCGGTGGATGGGTTTGGCTGCCGGGTGGCCAGGGTCACTGCAAATGGAAACCACAATCCAGATACCTCTAAAGCAAGGAGCTTCAACAGAGGGTGCGGGACCCCCAAGGGGTCCTCAGAGTCAATGCAGGGGGGCCTCCAAATTATTGTGAATTTCTTTCTCCTAGTCTTTACATGAATCCAACATATTATTAGCAAGTATGAATCCCCACTGATGATAGGCTTACTGGCCCATATGTAAGGTAGCCATCCACAGATACAGTTCATCCTAAGTGTGTATGTGTAACATTAAAACATGATTATAAAACCATGGCAACAATTATTAGGCTATTTTAATAGGTTAGTATTCTATGCAAAAATTTATAAAGACCGTCCTATAAGTTATTGTAGGGGGGGTCCCTGTTCCGTCTCTCTTTCAAGGGGTCTCTTAAGGGGTCCTTGGCTTAAAACAACGTTGACGACCCCTGCTCTAAAGGCATCATACTCGTGTTCCTCCTTAAAATAACATCCACTCTCTGTATCTTTCCATTGATTTAGAATGCCTTTTCATCTCATAGCAGTCAATGTTAAGGCTTTCCAGTGAGACTGTATCTCGTAATATCATCAATATCATTTTTTTAGATTTTAGTTATTTTTTTAGGAGAAAAACCTCTAAAACTGTAGAAACAAAAAGATACAACCTCCATTATAACAGAAGCTAATAAAAGGCCAATGTTACCAGTATATCAGTCGGAACCTAAGCTGTGTCTCACCTGTCGCAGCACTTGCATTATTCATAAACCTGTCTCCTGCCTCACTCACACATCTCACCTTCACTATTGAAGGTGGAGGGCATACTGTAGATGTTACCTGTCAGCACAAGAAGCAGGTGATCCCACTCTGTTGCACACAGAGCAGATAATTACATACTATGGCCCCTGTAACACAGCGCAGACCTACTGAGAAACATTACAAGGGTTTCTGATCCCTATCTATGGCATTTCTGTGTGTAAATGAGCACACCGCTAATGACCGGACTTCAGGGTCACAGTCTTAACAAGCCAAAACAGCAGCCACCTCCTTACTTTGACCTTTAAACTCTTTGACTAATAAAAGGCTATTTTCAGGCGTCTGTCTTTTGGCTGAGTGCTTTTATTGCTGTGACATTACCTTGTACATCATTAGAACGGACAGATGAGCAGGGCTGAGGTTTCTTTACAGCTAAACACTGCAGGAAAACAATAAATGTGAATACACACTTATTTCGCCATTAATGTGAAATGGGAAGATGCGGACATCTTGAAAAAAAATGGTTGTTTTTCCCCTGTTCTTTAAGAAAACCACACTTTATTTCTGCAAGATTGGCTCTCCATACATGCTGCACAAAATCACTTTACAAACAGATTAGTTTCTATTGACTGAATGCCAGTGTGGAAATGATTTGGCTCAGTTACCTCATACCTTTCGTGCTGCATTTTGGATTTAAAAAAAAAAAGGAAAGAAAAAGACGTTTAATAAATGAGGCATGATAGCTCGTTTTTGTCAGGACTTTGTCAGGAAAATAACTTTGGTTGTGTTACTGAACAGGAAAAGATAGACATGGCCGTAGATTCACTTCAGGTGTGTTACAGGAAATGGTCTGCCTGATATTCTATTATGCTGTCGGAGGTGTCAAGTATTAGTTTACTGTGTGTATGAAAAGCTTTTTTCATCTGCGTATTTGGAGCAACTGTGGAGCAGAGCCTGATCATTGTAATCCACTGAACTAGAACTGAAGCTCATTGAAGAGTTTGTGACCGTGAAGTCGGACCAGTCCATTGTTCCCAGACCAGTGAGGAGAGGGGGGGGGCATCAGGAGCGCGCAGGTTGGAGGGAACTCGTCTCTTTGTGGTCGGGTCCAATTACTCCAACACCCGTACCCGCGGTGAGCTGACCCGTGTGGCGATGTCACCCTGTTCCACACATACCAGCACCAGAACAACAACGGGCACATTGAGGGACTCGGGTCTGGAGTGTGTATCCGTGGAACATTAAATGTTATGCATGGTTGTGTTCACTTGTTGTGAGGTTGGACAGTGGACAAAGCCCCACTGTAAGGTGGCCAGAGAGAGCTGCAGAGATATTGACATACATGTGTATATGCTGCCATTTGAGGATTTAGTATTTGTGAAGCCAGTGATATTGAAGTGCTGACCTGTTTTTGACCTGGGTTGAGGTCAGGCCACTCTCAGATTTGCCAAATATAAGCACTTTATGAAACGTTATTTTGTTTTGTTTTTTACATTTTTCCTTTACATTTTTCGGCATTTAGCTGACTGCCACGTGAAGTTGAAAGTGGACTGTCTCCTATGCTGATCCCAACTTCAAAATACAACTGCCAAATGTCCAGTTTAGTTTGAAATAGTCAATATCATACCAATTAATAAGAATATCTTGCATGACAATATGTTTACAAAATGGATATCACGGCATCATAATTCTGTATTATGACCATATGAGTCAAAATGATTCCATTATGCAGAAACACTAAGAGGGCCCTTATGTAATGATCATTAAAGATACACATTAATGTAGACACAGCATGTATAGGATAAACAAACCATTTCCTCCGTATGTAACACAGTTATGTCATTTTCCCTCGGACAGTCAATGTGCACACGTGTATAGTTTGGACTCCTCCCTTTCTGTCCACTTGTCTTCCTCCTCTTCCACCGTGTGTGTTTATGTGCGTGCCTGTGTGTACGTTAAAGTGTACATTTCCCAGGCCTCGCCCCCATCACAGCTAGCCCCTCTATTTGTTTTAACTGTTCTTGATATTTCACACGTGCTATACCTCGTCTGGTATATGTTGACAACCTGCAGACAGTGCTTGGATCCCAAACCCTCAACCCTACCGCCGGGTCTGTCGACATACACTACTAGCCAGGAGAGAGAGAGAGAGAGAGAGCTCAGTCTGCCCCGGTAACAACACTCTCTTCACACTGTGATGCATCAGTGACTTTAAACTGCACTTCTGTTTACAATCATGGGCTGAAGTTTCCTTTGGGCACTGAGCTGTCATTCTTGTATAAATCAGCCTTGTGGGTTTTTTTTTCTGCTCTCACGTACAGGATGTCTTGCGAATAGCTCTGCCAGCTTTGAAGGTACTAAACAGAAACATTTCTGTGGCTAGCGTGGCTTAACAAATATTATACTGCATGGAAATGAAAGTATTTGACAATCTGTCAATCACTGCTGACAAATCATTAGTGAGCTGTTCAGTCATTGATAGAGAGCAGGTAGCAGGTTGTTTTGGGGGGGGGGGGGTGGGGTTAGGCCTTTAATGAATGGACAGCTGAAGAAGTGAAAGGGGGGAATGACGTGAAGCAAAGGGCCGCAGGTTGGAGTTGAACCCGTGCTCAATGCATTGAGGAGTAAAGCTCTACATAGGGGCGCCCACTCTACCAACTGAGCTATCCGGGCACCACTGGGTGGCAGGTTTGTTGGAATCTGCCTGCAGGGTGTTTTCATCACACAGAGTGAGCTAAACTCACTTGCAAGAGGGATTTTCATGTGTGTGTGTGTGTCTGGGTCTGGGTCTGGCCGACTGTTTGTTTAATACAAGCCTTGGCCTAGATTGCAAGTGGCCTTGTTACACACACATACACACACACACACACACACACCCACAGCTCTGATCGCCTCCTGACCTTAACAACCAGCTCACCACCTGTCCTCCTGTTATTTCTGCCAATATTTCAGTAACTCCTTGTTCTCACAGTTCTTCTCTTTAATATCCGGCATCCCTCCATAGATGTGTGTGATTCCTGTACGTAGTTCTCTCTTCCCCCCTCCCTTTTTATGTTCATGTGAGAGGCCTTTTGATGAAACCAAATTTGGGAAGAGAGTTGGCGGATGGAAGAAGAAAACAATACGCAGAGTTTAGGATATTACCGTTATTCTACTTTTCACCCACGCGTTCCCTGTTACACTGAAGTCCACGTTGTACAAGAGAGATCGAAACACAAACAGCTCTCGTAATAGAGCCGGGGAGAGGGTGAATGAATAAATAATTGGAAAGGAGCGAGGTGAAAGAGTGTGGGAAACAGCAAAAGAGAATCTATGAAAATCTCTCTCTGAAGCTCTCTCTCTGTTGTGTGCCCATAGAAAAGTCAAGAGAAAGTACATGCATGCAGCAAGCGTGTTAGACATTCCCTTAGAGGGCTTCTTGTGTATCCCACAGTTAGTTGGAAAAGCAGGAACTCTTTGTGTTTCCGTATGTGAGTGTACCATGCATTTATATGTACTCCATCGTGCAAGTATGTACCCATGTATTGACATTCACTTCCTATAATTATGTGCATGTGAGTGTACTTGAGCATGTGTGTTTGTGTGTGTGTGGGGGGGGCGGGGTCCCACCCAGTCAGTCATGTGTGGAAGTGAAATACACAAGGCAGTTTGTTCCAAAGCCGCCCCTCTGGGAACGGGTAAACACCCTCCCAGACAGCCCTCTCACACAGGACCCAGCAGGCCTGTCAGCACCACTTAACATGACGATTCATCCTCTCCACAGGACGTGTGTGTGTGTGTGTGTGTGTGTGTGTGTGTGTGTGTGTGGTGTGTGTGTGTGTGTGTTTTGTGTGTTGTGTGTGTGTGTTGTGTGTGTGTGGTGTGGTGTGTGTGTGTGTGTGTGTGTGTGTGTGTGTGTGTGTGTATGTTTGTCTTCATATGTGCCTCTGTACCCTTTACAATGAACTTGTGTGTTCTATACATGTTCTGTTGCAGTGCGAGTGTGTATGCACATGCACACAGGCCCATGTGCAGGCGTGTGAACTCTGATGCAACAGTTCGATTGATTGGCAGGACGATTGATTGGGAGTGCACCCCGAGGCCTTGTCTGCATGGACATGTGTGGGAATCAAAACAAAGATCAATACTATGTGCTCTGTGAGGCAGACAGAAAGATGGTGGAGGCAGAGGAAGGATGCAGGTATTAAAGGCAGTAGGAGGGAAAGGGACCCATTTTACAAATCAAAAT
The DNA here is from genome assembly GCF_008692095.1 of Etheostoma spectabile. Taxonomy (NCBI): domain Eukaryota; kingdom Metazoa; phylum Chordata; class Actinopteri; order Perciformes; family Percidae; genus Etheostoma; species Etheostoma spectabile. Next base: position 6,523,233 of record NC_045756.1, read on the forward strand.
CACCAGTCACAGGAAGTTCTACTCAGCCGGGGAAAAGTGTTCAAAAGGACTCAGCTGACCTCACTTGAATATCTCAGACTGCCTGCCTTACAAACTGGAGTTGTGGAGTTTGAAAGCGGGGAGTTTTTAAAGCTTTGACTCAAGTTTACATTGCATTTTTTAACTGTTATAAGAGAGGATTTCACATAAATAAGGCTGTTTTTTTCTAGCGCCATATTATGTACTGTATATTATGGGATATTAGGCATTTCCCGATCTATCGGTATCGGCATTTATAATGGACAATAACAAAAAATAAAAACCAATTTTATTCATTCATCAGAATGTTTATAATGACAATAAATGATTCTGACAAATGAATATTTCGAAAATACGTTCAACCATGTTATGAGTGTTGGTGTTGCATAGTTTTTCCACCAGAGGACGATCTACAACGTCCCTTTTGGCAAAGATTCTTTTTTTTGTTAATGTGCTTTTGTTCAAAGGACAAGGTTTCATATTTTAAGTTTGTATTTTTCTACATTTTATTTATCAGAACATTAATATATTTTGATGTTCTGTTGTGACAGTAAAACTAATTATTATCATATTATTTTAGTGAGAACTCATAAATAACTACAAATAACTAATGTTAGGGAAATCTGTTTATGTTTTGTAACGCATTTCTGGATTCTTTTTTTAAATATATATCGGCATATCAGATTTTTAAATAACCAAATTTTTGCATTGGTAACGGTATCGGTCGAACTCTAGTTTTTTTTTCCACAAGTATGGGATGAATTCTTTTGTAAACTATTTAAATAAACAGGTTTTCCGCAATTTCTTGTGGTTTGATGTAAAATTGACGGCGTTTCTTCAGGACCTCTGTGGCCACCACTCCTGTGACACCCTGGGCATGGCAGACGTCGGCACCATCTGCTCTCCGGAGAGAAGCTGCGCCGTCATCGAGGACGACGGGCTTCACGCCGCGTTTACAGTCGCGCACGAGATAGGTAGGCATGGATACACACACACACACACACAAAGCTATGAACAGGCCAGGGCATGCACATCTGTCAGCACATCTCGATGCTGATAAATATCACAAAAGCATTGTCTGATGTCATACTGATTACCGAGCTCTCGGTATGTTTTCTCTTCTCATTCTTGCTGCATGTGCAAACCCTCGACAAGTCTCATCGTTTCTCTCCCTTCCATCCGCTCTGTGCATCTCGTCCTTTCTCTCCACGCCTCAGGCCACCTGCTAGGCTTGTCCCATGACGACTCCAAGTTCTGCGAGGAGCGTTTCGGAGTGAACAGCGACAAGCGGCTGATGTCCTCCATCCTCACCTCCATAGACGCCTCCAAACCCTGGAGCCGCTGCACCTCGGCCACCATCACGGACTTCTTTGACGATGGCAACGGTGGGTTTGGGAGAAATAAAGAACAATAAAGGCACGGGGGGGGGGGGGGAATAAAGCTTCCATGCTCTGTAGTTCTTTTCACCGTGAGAACTTTTCCCAGCCAGTAAAAGTTTTTATTTTCTCCATCTACAAATTGCATCCATGTGAATTTGACTTGTGATGGCTTTTCTCCCACAGTACCTTTCAGTGAGGGCTGTTTATTCCTAAACAAAGCTGTAATCTCTAATAGAAAGTTATTTACAACCCTATTATCTTTTTTTAAGAGTGCACTTGCAGTGAAGTTAAAGACAGATCTTTGGCAGGAAATCGAGATGAGTCATACTTTATGGCATGTTGTGCCGTTTGTTATGGCCGTAAAGCATTGTCGGTTGTCATCACTTTGCATAATTCATATTACAACAGCATAGTTTCAAGCATGACAGTATCTGCTGCTGCTCTCGCCCTTTTATTAAGTGATAACTCATCTAGACCTCATTTGTCTAAATCAAGATAGACTTTTACACATCAAGACCAGCCAAGAGTATGCAGGTTGCAGCGCCTTTTTTTTTAGTCTTTTTTTTTTTAAATGCCCTCCTCCTTCTGTCCTGCTATAGCGGAGTGTCTTCTAGACTCTCCTCGCCAGCCCCTGCTGGGCCCTGAGGAGCTCCCAGGACAGAGCTACGACGCCGTCCGCCAGTGTCGCCTGGCCTTCGGCCCCGAGTACACGGTCTGCCCGGGCATGGACGTGTGTTTCCGCCTGTGGTGCGCCGTGATTCGCCAGGGACAGATGGTGTGTCTGACCAAGAAGCTGCCGGCCGTGGAGGGGACGCCCTGCGGGAAGGGACGCATCTGCCTGCAGGGAAAGTGTGTGGACAAGACCCGCAAGAGACACTACTCGGTAAGTGGCATCACGATATGGAGGACACGGAGATGGAAGGTGACTAAAAAAAGGACTAAAATCTAAAATAGATTCCTTTTTATAGTTCAAAACCTGATATTTTAGGCACTCATTTCCACATTGTACAAACCTGTCTGTGAGAGACAAACATAAAAAAAAGAAATACAAGTAATACACAGTAGACAGGGCAAAACGATAGTAGAGAAGAAGAGAAAAACTTCACTGGTTCTTCATTGTGTGGTCTGCTTTTTTTTATTCTGTGCTATTTGTTTTCTTGGCCCTGCTTAAACAGATCTAAATTGAATTTGGCCTTAATGAGTTAAAGGACTAAATCTGTTTTTGGCAGGCTGTCGACACTGTGTGTGTGTGTGGGGAGTGGAGGGGAGGGGAAGTCAAAAAGAATGGTAAAGAATATTCTTTGTGTTTATTTGTCACATTTGACGGTTCTGGCTGGACTTCATGTGTGGATCCGGCCCAAGTTCTGACTCTCTTCAGTTTTTCCCTGCCTCGTATGACGACCAGTTTACTGCTCAGAGAAACGCTGAGCCCCTCCATTTTAGACTTCAGAATCTTTTAACCTCTATGTATATTTATTGTAGTATGATTGCAGATTAAGTGGTTTTCACTGTGGAAAGAAGTACTTTGGAGACTCGGCAGAGGAACTAAATGGAAAAGCTTTGCAGAACTTCAGGATTATAAAATCAACTTTGTCTCATAAAATGTTAAATGCTGCTTATCCAGTCCTGTTTTATCACGGGTGACTCATGTAGCGCTGGTTGGAAAAACACAAAAAATGAGTACTTAAAGAATTTCATTCAGGCTGTTCCTCAGGGGAAGCATGTGAGCTGTTACACCCCAGATCCAGCCATGCTGTCTTAATAAAAGGCTTTATCACATGGGGGACAGCCTCGTCTCTCTTCCACACCACAATGCATGCCACATTTTTCTTCCCTGTGACACGTGGCTTGGCCAGCAACCACTCTGACTTCCAGCATGTCTGATAAGCACTAATTGTCCTCTCTCATCTCCTCTTTTTTTGTCTTTCTTTCCCCTTCATCCCTCTCTACTCTCTGATCTCTCCTCTGCTGTCATGTCCTCCAACTCGTATGTCCTCTTTCATCTTCCCTCTCCTCTTCAATCCTCTCTTCTCTCTCTCCCAGGCGTCCAACCACGGTAGCTGGAGTTCCTGGGGTCCTTGGGGTGCGTGCTCCAGAACTTGCGGAGGCGGGGTGCAGTTCGCCCATCGCCTGTGCAACAACCCGCCACCACGTAACAACGGGCGCTACTGCACGGGGAAGAGAGCCATCTATCGGTCCTGCAGCGTCACACCGTGTCCAGCGTCAAGTGAGTGGTACAGCCTGAGAATGCATGCATAATTATAATAATACAAGCTAATGTTTGTTTATCATGTAAAATATACAGTTCTTCATGTCAAACTTCTTTTGATGGAACTTTTCTTCAGGTAAAAGTTTCCGGCAGGAGCAATGTGAAGTGCGCAACGGTCCCCAGACAGATCCTAAAGGGGTGAAGACCTTTGTTGAGTGGGTGCCTAAGTACGCAGGAGTCCTCCCTAAAGATGTGTGCAAGTTGACCTGCAGAGCAAATAAGACAGGATACTATGTGGTGTTCTCTCATAGGGTGAGTGAATAATAAAAAATAAAAAAAGTGTGAAGTGTATTTAATGGAAACAAATGTGGAAAATGATTTTGTGACTGTTTGTCTTCAGGTGGTAGACGGGACAGAGTGTCGTCCTTATAGCAGCTCGGTGTGCGTGAAAGGGAAGTGTGTACGGACAGGCTGCGACGGCATCATTGGCTCCAAGCTCCAGTTTGATAAGTGTGGTGTATGTGGAGGCGACAGCACAGGATGTGTACGCGTTGTGGGCAACTTCACTAAGAAGAGGTAAGAAAAGGAGGAAGACTTGGACTGGGCATTGCACGTCTTCATTTTACGGAAATCATGCACATACAGACTTTTGTACACATGCATCGTAGTGGAGTCTCAGTTTAGTGATAGTAAGTTTGTCTTTGTCTTTTTTACTGGAGATATCTCAGGGCTTTTGCAGTATGCTGAATTGATAATGCTACACCCACGTGATGGGAAGAACATGAAAATATCAAACGTTAACACAATATTCCAAGATAGACACCCCCTTGCATGCTTCTTCACATCATCTCTGCCATGTCATGATTGATCTGTTCAACAATGCTCGCTTATTTCCTCCATTTCGAGTGTTGCCAACTTGCAAGATTTGTCAGTTTGCCAATAAGTGAATAGCTTCCATTTGGATGCAAAGCCAGCAAAGACAAAGAAAACTGTCTTACGTATTGATCTGACCTGTCTTCGACTTTCTCTCTTGCCAAACAGTAAGGGATACACTGACGTGGTGAAGATCCCTGCAGGCTCCACCCACATCAAGGTTCGTCAGCACAAGGGCAAGGACCAGACCCGCTACACCGCCTACCTGGCCCTCCGACGGCCCAGCAACGAGTACCTCCTTAACGGCAAGTTTGTGATCTCCACCTCCGAGACGATCATCGTACTCAACGGTTCTGTGCTTAACTACAGCGGCTGGAGCCAAAAGGACGAGTCGCTCCACAGCATGGGTCCCGGGGCCATCCAAGAACCCTTGGTGGTCCAGATTCTAGCAACAGATGCTAAAAAGCCATTGGATGTTCATTATAGCTTCTTCATGCCGCGCCAAACAGCCCCACAGCAGCCATCAGCTCCGCTCATCCCCAAACCGAAGGCGACCTTTCCACAGAGCACTACAAGAGCCTCAACCACGACGAGAACCACCACCACCAGTAGCACCACTATATCTTTCTCTGCTCCCCCTGTCCTGGTCCCAGGGCCACCGACAACTCCAGGTCCCTCCACCCCCACCCCGGGGCCCCACTGGGTAACGGGATCCTGGATGACCTGCTCCAGGACTTGTGACACTGGCTGGCAGAGCCGGACAGTGCAGTGTAAGGACCGGAATGGAAAACTGTCCAAGGGCTGCACGTTAGGTGCCCGACCCTCTGCCTTCAAACACTGTCTGGTGAAGAAATGCTGAGGCGGCAGGAGAGGAAAAAGGATTTGTAAGACAAGAAACAATTCATTGGAAGAAGTTTGATCTGTACATCTGAAGTGCTGGATGTAGGACTACGGACCAATGAATTAAAAGAACCACGAATAGGACTGTGAATGTCGGCTGAAGGGCCTGGACCAGATACACAGAGACTCAGAGACAGATTGTCATGACTTAATGCCAGAGGAATGTCCTGGAATCATAGTAGCTATGCAGAGCACAAGTAGAACAGAGGAAAGTGTCCGTATGTTAGTGACAAGTAACGCCCTAGCATAGCTAAGGACTAAAATTGCATGTCATTTCCACATGGACAGTAACTGATTGTCTTTACTTCTGTCTCCCAAACCTGGAGGCTTAGTGTCTGTTGCCCTGTAATGGCATGCCTGTTGTTGTGTTTTTTTTATGCTATTCCATGTGTTCTAATCACTGTGGGGATTTAGAAGCCGCACCCCTTTGTCTTTTGTCATGAGTGTGTTCCAGACTAGAGCACCACTGATGGGAGGCACTCGTTATTCACCTTAACGTCATTTTTGCCAGAATCGGTGTCCTGTTTCACGTCTGTCGTACTACGTCCCATATTACTCCCCTTTACATTTCAGTCACTAAACAGTAAAATGTTTTATGATCAGAATTATGAACGTACAAACTCACTGGATGGCCGACATATCCCCGTAGCAACGGCTAAGACACCAAGAAGGGCCTGTTCCCTGAAAAACAATGCGAACCACGTAAAATCACAGGATGTCTTTTTCATTAACAAACTTGAGTACATCCCTGCAACATTATTCCTAAAATGGGGGTCTCCTTATTTTCTGATTGTCTACCAATATTCTTCTCTTAAAGAATTTCATGAGCCACCCAGTGACCGAAAACTACAAGTTCAAGGAGATGATGGTCCTGGATCAGGTCTACACATATTCCCCGACTATAAGCACTATGTGTCTTTATTTGACTAAGCTCTCCTGATGAAAACCAAAAAGCAACACAAGAAGAAGGGATCATAAAGCCGTAGTGTTGACTATTTTGTGAAGGACATCCAAAAGATGCTTTCTGCATGGGAGGGTGACTTCCCGACCAAGAATGAATGGGTAAAACCAGACGTTTGGTTATTGGATGGTGCGTAGCATCCTACATCCAGCCAGTCTTAACCTGTTGAGACGCTTCTGTGCTCGTGTTCTTGAAAGGTTTCTCTGCTCCGGCGAGTCCCCTACTACATCGTAGAAACCGCCGCATGGTGTGACGGCATGGAAAGTGAAAGTACGGTGGCCTTTAGAGGGCAAACTTTACAACAGTTCAATTGACAAAGGGGCAAAGTAACCATGACACTCCTTAACATTTATGGAGGTTAATGATGACTCAAAGTTTTGGGGAAATGCTTGATTTTGTGTGTGTGTGTGTGTGTATGTGTGTCTGGTCTGTGTGTTAAGCACATACCATGAACGTGTGCGTGTTGAACGTTCTTCACTCTCAGTTCCATTTGTATCAGTCATTATGTTGGTGCTGGGAGGTTTACGGCCCTCATGTTTTATTGTGGCGGTCAATATCTGTTGTTTATTGTCTGTTTTATCTGTTTAGGAAGCTATGCTAATATGACAATGTGTGCCCTGGATACTCCCGACAGCAGCAAAGGAGATACTAATGCAGTCATTAATGTCCTTCTGCAATTCAACTCTTTCTTCATTTTCTCTCTTTTCATCACATCTCACATCAATCTCACAAATTATTGTTTGAATCGCTTTCCAACCCTGATGGGTGGTGTTTGCCACATTACAACAATTAAGTTAGAACCACAGAATGATTTTAAAGGATCAATTCACTGGAGTTTTGAGATATCCATCTGGTGCCTCCACCCGAGTCAAAGGATGGAATTTCCTTTGTGATTTTTGAGGTAGAGGTTTTGCATTTACATTTTTCTGCAGAAGCGTCATAATCAACGTATCAGTTACTATAGACAATCCCCTGACCTCACTGTCCACTATTTCTTTGGAACTACTTTTTGCTGAAGAAATAGTCCCAATGACTACAGGGGGACACTGATGCTGCAAAGGAGTCTTGCTGTCAATTTATAGAAATAGTTTGATATTTTAGGAAATACACTCTTTCATTTCTTGCCAAGAAATGGATGAAAAGATTGATACCACTCAGGCCTGTCCAGCTAGGAAGTTTAGCTTAGCTTAGCATAAAGACTGAAGCCAGGGGAAACAGCTAGCCTGGATCTGTCCAAAGATTAAAAATACACCTACCAACATCCCTTTACTAACCTGTCATATGTTGTTTAATCTGTACAAAAATCAAAGTGTAAAAATGACAATTTGCCCGTTTCCAGTTTTAATGCTAAGCTAACGGGCTGCTGATGGCTCAACTTTATATTGAATGTACATACATGAGTGTGGTATCAATCTTGTTGTCTAACTCTTTAGAAAGTTAATAATGATGTCAAAGCTATTCTTTCTGCATCACTAGATATCATTAGGTTAAAGTAAGGAAATGCGCTTTTTTTGTAATTTTGGTGAACTCATTCTTTAAAATCCACCTAATCTTACAATATCCTGCTTTAATGTTATTTAATGCAAGGATGCATTTAGCATTAGACAATGTAGATCACGTATCAAACGGACTGTAATTTTGTTAAAATGTTTGTGTGGCAAACCTCACCCATATGGCACCTGTGCAGGAGAAAACAACCCATAAGAAATATTTTCAGATAGTTTATGACTTAGGTCAACCTACCACTCATAAAATGTTCTCTCTTCTTCCCTCACACATTCAGATATATTTACACAATGTAGACATTTTTTACCATGATTAGATCTTTCATATATGTGTTAGTATTCAACTATATTTACACAGAAATGTACACAGACAGACTCACTGCAATAATCCATCGGTGACACAGCATTTTGAAAATTTCAGAAACCTTCACACACACTCCACATATATACACACACAACCCACTCTGACTCTTCCAGTAGGGAGACCGCTCTTGCTGAACGACAGAGACACAGCACTGAACTTGTAATTTATTGTTTGTACAACTGGTATGTGTGAATACAAAAAACAATGAGATGAGTTTTATTTATTATAGTAATTTTGTATCAAATTACTATTTAACTTAGGAATATGAATCATTCCTTTGTAAGAATACGGTGTTTCTTTTCTAGTCATTCACATGAAATGTACATAAAAATCTATATTTAAATATTTTGTCTGTGTTGTTCATTTTATCACGACATCAGTTTTATTTATCTTGAAAATCAGTGATTATAATCACATGCAATATATATACAGTGTATATATATATATATAATATATATATATAGTACATATATACAGTATATATATATATAGTTATTGCCAGCCATTCTAGGTAAATATAGTCCATTACAAGTAAAAAAACAATGTGTTACTTAAGTAAAAAGAACAGACATATACAATAGTCATATATACAATACATATAGCAAAATATATTCAGTGTCAAAAGTTAAAGTATTCCGCATCCAAACTGGCCCCTTTATTTTAATGTGGTAGATGGTGTGTTTTGTTCTCATTTTAACAACTTTAAATACTGTTGGCAAGATGAATTTTTATCTATATATATGCTATCTATAGTGACATATTTTATAAAATTATCATTTAAAATACTAATCTGCAAGGTAACTATAGCTGTAAGTAGAGTAAGAGGTGCAATATGTATCATCATAAAATTAATAGTTTCCTGTCATAGTTTGACAATAAGTGTTCTTATATGGCACAACAACAGGGCCAACTCAGGGTTCAGCTTCTTGCCCAAGGACACTTCACCATGAAACTGCAGGACCAGGATTTGAACCACCACCCATTTGATTGACAGGCAACTGTTCTACCACTGAGCCACAGCTGCAATATTAAGTATGTAAAGAAAACATGGGACAGAATGGCACATAATTTGGGTTCAGATTGGTTAAGAGCAGATTTCACTTATTTCAATTCCCACCTGAAGCCCCATTTAAAAAACTACATTATGATAATGGGGTTTGGTGGTCTTCTTACACTAATAGTAGAGTACTCTCTGCAAGTGCAATTCATCCAGTTAGTTACTAACTGACTTGAGTGGACAAATGTCAATCTTGAATAGCTCTTTTGTTGTCTGTAATTGTCCCAGATGTTACTACCCCTTCCTCTCTGCCTGCTGTGGCTTCATTGGCCTCCTTACCTGGCATGCTGGGAGGGTCAACCTGGTCCCCAGATCTACCAGTCCTGTCTCATTACTGTCTGTCTCTCTCTCTCCTGGGCTCCACGTCTCTCCTGCTGTGGGTTTGTTTGGATCTCACCCATACACTCCATGCACCACAGATGCCACTACTCACCACAACTCATGCTTTCGTAAATAGTTATCCTGTTTGTTTAGCAATGCAACTTTCATTGGCACTTTAATTTGACTGGTCTCCCCTCTTTGTCCCATGCTCTGGGCCGGTTTGTGACACAGACATCAACACATAGTTACACATGTGAAAAGTGTCTGCATCTGTGTTCATCCATGCATTAAATAAAATTGAAAAACAGAATATATTTTTAACTCTACTACATCCAAATGTCACCTGGTTATCATCTCATTACCTTGCCGTTGTGACCCAAGATCAGCATCCTCAAGCAGAGGCACCATTCTCCACACAGTACATTAGTGTGCCAGGACTGCCTCCCTGAGGTCAACGGCTCACGGCTTGCACCTTTTGCAAGCTCCCATATGTGATGCCAAGACGCCACCTGTTGGCTAAACTTGTGATTGGTCCATCTCGTCATGGAAACTCTCTGCAGCAGCATGGGGAATTTCCATAACTCGTGCCTACCATCTACTGGGAAGTTATTAAACTACAACTATTCTCTGTTTCTGGCCTGTTCCTTTTAAGGTGGACTTCCATGATATGTTTCTTCAGAGATTGATCAGTTATGTTTGCTCCAATGAGTCAAAAGTTACACGCAGTTGAAATTGTGCCAATAAGCTCTCTGGGATCATTGCTAGGGATTGCTATGTACTGTTTAAACACCAATGACACCACACTGTCAAATATTTGTTTTTTATATTCTTATATTTTCATCGTTATTGTATTATTATTTCTTAGATATTTCACGTTTTGCTGCACTTTCTTTTTACTATGCCATCCTTCAAAATATCAAATAGTTGTCTGAATTTAAAAACAATATATTTGCAGTGAATGAAATATCACTTGTTTGTGCTCGATGCACTGTAGGATTTCTGCTTTGCCAGTTATATTTTAATGAAACTCCAGCGTTAACTCTTCCTGTCTGTTGGAGAGAAGGAGCAGTCCGGGCGGGTGGGGGAAGAAGCCGGAGGACAGGGGCTCTGCCTGCCTTGGTTTGAGCGCAGAGTCAGCCCGATGGGAGAACCGCTCCACCTTAAGACCTCAGCGGCCCCTCTCTGCTCCCTCTCCCAGGGGAGCTGAACCCGGCCACGGTGCACCACAGCCGGCTTGGCATGGAGGAGGCGAGTATGACTCCCGGTGCCTTGGCCAGCACGATATGGTTACCATTCCGGACTTGCTGCCATCTACCTTCTCCAGTTGCACTGACACTACAACACTGCTCCACATCAGCTCCACTACTGCCTGTCACCCGGATTTATGTTGGAATGGGCATGAGCTTAATAAGTGGTATGAAGCTAAGTGATGAAGTTAGAAAGTAGAGCACTGCAACAGTACCAGACTTTGTTTTTGCATTTTGGCCACGCATATCATGAAATGAAATGAAAAGGGAAATGATCTCCAGGCTCTATGAAAGATAATATTAGAATAGAATATATTCAGTGATAATATCCGTATATATAGTTGTGTGTGTGTGTGTGTGTGTGTGTGTGAAGCCTACATCTTGTGACAGACAAGCAGAGTTTGAATAAGAAAACGTTTCTGTGCCCGAAGCTCTCAATCCCCCACAATGATTGATGGCAGCGCTCCAGGTCGCTGGTGCGTTTTCGTTGCGCACGGGATTTGGCCCCTCTCAGATCAAAGGGCCTTCAGGAAAGGGGGTGGTCCAGAGGCAGGGGCATATATAGGAGGGACCTGCTCTATTCTGACTGCAAGGCAAGAGCAGAGAACAGACTAAACGGGCCAGCAGAGAAAAAAAAACCTGCTCCCGATCTCAAAGAGAGCTAGAAACTGAGACATCTGCTGATGCTTGGAGAGACCTGTTGGATTTACTACAGAGTTCCAGCTTTTATTTTTAATTTAATGAAAGGACATTTTTTTTTGCAACAAGTCAGACCTCCACATAACTTTAATTGAGTTTTTCACTGGATTTTCAAATTTCCTTTTTTTAAATTGTCATTCGTGTGCGTAATTTGGGGGACAGTTTTTCGAAGTTCAAAGACTTGGGGTTAGTAGTTTATAGTGGAAAACATTTTAAAGGATTTATTTGCTTCCTCGTAGACACTTTATTATCAATTTATTTTTCCACTTGTCGGATTTCACAGTTATGATGTGGGGTTTACACGTTTCCATCGGTTTAATCGCCGCTCTGTGCGTCGGCGCGGCGCCCAGCGCTTGGGAGAAGGGCACCGTGGTTCCGGTCAGACTAGACCCGGCGGCCCGGTCGGAGAGCAAAACCGAACCGTGGCGGACTCTCTCCGCAGAGGAGAAAGAAAAGGAGGCGGAGATGAGGGAGTACCGGTTGGACGTATTTGGCAAAGAGCTGTTATTGCAGCTAGAGCCTGACCAGACCTTTTTGGCGCCGGGTTTTGTCTTCCACATTGTGGGGAGTCCTGAGTCCGAACTGACACAGGAACCCAAGAGCGGAGCCGAACCGGGTTGTTTCTTCTCTGGCAAGGTGAACGGAGAGGAACACTCTGCCGCTGCGCTCAACCTGTGCCACGGACTCAGGGGAGGATTCTACTTTCAGGGGGAAGAATATTTTATTCAGCCCCTTAACTCGAGTGACTTCATGGGCACCGAGGAGGATGTCCACATGATCCGCAGGAGAGGTCGAGCAGCTCTGGCTGAGGAGGGGAGTGCCAAGTGCGGGGTCAACGAGGACGAGGATAGGGTGCCAAAGAATCTGGAGAAAGAAGCCAAGCACGGAGCCGCTAACGCAGACCAGACAGGTAAGGCTGCAGAAATGCTGTGCGCATTTTACGCGCTATTGCTCATTAAATATTAGACTTAATTGAAATTATTCCACCAGGAAATTTGAACGTGGCCATAGAAAGGGATTGATTTACTCTGTAGAACTAATACAAACAAGCGAATTACTTGTCTATATAGTTCACTTGCTATAGTGAATATGCAGACCAAACTGCTGTCAGCTGGAGTTGTGCGTGTGCCAGGTTGCACAGCGTGCGCAATGGACTCAGCTACCTTTCTGACAGCGCCGTCTACGCACTACCAGAGATGAGGAAGGAAGGGGAGGAGAGAGAGGGGGGACAAACTTCTCAGGGGAAAGAGGAGGAGGAGGGATGCAGGAAGGGGAGGGGAGCAGCGGGGTTTGAGCCAGCCAGAGCCCGGCGGCGCTGGGACGTGTAAACTCGCCTCCTGGTACAACTCGCACCGGCAGACGTTTTCCCCCAGAAAGGATTTTCTCCCTTCGCAAAATTTTCCACCAGAGAAGGTCATTTTCGGAATGTGGACCCTGAGGAGGAGGAGCCGCCGGTGGTGTGACGCTGAGTCACGGCAGCCAGGCTCCTCCAGGCACCTACGGAGCTCTCTTTGGAGCCTCTATTCTTCTGAATAAAATGAGCCTTTGTAGCTGCTGTTTAGAACACAGCATTGTGTAGACTGTTTCAGGAAAAACTAAACCATTTCTATAAAAATAACTTAAAGGTTACAATACAGTAAAATTAGAAAAGAAACCTGATATCTGCTCACATGACCTGTTAACCTAGTTTTGTCTTTTCTCCCCCCAGCCCACCACAGAACCAGGCGTTTTATTTCCACCCCTCGCTACCTGGAGATCATGCTTGTGGCCGACCAGTCCATGGCTGAGTTCCACGGCGCCGGGCTAAAGCCCTACCTACTGACCATCATGGCAGTGGCATCCCGCCTTTATCGCCACCCCAGCATCCACAACTCCATCACTCTGGCAGTGGTGAAGCTGCTGGTTGTATATGAGGAGGAAAGAGGCCCCCAGGTGTCCTCTAACGCCGCAATGACTCTGCGCAACTTTTGCCAGTGGCAGAGGCAGCATAACCCACCAAGTGACCGCCACCCCGAGCATTATGACACTGCAGTGCTATTTACCAGGACGGTAAGTGGGAGAAAAGGAAGTGTGTTAAGACAGAGTATGGATCAGAGATAGAAAAAGAGTAAGGGAAGAAGCATTGAAGAGTATTCAAACAATAATTTTGCCCTCTTGTCTGGCTATTTAGGACCTGTGTGGTGCCCACTCTTGTGACACTCTGGGCATGGCAGATGTTGGCACCGTGTGTGACCCAGACAGAAGCTGCTCAATTATTGAAGATGATGGGCTGCAAGCAGCATTTACTGTGGCACATGAGCTGGGTAAGTCCAAAAAATACATGTTCTTGTGTGCAAAAAACCCATTGAAATGTATATCATCACACATGCCGCTTTTACTAAAAGGACTCAAAGAACTCTTATTTTCATCTCTGTCCTCCAGGCCACGTCTTCAACATGCCTCATGATGATGCCCAGCTGTGCTCCGGGGTCAACGGTGCCCACTGGGGCTCCCACATGATGGCCTCCACCCTGTCCAACCTGGACCAGCAGCAGCCATGGTCCCCCTGCTCCGCCCTCATGGTCACATCCTTCCTGGACAACGGCCATGGTCAGTGTCTGCTGGATAAACCGGTCAAACCTCAGCCGCTCCCTCAGCCCCTGCCCGGGACGGTCTATGATGCCGACCATCAGTGTCGGCTTACCTTTGGCGAAGACTCCCAACACTGCCCTGATCTGAGTACCACGTGCGCTGCTCTGTGGTGCACTGTGACCACATCCAATGGTTTGCTGGTGTGCCAGACTAAGAACTTCCCCTGGGCTGATGGAACGGCATGCGGGCATGACAGCTACTGCGTGGCCGGACATTGTGTCTCTAAGGACAAAGCCAATCTCCAGGTAAGAACCAGACTCAGTCAAATTCCACTTTAAAAACAAAACGCTGCATATTCCAAAAGTAGTTAATATGTTCTACAGCAGAGCATGCAGCTGTCTTGTGCCTCCGTTTTTGAATCCTACACAGTCCAAATTGTAATGTCCATGTCCCCGTTGCTTGTAGACTCCTGTCAATGGTGGCTGGGGAGTGTGGGGTCCCTGGGGCGACTGCTCTCGGACCTGTGGTGGAGGGGTGCAGTATTCCTTTCGTTCCTGTGACAACCCTTTGCCCAAGAACGGGGGCAAGTACTGTGAGGGCAAGAGGATCCAATACCGCTCCTGTAACACGGACACCTGCCCTGATACAAACGGTAAGACATCTTTGTTATCACATACCAAATCTCAGGTAATATTTGACGAAGGTTTGAAACACTTTCTTAAAAGTTCATCAAATGGAAATGAAACGACTTTGCACCATATGCTGTAGTTGTTCTCAGGAAGAAGTCATGTTTTGATGTACCTCGCACATTGGTGTGAAAGTTAGCATGCGGGTCAGGCTCAACAAGCAGTAAATCTGACCCCTCTGTTTTTTTCTCAGGCCTGTCATTCCGCGAGGAACAGTGCCTGGCCCACAACGACATGTCAGCCCAAGTGTCTCTGGGTTCAGGCGAGGGTGTCGAGTGGGTGCCCAAGTATGCTGGAGTTTCACCCAAAGACCGTTGCAAGCTGGTGTGCCGGGCCAAGGGGACTGGATACTTCTTTGTCCTGAAACCTAAGGTGAGAGTTGTTAAATGCTTGATTATGTTGATAAAATCAGTTTTTTCTTTTAGTTTTAGAAAGGTTTTTAGGGTCTTTTTACTAAGTTTAAGTTTAAGGATGAGCTATTGTAATTTCAATCAGCCCCTAGGCTACTGCCTTGCCGGGGGGATTTCTTTTACTACCTTTTGACTCAGACTCTTTTGTAATAGTTTTACCACAGACCTCTCTAAAGTTCCATTTGTGTCTCTCTGCCGCCCCCAGGTGGCTGATGGCACACCCTGCAGCCCCGACTCCACCTCAGTTTGTGTTCAAGGCCAGTGTGTCAAGGCTGGATGTGATCGCGTCATCGGCTCTAACATACGCTTTGATAAGTGCGGTGTGTGTGGTGGAGACGGCTCTACCTGCAAGAAAGTGTCAGGCTCTCTGGAGCGTGCCAGGTAAATATCTAGCGGCCTTTTTCTCATACACGACTAAATGTCTTATAATATACGCTGAAACATTGGAGCATGTCAACATAATTGTTATGGCTCAGTCTGACCTCTGTCTGTCTCTGTTTCAGGCCTGGTTACCAGGATGTTGTAACCATCCCTGCTGGTGCCACCCACCTTGATGTCAAGCAGCGTGCCCCAGGCAATGGTCGTCATGACAACAGCTACCTGGCAGTGCGTCGCCAGGATGGAAGCTATCTGTTAAATGGCGAATACAAGCTGATGACCATGGAGACCGACATCACCTTGCAAGGGGCACTTTTGCGATACAGTGGCTCCTCCGCCAGCCTGGAGCGCCTCCGGAGCTTCGCCCCACTCCCCGAGCCCCTCACCATCCAGGTGCTGTCTGTGGGGGAAGCCCCAAGGCCTCGGGTTAAGTACAGCTACTTTGCCCCGAGACCTACCAATGCTGCTTCAGTCTCTAACATCAGTGGAGGCCGCCGCCAGTCCATCAATGCCATCAGAGAGGTGGGTGGAGCCGAGTGGACCCTGAGGGAGTGGGGTCCGTGCTCCAAGACCTGTGGAGCGGGTATGCAGCAGAGAGAGGTGGTATGTCTAGATCCCCATGGTCGTCCCTCTAGAGATTGCCCGGAGGAGCTGCGCCCCTTGGCCTCACGCTCGTGCGCCACCCAGTCCTGTCCCTCCTGGCTTCTCGGAGAGTGGTCGGTATGCTCAAAGACCTGCGGCCGAGGCTTCCGCAAACGCCCACTGCGCTGCATCGGCCACGATGGGCGCACGCTAACCCATGACAGCTGTGACCCCAAAAACCGTCCACGACCCCTGCTGGAACTGTGTAATCAGATTGCCTGTTAAGGACTGCTCCCGCAATATGACCTCCTTTCATACCCACAGCTTTCAGGAAGACATCAGATAGAAACTCTGACCTTCACTGCCTCCTCTTTCCCACAGACAAACTAAAGAGGCCGATGAATGTTTACTTCCAGAGCGAGAGTGGTTTTCATGGGTTCCAGGTAGTCTAACAGTCCCACAACAGCTCCACAATGACTACGACAATAAAGGCCCATTTTTACCCATTCCCTCCATCCATTTTGGGGCCAGATGTTGGTCCACAGTGGCCCTGCCTCCTGGTTGAAGCAATATAGACTGATTACAGCTTGCTGCCTGTCTGGCCTCAGCGCAGCAGTGGCATATTTTGTCTCCCCTCAGGGGGAAGAAAGCATGGACATTCCTGATTTTCTAAAGGAGCATGCTGCTTACTGTGCCAATGTCATGCTTGTGTGTGTGTGCATGAGTGAGTGTGAGACTGTATGTGTGTTTTAATGCATTTATATGATGTTTGTCCAAGCTGGGCTGGACGGACACATAAGGATCGGGGGTGGAGGAGGTTATTGCAGAGTATATAAAGAAACGAATGAAAGCGAATAGCTCATATTGTACTTACTCACCCCATCAGGTATGGAAAATAAGATAGCTAATAGTCATAGTGTGTATGTCCAAACTTGCCAGTTTATTTATCACAAACCTGTAGCACTTCATCTTTCTTTTTGCCAGCGGCACATTGTTAACACCCAGTTGTCTCTAAATGCCTCAGTACGCTGTACTTTGTCCTTTAGCCATATCTTGCCCTCGTCCACACAACCTTAAATGAGGGAACTCCTAAAAAACCAAAGAGGAGTGTGTGTGTGTGTGTGTGTTTTGTGTTTTTGTGTGTGTGTGTGTGTGTGTGTGTGTGTGCGCGCGCGCGCGTGTGGAGACCTAAAGAGGGACTTGTCTCCTGCTACTACTTCATAAGTAAGTCTCTCCTGCCTTCTGCGAAGGCACCTTGTTTTTTTCTATCAAGTCTTTTCCTTTTGTACAGAATATCCAAACACTATTTATTTTTGTACAGCCTGTTAAATATAATCATGTGGCTTTTTTTAAATATTATTTTTATTTGTTATTAGATCACAGAAGGGAGTAGAATATATAGAGTATTTATACAGTGTTTTATATATATATATATATATATATATATATATATATATATATATATATATATATGGTCCTAGGTTCATGAATAAAGTATCACATGACTTCTGAAGTCAATGTCTCAAGAGTGGTTTGTCTGTTTGGTGCACTACACATTCTTTATTCAAATACACCAAGTACTACCTGTTACAGCAGAGATGGAGGAAACATTTCACCAGCTGTTGAGCTGTTCTCAGAGGTAAGCCTGCCAACATATCCTAGCTTACTGATATTTGCCACAAGAGAGAGGTACCCAATTTACCATAACCTAACTACCTTACTCTAATTCTAACCTAAAGGCACGGTGGGGCATGGTGAAGGCGGGGGTAGTGGCTTTGACCAACTTCCACTTTGCTTGTTTGAAAGCCATGATGTCTCTCTCTCATGGGTGGGCCAAATTCTCTGGGCGGGCGAAGCAAAGGAAGGGGAGGTAACCTTGCCCCTTATGACCTCATAAGGGGCAAGAGTCCAGATCTGCCCATTTGAGATTTCACTTTCTCAAAGGCAGAGCAGGATACCCAGGGCTCGGTTTACAACTATCACCATTTCTAGCCACTGGGGGACCACAGGCAGGCCTGGGGAACCTCAGAAAGTGAAATTTTCCCGCCATGGGACCTTTAATGTCTACACCACGATGGTTTAAACATCGGTCCCCACAAAGATTGCAATACACGCCCTTATGCACAGACAAAATCAATGAGGGATTCTGATGGATTTCTATAATCCTGGTGAGCATAGGGGCCGCTGTTTGAAAGCCTTAGTCCTTACACTTAACATAGTTTTGGAGTGATGTGGTGTGCCTACCCAAAATGTGATTACATGTTTTGTAGTTCAAGTTTTGTCCGCTAGATGGAAGTATTTCAGCATTTCATCAAATATGGATACCTCACCCCTCCATATTGCAGGAAAAGGACAGTACAGTCATGCATGGCTTAAACTGCTAGAGAGCAAAAATGAACTAATCAATTTTTTAGGGGCCCCAGCTCGGTGGCTGCGGGGTAGTTGCAACATTTCCCCTGGTTTGTAATTAGGCCTTGAATCTGAAATATACTTTAAAAAGCTATATGGTGGCCTGCTAATATGTCTTATTAACCTGACATACTTAAAAGCCTCATGCTGCTGTGTGTGATATCTCCTAACTGTCATTCCTTCTCCCAGATCAATGTAACCAAAATCTAATATCCTTTTGTTATCATTAAGCCAACTCTCTGAAAGTTTTTAAATGTTTGTCTGAGAATTAGCTGAACACATCCACGACACGCTGGGTCATTCTGACGCCTTTATCCGCTTCTTAAATTGCTCTGATCAAATCTAGACTAATACACTTTTTTTGGTGCATGGTAAACAAGCCGTCACTGTATCATAGAGCTACAATAAGCCGGTGATGAATCCATGAAAGGAACTGAATTTTAATGTACTGTCTCTACTTTTTAGACTGATGAAGCAGAAATCACTGTTTGAAGGTCAGTGATGTATTTTTGCCTAGGGGCATTTTGATCAAATCCCTACCTTCTTGTCTTTTAATTTTTTTTTTCCTAGCTTACACTTTCTGTGGTCAGGCAGCTCTTCTGAACTTTCTGAACCCCAGCGGGGGACCAGAAAGTACCTAGACCACAAGCCTGTGTGGCACTTCCTGTTGGGCCCTGAGGAAGATGATCTCCAGCCTTGTCGGCTCCCACCGCAGCACAAAGGAAATCATTATCCCATAATTATGGATGGTTAAGGAGAAGATTGGCCATCTCTGTAATTTGCATAATAGCACAATACGTCAGCAGACTCTGTGAGCCTAAACAACAGGCGTGGGCAAGGATGTACCCTGCATGTTTTTGTTCTGACTTTACGATTGACAGAGAAAAACACACAATCGTCATCTAAATGTACGCCTGGATTGAAACTTGTACCTACTTTTTTTTACCAGTTTTTTTTTTTTTTTCGTGTCTCAGCATCACATCATTACAGCTTAAAAGAAACATCTGGAAGGCATTATGAATCACCACTGCTCAATGTGGGTGGCATTTCCGAGAACTAAATTATCTTCATCTTTTTTGCCACCCTTGGCTGCCCATTAAAGTTGGTTTAAATCGTGGCAAATGTGAACCAGTTTTCAAAACTTCGAAATAAACCACATTCACATTTAAGAACGTAAATCCATTATGGCCTAAAGCTTGACCAGATCTGTAAAAACAAATATGGGTGAATCATATCTTGGAAGTGTAATGTGATAATGATTCGTATGTATGTCCTTGGTCTAATGCAAGGGTGTCAAACTCATTTTAGTTCATAGCCTAATTTGCCTAATCACAGCCTAATTTGATCTAAAGTTGGCTGAACCAATACAACCAGTGCATAATAATAAATGTGTCCCTTTCTTTTAGTGTAAAGGGGCACAAGATGAATCCATTTACAAAAAAAAAAACTGATATAATTTAGGAAAAACAAGTGCAATTTCAACAATATGTCTTAGTTTTTAACTCCATTCTGGTCAGGATGGAAAAGGACATTAGTCTGATTGTGGCACATTATATTCCTTGAGCAATGGAAGGTTCTGGAAACGCACCAAGCATACTGAAGAAGTGTGTCCATTTTCCCCCTTTTTGTCAGACATTTTCCACCGGCGGGTCATGCTTCATGAGCAGTAGCCTACGCCTTACAGCAGTCTGTGTGTGAGCATGTGGGATCTATAGTAGCATATCCAGCATGGGGCCTCCTGCTATTATCAGGACAGTGAGACCCCCAGGAAGCAATAACTGGAAGGAATATTGAAAAATTTGAATTATTGACTTCTTTGGGCCGGCTTGGACCATTTGGCCAATTGGTTGCGGCCCTAGGGCCATATGTTTGACACCCCTGGTCTAATGAGTCTGTTTAGTGTTTTTGACATTACACCTCTGAGTTGCAGACGTGTTAATTGGCTGTGTCCTAGTCTTCACCATACCCCATCCCTGACATAACGGCTCCCGGAACCTAACCTAAGAAACTAGGGCATCACGTGTTGTTTTTTGTTCCTGTAATTTGTAAATTGTCGTCACACACACGTGCTAAGCGACATGATGTGCCACCTTATAATAGTCTGACTCCTATTTCGTGGTCGAGGTCGTGATGTGACGGCAGCACGTGAAGCAGAAACCAAAGGCAGTCAAATTAAAGCAGAAACCCATTCATAGGCAGTTTCCTCAGGCTGCGGCAAGCTTGTCACACATAACTAAAACATGACCAGAAAACAGGTAATTATGCCTTCAAAATAAAAGCCCAAATGACCGCAGACTGACTTTAACTAAATACTACGGGTTGTACTGTAGGCCTGCTGTGACCACTTCTGCACATACTAACACTATACACTTTCAATCTACTATACATATTTTTAAATGTTTATAATTAATCATTTGACAAAGCCTGTTAGAAATGTATACATTTATTTGAGTTTTTGAAAAAAAAAATGTACCCCGCCATGTCAATTAGAGTCTTACTTTGAAAATATCAACCTGTTTTTGTTCATATTGTGGCTGACTTCACACTGCTCTCTCCCTCTCTTTCTCTTCTCTCTCACCCTCTCTCTCTCTCTCTCTCTCCCTCTCCCTCCCTCCTCAGTGTAATGGTGGAAATTCAACAGGGTAATTTGAGCAAGCTGGGACCGGCGGGGGAGGGGAGGGGAGGGAAGGTGGGGGGAGTAGAATAGAATAAAAACCTCAGCAGCCAGTCAGAGGTGTGGGAAGACGCGGAACAGCCACAGAAAATACGCGCACACGCGGACCAACAATCTGAGCTGAACTTTTCAGGGGGAAACATTAAAGGAACCCAAAGTTACAACGGGCTGCTGTGCTGCTGTCTTTCGAGGTGAGGCACAACAATGCTCATGAAAGAGCCAAATAGGTGACTGGGAAGAAGCGCTCTTTCTTATCTTCTGCCATTGGTTAAGAAATTAACAGCAACGGGGAGAGAAGGGTCATGGAAACCCCCTGGAGGAGGAGGAGGAGGACGCAGGCGCTCACATGGAAGTTGCTGAGGAACTCTCTGCTGCTTTGTTTATTCACCGGTGAGTTTTGGGACAATCCGTTTAAATCCTCTTCTCCCCCTCAACCCCCCCCCCCCTTTTTTTAAGTGGCCACATGGCCATATTGTCCCGTTTCTATGTGTTGTATTAATGATGGGACTCCTCCAGACTCACATGGGCTGCTGGAGTGTTGACAAAGTCAAGAAAATCCTTCAGTGAAGATGTTAGGATGTGTATATTTTATTTTTAATTTATGACATTTTTGAGAAACACCACTTTATTTGCGTTTTCCTCCAAACTAAACACGCACCAAACAGAAAAAAAAAACCCCAGCTGGAACTGCTTTTTAAAACTGAGTCAAGTCTGCGGTGCAGTGCTGTGAAGGGGGTAGGGCGGGTGGCCTAATGTGTGTGTGTGTGTTTTGGGTGGGTGGGGGGGTGTAAAGGACGTTGACTCTCTCTGAGTGTGGAAAGACAGGAGCCACGACCTCCGAGGACCACCCATACGGAGCCCCAGCAGTCTGCTGGTGGGACCTCCTGTAGGCCTTTTACATGGAGAGATCACTGGTTTTCTGCAGGGATGTAAGTGATCAATCTAAAATGGTGGGTGGACTGTGGCCTCCATCATAAAGGAAACATCAATCAAAACTTGCTTTGTGCAGAAAAAACACTTTCTGTCTTAAAAGTGCCAAAAAAAAACTTTGCAGTGCACCGGTAAATTAGATTTTAAAGACTTAATTTGCAGAATAAAGGTGTACACACTCACTTTTTCTCTACTCTATCCCAACTTTATATAAAGCTGTGCAATTTATTTGAGAAATACTGCATCCTTCTGCAGTAATTAAAAGGCAACACTTGTCTACCGGTATGTGAACCCAAGCCTGGAAATGTACATACATGCCTCCAGGCACACGTCATTTGAGTGTGAGTGATTGCTGAGAGACAGCAGATCTTTAGCAGAAACACACAGCCAGACACACACACACACACACAGAGCTTGTTTTCTTTGCAGT
Organism: Etheostoma spectabile; assembly: GCF_008692095.1. Classification (NCBI taxonomy): domain Eukaryota; kingdom Metazoa; phylum Chordata; class Actinopteri; order Perciformes; family Percidae; genus Etheostoma; species Etheostoma spectabile. The sequence continues at coordinate 6,545,836 of NC_045756.1, forward strand.
GTCCATTTGAAAAGCTGCCCACCTTCCACACAACAGTGAAAAACCTAAATATTGCAGCTCACATGGAGAGAAACCTTCAGATGAAAAAGGCTTGTGTCTTGGCAGCAGGTTGAGACGAGTACACAGAGAGGCACAGCTGTGTGTACAATGCTTTTGAACATGGAGGCTTTTGGCAGAGCAGGAAGGGGTGGGGGTGGTGGGGGTGGGGGAAATGAACTACATTAATCACACACCCGCACAAAAGCATATAATAGATCCTGAAAATGTCACGTCTGCCCGTGGCGGGAATAAAGATGTAAAATGATCTTGCTGGATCATGAATCTGTGCAGAATTGCTAAATGCTAGCTCTTATATCATCTTTAATTGAACCCCCACGTAAACACGCGTCAGTCATACTGCATCCCAATCTAATGACCTCCCACTCAAAGTAATTAATTCAGTTGCTGGAGCACTGTGGCTCACCAGCCTGTGTCCATCATGCACAGAGTTGACATTTTCTGTATCTTGGCACGGTTTGAGAGTAACCGACATCGACTCCTGAACACATCTCTGTGTTACCGGTAAAGCGGCACCCCAGTGATGTAATATTGGACTTCCATAAAGTTAGGGGACTCACAAGAGCCTCTGATATCCTGGCTTTTATTTTTTAGCGCCAAACATGCTGGATCCTCGTTTCCCATAATGCAACTCAGCCTCACAGCACCAGGGTTTCTCAAACTTCCAGAGTCCCCACAAGGAATAAACTTGTGTGTAACATTGGAATGCCCCTATGAACCCACGAAGACATCACTTAAATCTGATTGAAATTATGTGACAGTCTTTCAAAAATCTTCTAGAATCAAGTGTCTGTCTCGGTTAAGTTTCACAGTTGACAATTGTTTTCATCATTGCTTCATCTGAGAAGCTGGACCCAGTGAATGTTTATCACTTTTGCTTGAAAAGTCAGCAAAGTGTTACAGCTCAAAACTCTATATTTTTTGTATCTGTCCACCAAGTTTGGTCCAAATATCGTCCTGGGTAGTTAAGATATCCTCCTGACAAAACAAACCAACAACGAGCATGTGAAAACTTTTACAAAAGAACGCTGAAAATTAGGACTGAACCTAGAGCTGGGCAGTATGGAGAAAATCAGATATCTATAATAATATTTTTGACCAAACGCCTCAATGTTGTAGAGTGCCACAATTGGTGCTTTCACAAAATACGCACACAATGAGATTTTTGATAAATAATCATCAGTAATGTTAATGTAATAACTATGTGGGTAAAGGCAAATAATGGAACAGCTTGAACAGTCTGGTGGGTTCAGGAAATTACTTAAATGGAGCCTTTAAAAAAGTCTGTAAATTCTGTTTATAGTAATAGCCATCTATATATACATTCATAGTACATATTCACCTGTAAACTCTGCTATAGTAACAACCATCTGTTTATTATGTTCATTGTACATATCTGTAAAAATTCTATTTATAGCAATATCCACCTGTATATTATCTTCAGTGCATATCCAGCTGTAAATCTTGTTCACAATACTAGTTATCTATATATTATATTCATAGGACAAATCTATCCGTAAAAATTCTGTTTATAACACTAGTCATTTCTATATTTATTCACTACATATCCATGTCCTGCACTTATGGAACCATTGTATATATCCTGCACTTGCTGCTATTGCACTTCTGGTTAGACCCAAACTGCATTTTGTTGCCTTGTACCTTATTGTAATGACAATAAAGTTGAATCGAATCTAATCTGTCCAAGACAACACTTACAAGATGATATCTAGCTTCATGTATTAATATGTTGCTCAGCCCTGACTGAACCCATTCTACAGCTATTTATGCCATTACATTCCAAAAAGATAAACCATATTCCAGACTCATCAGTAATGCAGTGAATTCAGAAAGGTGCTAATTCCCCCGGCTGTGTCAGAGCCTTGTCTGTCAGATTCAGCCAGTTTGCAGCCTACTGAGTTTGGAGTCGGCTGCTGGGCCATGTGGGCCAATTCGCTGCCTCCGTCAGTATGGACGTGGGAAAATAAGTCATGCGCGTCTCTGTCTGGGAGTGGAACGCTGCATAGCTGTTCAATGGCAACGGTTGCTAGTTGCCATGTAACTTATCGTATACACATACGCCGTTTTATTGGACTTTGTTTTAGGCATTAACTACGTTTTCAAATGTGCTTTCAAATAGAAAAGGGAGAAAAAAAACTGCTAAGGATAAAGCACATCTGATGTAAAACACCAATAATACAGGCGGAGGCCGGGTTTATTAGAACAAAAACAAAAACAGGTCCCTGCGTGAGTTCAATGCAGAGATCCTTTTTAATTCCTATTTCCCCAGATGCTCCACGGGTATTGATTGCTCTTTTTTTCTCAACTGGCTTCTCTAAATAGAGGCTGCTGGTTGTGGTTGTGTGCTTTGAGGTAAGTCCATGAAAGGTTTCATCTAAAAAAATTAAACAAAATCCCCCATATAACAACCTTTTATTGTTTCTTTAAAGACGATTCTTCTCTTGCTCTATGGCTGCCCTTTCTGTTTTTTAGTCCACTTGCACTCAGGGAATTGCTGGTGATTTCAATATGTACAAGGTTACAATATGTAGCATCCTGCATTAGCAGCTTCTAACGTGTGTGTGTGTGTGTGTGTTTGTGTGTGTGTGTCAGGCGGCAGTAAAGCCCAGTGTGAAGGCTGTATGGAGTACTGCTGCGATGGATCGCCACCTTTCTGCTGCTCCTACTACGCCTACGTGGGGGACGTCCTCTCGTAAGTTAACGCACCACCACAAGCAAAATAAGACCCCGTACTGATTGTCTGTCAGCCGCCTTGATGTTTGCTAGAGGTCTGGCAGTATGGCTCAAATGAGCGAGAACAACAGCTGTCTTTTAACATGCCAGAAGCCCCCTTTTAAGAGGATCTGACCTTTGACTTCTGGTTGCCCTGATTCAGCACAGCTGCTTTAACACTTTCACCTAGTTCTCAGACTTCTTTTTCCTTTAAGTTCAAGATAGTTTGTATTGGGGCTGTTTTTTAAAGATTATTTTTGGGGCTTTTTATTGGATAGGACAGCTGAAGACAGGAGAGGGGAGAGAGAGAGAGAGAGAGGGATGGCATGCAGCATAGGGTTGCTGACGGGAATCGAACCTGGGCCCCTGCTGCCGTTAGGAGCCGTTAGTACACGGGTACGGCAACCCAATTAATCCAATTTAGATCGCTATTTCCGAAAAAACAATGTAATCAAGAAAAACAATTATTTTGCACTTTGCGAGTGCTCTCGTATTTTGAGGGAAAAAAGTTCAAAAGGCAAAAATTATTAGTGGGAAATGTCACAGTTCAAGGTGTTTTCACTGTTGATTTGTTTACCTGTTTCACAGTTTTTTATGAAGGTCAGTTAATGCAGCATCTTCCAGTCAATGAGTAACCGTGTTAAATCAGCCGGTGCTGATGCGGACACGCTGACTAACGCCGGCTATGAAGACATAACAGACCTTTTAATGACGACTGGTTTATTTTATTGAAAAGTGCCAATTAACAGACGCCTCTGCAGTGAATCCACAAACACACACACACACACACACACACACACACTTTTACAGTGATACTGCTGTTGAAGCGAAAAGACTTCACACAGCTGAGTTGGATCCATTAGATGCTGTAGTCCGTCGCCATGGCAGCAGCAGCTCAGAAGTATTGGGAGCATGTCTGTTCAAGACAGCTGCCTCCTCTCACACTTGGGTGGCGGCTCACTGTGTGTGTGTGTGTGTGTGTGTGTGTGTGTGTGTGTGTGTGGTGTGTGTGTGTGTGTGTGTGTGTGTGTGTGGTGTGTGTGTGTGTGTGTGTGTGTGTGTGTGTGTGTGTGTCCAGGGGCACTGCCATATCTGGTATCGTTTTTGGTGTGGTGTTTCTGATGGGGGCGGTGGCCGCCCTGTTCCTGTGCGTGTGTATGTGCATGAAGAACGGGCGGGGCTCGCGGGTCGGGGTGTTCAGCACCTCCTACATCAACACTGTGACACAGGGCTACCCAGGTGAGTCCACACAGACACACACACACACACACACACATTTAAGGGAGATAGATGAGGAAAAAGGATTTTTCATAAGAATTTATTACTGATATATTAAGCATTATAAACTATTTCTTACCATTATTTTTAAAAGCACACAGCATGTATTATTTGCTAATAAAGAATTACTGTAGTTACAGTGTATAACCCTTTTAAAATATAAATTATCAGAAAGTATTGATTGCATAAAGAACACACACTAGCCAAAATAATTTTTTATAACAAAACTCACTGATCGATGGTGTATGAAGCATGAATAAATTACTTTACTAAGATTAATAAAGCATTAGTGACAACTTATAAAGCATTTTTTTAAATTAAATAGGGCTTATTAGAAAGTGATATCAACTTATCTGTCACACACACTTTTAAAGGATATACTCAGCCAAAGGATTGTTTCACAATAAGAGTTGTCCTTCATTATTATTACTTCAGATATTGTATGCGTTAATAATGTTTGTTAGTAAAGCATAGGTCATAACGTATGAACTTAGTATGAAATAAAAAAGTGGCACCAATTCATTACACACACTTTTAACCCTCGTGTTGTCCTTGGGTCAAATTTGACCCGTTTTCAGTTTCTTTTAAGTTTTGGAAGTAAGCACTGAAAATGTCCAAATTAGAAAAAGCAATTCACGTTGGAAAAAACATCCCAAAAAAAGCACCCACAGCAGTGGAAAAGTGTCAAAAATGTCAGAAAAAAATGATAATAGTGTTGAAAAAAACCTTTTTTTTCATGATTGACGGGAAGACAACACAAGGGTTAAAGGACATCCAAGAAAGTCTTGCTGAATGATAACTCCTTACTGATGTATACAGTATCACTAATGGCGCCTTAACTAATGAATACATCTGTAGGGCCATAGGACCAACTTCATATAGTAAGATTAATCAGACTATCAGCTTAATTAATCAGACTATCAGCTTATTTATCAGTGTCTACATGATGGTTAACTACAGTCTACACTCAGTGGTCCACTCTGCCACAGCGATGACAGCAATCTCCTGTCCTCAGGCGCCCCGATATGAAAAGAAAACAGCAGAATAGCTGTATTGTGTTACAGGATCCAAATTGGCCCTGAAGTAACGCAAACTTCATGTAATGTAAAGGCTTTACACTTAACCATGAGCTCTGTTCAAGTAATTCACACACATAAAACCACCTAAGGTTCCTGTAAGCATGGTTTTCTTTTCCCTCCACTCCGGTCTTCATGTCTGTTACACCCTGTTGCTGCTTGAAAGGGAGCAAACCTGCGACAGTGTTCCCACATCGCAGGTACATTAGTCTGTCCTCGGTGACTCCAGGAATATGCTGCTTTTTCTGGGGCTTATCATTTATTAATCGTGTTTCATTCTCCTCTGTGTATCACGTTCATGCTACGCTGGACCGGCACTCTTCTCTGTGCCCTGGAGCTCTGATCATGTTACATTAACATGTTGCTCAAACGCACAAAGCCGTGCAATATGAATGCATAGTTGCTGCACGAAGTTTTTTTTTTTTTTTTTTTATCTTGCTAGGTCTCATATTGAGCTTCACAACAGTTTTATAGACATTTTGAAGTAAAGCTCCTCCTTTTAACATGTCAGATTGTGAATGATTAATAACAATAGCGTCATAAATGGGAGGTTTTGCTGATGCAACCCTTTGGTTTAGCGTGAGGCTTGGACGAACTCCATTCATCTTTTCTTTCATCTTTGATGCTTTGATGTTTCAGTGAATAATGTAAGTCCCCCCGGTGAGACAGATGCATTGTGTTCAACAAAAGGACTTTTTGCTGCCATATTTTTTTTTTTTTAAATCTTTCTCAGGTTTAGACAGTCTTCCTCCAGAGAGTGCGGTTTCTTGGTTGAACCACTAGAGAGTGCAGCTGTCCCATCCAACTCCTTGTAAAATGGGGACATGTGAAGTTGGAATTATGGAGGAACTAAATGCTTTTGACCTACCTGCTGAACTTTGTTTATTTCTCTTTCTTGAACTCAGGTCCTCCACCTCCATACAACTATGACTACGAAATGTACCCTCCCTCGCTACACCCCCCGCCTTACACCCCAACTCAGCCTCGACCGGCCAACTACTCCCCACCTCCTCCGTACCCTGGCTGCACCCGCAAGTGAATCCCTGCAGCACACATCATCCCCCGGCCGGCTCAGAAGAAACTGTCATGGCCTGGTTTTCCAGACCTGGAGATGGTTGTACATCTCTGGCGTCTAAAGACAATTTAACCGGCCCACAAACTTTCCACATTTAAAAAATAAAAAAAGGGGCTGCCCAGTGCAATATTGTTCATGTGGCCATACGTGCCTGCGAGTTGTAAATGTCACTGCATTTCTGCTGGAGTCTGGACCAAATACTGGGTAAATGAATCCTAATTTAACACAATGTTGGCCAGAACACCCCACATTCTGGTAGACTTAAGTATTAGCCTTGCTAGCCTGCAGCTGGTTACCCCCCCCCCCCCCCCACACACTAATAACCAATATCCTTATCTGTCCCGGCTGTGCACATCAAAGGCACAGCACCGCTTTGAAGAAGGTGAAGACCACTTTTGTCAGCGTGGAGGGAAACTTCACTTCACTGAAGTAGTAAAGTCTTTCTAGACTCTTCTTTTATGGAAAGTTACCTATTTAAAATAAAAAAAATAATTTTGATTTATGCCAGTGACTTGAGGTGGAAGTTGATGATTAAAGCTGTTTGAAACAAGTCAGGTCTGGACCTGTCATGTGTAGACACAACGACTTGAACATAATGCATAATGCTGACTTAAATGGCAACTTGAATGGACTGGGTTGTGGTAATGAACTGGTTTTATTGCCTTACTTGAAACAATGAGATGGTGAAAACTGAACTTAGGGCCGGTCACATCATGTTCAGTTGAAAATTTGTAATTTGTTCTGCCTTTGCGAGATTCTTAAATTGTGAAGCATTCATGATTTAAATTGCCTTTTGTAGAGTAATTCAGGTGTGTAGGTTAATTGGAAGTGATTTGACCTCACTGCTATGACTGATTCATGTGATGGATGACTATGAATGACGGAAGGGATTTCACTGTTATAATGTGTCAGGTAAAGGATTTTAAGTGTTTCTTTTCTGTTTTAATAGTTTTTAAATTAAAGATGTGATTAAAACGTTTGAACAATGACAGTGTCAATTTCTTCATATTCTGATAAATAACGTGTGGGCAATGGGTGTAAAAACGGGAATATAGGTGCACGTTCAGTGTCGCCCTTTCTCTAGCATTCTGGTGTAGCCTACGTAAGCGATCAAATGTATGCACGTGCGTCAGAAAGATAACGTGTATGTGCGCGCGCGCGTGCGCGTACGAATCCCACTCTGCTGTGGTCAGGTGATCAGGCGCTGAGCAGCTGTGCAGTCTCGGTATCGCTCACAATCAGACAACGGGAGTCACCGGCGCCCAACGCACTCCGTTTTTTCTCCCGACGCTAACGTTAAACCGTGCGGTGAATCGCTGCCTTTAGGAGCGTCGTGTCAGCGAAACGACATGGGGGACCGAGTAGCTTTTCTGCTGCTGGCTGTAGCGGCTTCGGCTCTTGCTGCCGAGGTAAGAAAATCAGTTTTTGTGCGATTTTTTTTGGTAGTATTTCCACCATATTGTTGCTGTCAGCTGCGTCAAGTTAGCGACAACTAGACCGGAAGTTAGACAACCGTACCTTAAGAGCTAACTAGCTAAAGCTTAAAATATGTTTGAGGTGGGAGCGAGGGAGAGATTATAAACTAGGCAATTGACATTCTATCAAATTAAGTTACTAAAAAATTCGAGGATAATTTATTGTAATTCTACAACAAATGGTTGTAAAACGAAATGTAGTCTATAGAGTCAGCTGCCTGAGTCCTATTTCATCCATTTTATTTTCCTGCGACCTAACATTAACCAGGTGTAGCTAGTGGAATACCCCTAGGTCCTAGCCTGGTTAGCTTAGCTTAGCTTAGCTAGCTAGCTACTTGACTGTATTAAATCAACGGCGGACCCTTTGCATATTGTTTTATGTTGAAAATTGTAACCGTTAGTTTTGTGTAAAAGTCTAGCTAGCTTGACACCAATTGTGAATACCTTGGTATTTCTGAACCAAAGATAACTTCGGGTTGTAATAACCACCACGTAAACATTTAGAGATTTTGTTAGTATTTGTCGTTGTTCTATTTGTAATTAACCTTCCTACAAGTACAGGACAAGGCTAGCCAAACGACGCGTATTTGTTTTTTACTGTTCCGATGCTCCGCAATGTTTTGTTCCCATGCAAATTATCCCTTTAAGCCTGTGGTTGTGTTGTAACAGATTTGCGACAATGGAGAGAATGTCCGTCACCATTAATTTAAAGATGTACCCAAAAGGTTTCCCTTTCCTTTGTGTAAAACCGTGAAGCAAGTTGCTTTTGTTATTTTAAATGTGACAAACAAGTTGGGGTTGTCAACAAATTGTGTAGCCTCGATAATACTGCGCAAATGGTGCTGTTACACAACGTAATTTCGGGTTTATTTTATCATGTAAAGTCATTACAGGGAATACATCCAAAGCATGTTGTCCCGTTTTCCATATCTCGAGGGGGAATTTTAAGGGAGTGGGCGTGTTTTGGGAATGAAAATAAGTCAGTGAGACGTCTTTGCCTCGCAATGAAGATTTGACGCCAGATTCTGGCATAAATGAAGTAAATGAACCCGTGGGGCTGACGGTATTCTCGGAAAGCATTTTTAACGCTCTCCCTCATATTTCAGTCAGAGGGTAGAGAATGGAGAAGTAAGATGGCGGCGGTGCACTGCAGCATTTATCGAGGGTCGGGAAACTGGGAAGCCAACAGGAGCTTTATCATTGTTGCCTTTCGAGCTCATTTCTGACCCATCGTGTGGTGATAATAGGCACATTGGAAATATAACGTGGCCTTAAATAATGTCTTTACAGTGGACTCAGTTTCACTCAATCCTGCTCATCCATTTTCCAACCGTCTTTTGCCAAGTATATCACTCTGCAAAAATATATACTTTAACACGTCATGTACTTGGTCTCGCCACTGAATAAAAAAAACAAAATCGCAGTTATTTAATAACAAATCATCCATTTTCTGCACAGCGCCCATAGTTATAATGTCACGATTTCAGTTGTGTAATTTTCTTGATGTGTAGCAGTAAAGCTTCAGTTCCTCCTTTTTTTTCAAGGTTTTTTCTTTCTCTCTGGAAAACACCCCAAAACGTATACCTAGGGATTTCTCAACTAAGATCCCCCCCCTCCGCCATGAGAGATTTCAACACTTAATGCTGTGATATGAATATATAGAATGGATACATTACTGTAATTCCCAGCAGCCACATGGGAGGACCTATTGAGGTTGAGGAGGAGAGTTAAATGTTTTCTGTGGGATCTCTGCTTGTAACAATTAAAGCTTGTATACAGTAAATGTGTTATAGTGCCAAACAACGGCTATTATAGCCTACTCTATTTAGGCCACTTGTTTTTTGCTGTCTTGGCGATTTTCAGGTCAACTTTTTTTTTTTTTTTATTCAGACAAATCAGGTGAAATGTGGCAGCCAACCTTTGTTTCCTGCACGTAGCCCATAATCAGTGTACTTGGAATGAATAGTTTGGGCTGCTCATCAAACGAAGCAATGGCTTTGTGCGTAATCCATTGCTTTGCTTTCTTAAGAAGTCCTGTATTTACATTATAAATGTCAAAGGCAGTAATGCTGAAATGAGAGAGAAGTTGTTTAAATGTTCAGCAATATAAGCAAGATTAAATCAGACTTGAAAATGAGATGTTGCAAGTTTTTGATCTTGTTAAGGCTTGTTTATAGCCTTCCTGACCGCCCCACACACACACCGCTCTAGGAAGCCCACTGTGTGGAGCGTGGGAGTTGGATGCCAGCCTTTGTGTATTTGTGAATCCTTGGGAAATGGCTCTTGGATGGGTGCAGGCAGTCTGTTTGTGTGCATACTGCAGTCTTTCAGCCTGGGGCGGACCAGCCCTCTCCCCTTATTAGTGAGTTTAATGCCATTATGCCTGTTGGCGCTGCCAGTGTTTCTCTCTGGCACCTTCTCTGCTGCTCACGCTGCAGTTTCAATTCTTTGAAGGAGAAAATCTGCCTGACACTAGTATATCTTCTATTGCTTTCCATTTCCTATACTTCTACCTCAGTTAGTAATTTACATTTAGCAGAGAATGAGTTTGAACTTAATCCAGGGCTTCCAGTATGTAGATAGTAAAAGGGCTGTGAGAGTTTTTACACAAAAGAAACCTGTTAATCAAAATGCAACATGTCTTATGGGTGTGCTGAAATCAGGTCAAATGAGGCGTATGTCAGTAAATAATTCAGTTTCTCAATATCTGGATATTTCTTTCTGATTGTTGACTGACCTGGTAACAGAAGTCTTTGCTCTTATTGCGACAGACTGACACCCCAAATCTGATGTTTGCTGTTGTGTTTCCCCCCCACTATCAAACTCCATAATGCTTGCTCTGACGTAGGTTTTGAGCTGAAACGATAAGTAAATTGTTATTGTAATTGATTAGTTGCTTGACAGAAAATCAGCAGCACTATTTGGATAATCGATTAATTGTTAAAGTATTTTACGGAAAAAATTGCCAACATATTTTTGGTGTTTTCCTTCTATGGAGTTCTATTTTAGTAAATTGAATATTTTTTGGTTTGGGGCTTGAGGATCTAATGATGTTTTCTAAATGAAAAACCCAAAAATTATAATGTCAGTATGAAATATTCTTGTTCAAACCGCACACATTGTCCATCTTGGTTGTGCCAACAACAATGACACCGCTGCGCTCCCAATTAATGCCCCCCCCAACCCCCACGTATCCCCCTCTCTGTCCTGGAGAAAAGAATTCCTGACCTTTTGATACTGTTGTTTCTGTCTGTCCCTGGAAACGGGAGGACGCTGACGCGCTTGTTGTCTTTTGGAGCTGCATGTAAATAAGTTTCCCTGTTCATGAACATTTGAAGATGGGTTTACTTTTTCTTTGCTTCCTTTCCACGTTATGCATTTTGTTTTGAGTCTCATTTTTGTCTCCCTCACACAGTCCCGAGTCTTCTTTGTGTGTTCATACAGTGTTAATCCTACTGAAAGGTAGCACCCCCCCTTTCAAAGCATGGTTGGAATCTGGTAGTGCTATTTCAGTGGTAAAAGGCCAGTGTGTAGCTCAAAGGCCTGCTTTGTGCAGTGCAACCTGGCCTCTGAATGAGATACTGTGGATAAATGCCAGAAAGTTTGATTAGATCCAACAAGTATCTGATAGCATATACAGTAAGAAGCTGGCGCTCCTAGCTTGTTAAACTTTCTGATTAACAGTGAAGGTTTCACACTGCTCGCCTCTTCCATTCTTACTTGCTTATAACTAGTGCTAATAGGTCAAACATGTAACAATCCTCGCCTTAATGCCGGGTAGACATCAGGGAACATGCCATTATCCCTCCCACTTCGCATCTTAGAGCGAATCCCCCACCGGACAGCACCATTGATCACCACTGGGCTGTTATTTCCATCTGTAAATATCAGCAGTGCGCCACGAAGACGTACTCTTCATTCCACTGCTGCTGAGTAAGCAGCTGTTGGTACAGAATAATAAGCCGAAAAACAAGTCGGCCTGACCCGCACAATTACTCAGCAGCAGCACCGAGTACGTTCAGCTGTCACCTCATCAAAGAGGAAGCTATACACACGTAGCCTCCATCTAGAAACCATGTGCCTGCCATTTCTTGTTAGGGCACCAATGCCTTCATGGCCACAACTCTATCATAATTGCCATGTGTCCCAGTCAAGGTTGTGATGTGCTGTACGTGTTTGACTGACCTTCCACTGAGGTATGACCCATGCTGTAATAATCTGACCAAAGCCAATACAATCAAGTTTTAATCTTGGATTTGGTCACACAGACATAACATCATCAGAGTGTGACGGACGAGTCGCTACATAAATGTAAGTGTGTACGTGTCGATTTACTCCCCTGTGACTAATGGAAGGTGCTGCAATCGGCATAAGATGATGTATCGCTTCACGAGTATGTCGTCGTATCACATCTTGTACCCGCCCGCCTAGCACTTGGAGGTGTTTGACTTGATGGTGCAGCGGTTCCAACGGGCCGTTTGTGCCTCTCTGTTGGATCCCAGAGGGGAGGTGTAATGAACCAAAGAAATGCCAGCTCACCTCGAAGCTTTCAGTCATAAGTGAGGAGCACACCAGAGGTCCTGCTCCCACTTTTGTGCCTGGGAATTTGACATTTATTTTGGGTCATGCTGATATGAAATGGCTTCACACATTCCGTCAGTCTATAACTCTGAGTGGCATACAGCACATTTAGTACCTCTCTTCTTAAAAACAAACAAAAAAACATGCAACAAAGTAAATACATCTCTATGAAAGTCTTGGTAGCTAAGTAGCATACGGTATAGTCACAACATCCCTATTTGCAAGGAGACCTTTGCATGTCTGTCACCTCTTCTTCCGTTTCCTACCTGCCTGTCAAATGAAAAGGCTGAAATCCCCCCCCCCCCAATATTTTTTAATTCTATCTGGACAGGATTTACAAATGAGTTATGTCCTATACGTTACATAATGTTGTCTTTTTCAATACAATCAGTGCCCAGTGTCATAACTGAGGGGGCTTGGATTTTTCCAGGTGTGAAACTAAACCGAACCACTGGGAAATCGCTCACAAACTCATCAACTGATTCGGACCAAAGCAAACAAACTATAGACGTGATAACGTCCAGATATCGTCATGCTTATAGTTCTTAATGAATAATTGAATTGAATTTGTAAGGCACAGTTCCAAAAGAACATGTACTTCTATTACTAGTCTTCACTAGCCACTGCCAACTATAGACGTGTGCCAGATGCTGCTGATGTTCCCGACCAAAAGGTCAAAGTGCAACACAATTAGGGTAGTAGAAGTATGTCCCTTGGTGTATTTGCTTGGTTTACTGGTCAATGAGCTGAATTAAACACTCCTTTGATTTCAAATTCTTTATTTAATTTCAGCCGTTTTAATATGACGAGTCCAACACAATCTTTCCATCAAAATCAATAGAAACCAAGTATTTCCTGCTGGTCTCTCTTTCCTTTACTGGTTCCCATCGTTCCAACCACTTTTCATTACGCTTATTCTTTCCATGAAATGGATGCACACAGAGGAACCGCTTTGAGCCAGTATGTCTGTGAATCCTGCAGAGGTTGCAGCTCATCCCCTCGTCCTCTCACTTCTCTCTTGCCATGTCTCCCCTCACCGTCCTGGGTGTTCAGGGTTGCCCTAGTCTTCCCCAGGTGCCTGGTACTTGGACCATAACTAGGCTGCTGTGTTATTCCCGTTGTTTCTTCTCACTTTCCTCCCTTTCTCCCTCCTTTTTTTTTTTTTTTTTTTTTTCTTTACCATTTTCCACCAGAACAATTTCTCACACTCGCATTTTTATGAAACGCTGTGTCGTCTGCACAGTATTTTACTGATGTGCTGCATGCCCTCGGCTTGGGAGTCACAGTTCAGAGGGTTTATGAAACTAGTACTTCTTTGAGGCGGGCGACACGTCATCTATTGCAGATGAAAAGTCCTCTCGGAGTCCAAGTGTGAAATTAGAACACTTGTTTGAAATGCCATGGACTGTGTGGTGCAATCGAGAAGAGAGGGCTGAGATGGAGATTTGTGTCTGAAAATGGACCGGTATTATTGACTGTGCCTTGCTATTTCTGGATCTGTTTCCTGTTTGGTCTCCATGATAAAGGCAGACTTCCTGTGTTTGTATAGTGGACAGGAGTGCTGCAGATCTCTCTCTCGCTCTCTGTGTGTGTCCATTGTTTAGAAAATCCCTTATGTTTGAATTGACAGTATGCTTTGTAGGAAAACCCCAATTGTCTCTTGTTAAGCTGGTATTAATGATGATTTCAAAGGAATAATTATAGCATTTAGTCATTTGATTTAGAATTAAACTAAGGTTGAATGAAGTTCAGGAAAGATTATTTTCCTTTTGGAAATGCTGTGTTCCCAGTTTACCTGTGCAGACGTGGTGCTTGTAACCACTAATGGCAATTCCAGATATACACACCCATCAGCACCCCAGGGCCCTGATTCACAATGACTCCTAGTAACACAACACTCAACTCACAATCAGCTGTAAATTTGTATTTAGCTGTAAACACAGCTGTTAGGCTTCTGGTCCCAATATTTAATTTCAGCCTTTTTTAAATGGAATTCTGCAGTGTTTTCTGAGGACGGTGAGCAAAGTTGTTCTTCTTTCTCGTGTATGTTTGCGGTCCACTGCCGAGTGACTCCCTGCTGGTTACCAGTGAGGTCAGAGAGGCAGGCCGTTACTGAATGAGCTTACCATTAGGCTGGTTTAAGGTTGCGTTTAGGCATTCAAAAACACCTGCATGCAGGTCACGCGCGTGCGCGCTTCCTCACGAGCAAGCAAACCAACCTGATGATGAAATTTCTACTCCCAGGTGACTTGGATAATGGTGTTGCCTCAGGTTGCCACAGCAATGACAGGGGGAGGTTATTACAGACCTTTCCCTGGGGTTGCGCACACTCCGTAACCATGGTGACTATAACTAAGGAAACCAAGAGTCCCTCCATCACGTCTAGACAAATTAAGTTGACAGAAGTCAGAACTATTTTTCTTACACACTTCTAATCAGATTTTAAAGAGAATTCTTGAGGAACCCCCCCCCCCAGACAAAGTTTAATCACGTTGAATATGAATGAAGATAATTCTTCAAACAAACTCTCCTCACAGATTCAGCGAAAACCTTTTGAAGACGAGGACTGCTGGCATTAGCTTAGAGTAAAAAACAAAAACGGAGCATGTACTAGATCGGTCTGGTGGATTTCAGATGCGAGGCAAATCCTTTAATTGATTTGTCATTTGACTTGGAAGAAGCTCAATTAGTGAGATCAATTTTGATCCCAAACTACAAGCAATCAATCCCACACCCAGTTTTTATGTTTAACTCACAACATATTCAGGTCAGAGTTTCTGCTTTGCCCCGCTATTTATTCATTTGACAAAGGAGTTCTGTTTGGTTTTACATCTGATATGTAATTAAACTTTTGTCCAGCAGGGAGTGTGAGGGGAAGGGAGGAGGGTCCAGCCGCCCTGTAATCAGTGAAACGCACTACCCACTAAATCTGCTTCTCAAACATCAGGCACAGGAAGCTTTACACAAACACACACACATACACAGAGACTGTGATAGCATTGCACCCACACTTTAAGTCCAGTCAAAGACGATCCAAAGGTTTTAAGTAACAGCAGGGCCTACTTGCCAAGGTGTGTGCGTGTGCATAAGCATTGCTGCGTTGTGCGTTGAGCATTCCTGTCACCTCGCCAGTCTTTTCTAATTCAGTCGTCACAGCCATCCCAAGCTAAGCAAACAATTCCCACAGCGATGCATCTTGTAAACAACCCACAGACAGTCTGGGCTTGTGCTCAATTTTGCCACAATTGATTGATTAATGACCCAAAGGAAAGCAATATAGGTTGGTTGTATCACACAACACGTTATCTTGGTTGTAAATGTTTAATGGCGACCAATGATAACACAATAAGGCCTTATTTAGATTGTGTTAATGCCACTTGCAGGAGGAGATGCCTTTCTATCTCTTCTACATAGTGTTTGTGTATCTGAGCCAGTGTTGACCATCTCCAACGCTCACTAGTTGACACTATCTTCTGGTTCACTTTGTCCCAGGTGTGTGTGTGTGTGTGTGTGTGTGTGTGTTGTGTGTGGTGGTGTGTGTGTGGTGTTTGTGTTGTGTGTGTGTGTGTGTGTGTGTGTGTGTGTGTGTGGTTGTGTGTGTGTGTGTTGTGTGTTGTTTGTGTGTTGTGTGTGTGTTGTGGTGTGTTGTGTGTGTGTGTGTCCTGCGACACATCTTGCTCTCCGGGGAGTCTCCCTGTGGGATGAGAGATGATCTAACACACCCTCCCCCCAGCTCCCAATGGCATGCCTGGGCCACTCAGATAAGACTGTACAATTAATAGCACCGCAGGCCCAGCGGTTATGGGGAGACTTCAAAGATTGTGTGTGCGCTTAAACTGAACTGTTTCTCAGCCTCTGTGAGACGATACGCGCGTGTAAGAATGAATTTATTTGCAGTTTGTAAGCGTGCAATGCCATATTTCTTTTTATGAAACCCCCCATTTACATTAAATGGGTAATAAACATTTTCCTGCCTTTTTTTTTCTGCTTTTTATTGCCGCTGATCACATCTGTGACTGCGCCAGCTATAAGCGTGCTTGTTCACACACATCAGTACGTGTTACAGTCCCTTTACACAATGACTTTGAGATGTGTTATGATGGTTAGGCAATTTACATAAAGGAAGAAGAGTAATGTCTTACAAAGTCCTACACATGGGGAGTGCTGTGCAGTTGCATTGATCGATGAGAATGTTGTTGCCTTTGAGAGGCGAGGGGCAGAAACTCAGTCAATGGGGAGGCAAACTTGTAAAAGATTCATTATTTCTTTCAGTTATGATAACATTGTACTCTGTAAAGTAATTTCTGAGATTTGGGAACTCTGAGGTGGCTACAAGGCCGTATTACAAAGCGAGATACATGAGCACTCGGACAGGTTGCAAACAAACAAAACCAGTCCCAATCTAAAAGTTTGGCAGATTTACTTAAAAATAACTGCTGCCGAAGCTTAATCGATTGAGCTAAACATTTGCACTTTTCTGCCAATCAGCTAATTGATTAGACTTATTTTTTCAGCTCTAATCCAAACCACATTAGTAGTACAAAAGTGAGTGCCCCTTTTTAAAATACAAATTTAGACATTCAAAATAAACTGGAGTATTCCTTTAACCCAGAACCTATGACAGTTACTCATGATGATGAAGCAAATATCCTGTTGCTTGTGTCGAAGGTTTGCCAGAATGTGATTTTTGGGTGGAACTGTGGAAGTAGGTCAGCCGTCTGATAACAACTTATTTCAAATGGGTGCAACAAACACACACACACACACACACACACACACACACACACCGGTTCATGTGAACTGCAGCATTGAGCTCATCATAAACCTCCCTGGGGTAGCAAACCACTCAGCAAATTATAATGGCAAATAATCTGACTTTAATCTCTTTACTACTACAAACTTTGTTTGGTATTGCATTATTAGATTGTTGGATTGGCTGTTTGTTTTGTTTTGTTAGTATTTGTCCTCTTTTGTGCCTCCCTCAGGGTTAAAAAGTTCCATTTCCTCCTCCTATGATGAGGATGTTGAGCGCTTTGTAGTGTTTATAAACCGCCATCACATGCCAAGCTTTAACAACTTGGACATGGGCTATGTGCAAATTGATTTTGTGGTCAGCAGGCCCAGTAGCTTAAGTCTGTATTTTCTTTCCGTGACAGGCTTTTTTTCCCCCCTGTAAGTAGCACACATCAGCACAGTCTTAAATCTTACACTGCCGCAAATCTCTTTATTGTGGAATTGTTATGACTTTGCTAGCTTTGTCGACTGCCATTTATTGCTCTGATTTCCATCAAAGTATAGAGGTCTTTCATTGATTAGAATGATTCATAAGAGTGGCAAGAAGCTGTTGCACATTTTTGATGGATCAGTGCTTTAGTTGCATCACTTGTAATTAGTGTTGGGTAGAAGTAGCACTGCAAGCAACGTGTGACTGGGGTTTCTGCTGCCTTATAATTGAGCTATCATCTCGGGGTCAATCTGATATAGCGTCAGCCTCCTTTTCCCTCTGGCTTATTTGCTATCGTTCCGGTGATGGCTATCATGCCAGATTGAGACCGAAGGGGGATATTTCTCTTGACCAGGCTGCCGTTCTAATCCTCAGTGCCCAGATTACTGCTCCCTCCCCTCCCTGCTCCATGACCGGCTGGCAGAAATGTGATCAGAGCTGAGATAGGATAGAGACGGAGCGAGACGGAAAGGAGGGAAGCCTGGTGTCTCCTTCTATAATATACATGTGTCTAACACTCTGCTGCCGAGTGTCTCACTATTTGTCAGTCTGCCTTTTAGTCCATCTGTTGCTTTCTCAGGGTAGATTCTAGCTTCCCAGCATTGAAAACAAAAAACAACCATACTGTTCTTATATTTCCTTTTCTTGGGGAGTTTTTTGCAAAACGGTGATTGTGTGCAATACCTTATTTCTCCATCCGTGATTGCAGTGATTATTTTTGTTCACCGTATAATCAGGGGCACGCACTGTTTGCCAGGAGGATCTTTTAGAAAATGTTGATGTAGTCGACACTGAATTTAACTGACAGAAAACAGAAAATCCCTTTTCTCTAAATCAGGCCTTCCTCTTTCTGACAGCAAAATTACCCATCTTTTCATTTTTGAAGCCTTAAATGATTTTGGTCAGCCTCCTTCTCTGTCTTGGGCCCTCCATCCCCACAGCCTTCCTGTTTCACAGAGTGCTTGACCTTCTGCTCAAGCACGAAGGCTTATTGTCCAATTCATCTGTTCTCCAATCTCTCTCCCGTCTCTCGCCATTGTGGTTATTGTTCTTTCTCTCACTTTCTCCTCCCGCTCCTGCCTTCGCCATCATCCTGGGACTCTGATTTATAAGCTTGCAGCGAAGGCTTGGTCGATCCGCTCCCTTCCCCCTCATTCTTCTTCAGCACAAGACAGGGCAGTGGAGAGGCTGGGAGGCAGGGAGGAGAAGAGGGAGCAATTGGCGAGGATATGATTTGCCAGCCGAAAGAGGATGACACAAAGAATTTGAATGTGAGCGAGCAGTTTGCACAGATTTGCCTACCTATGCCTCAAGCAGAGAGGATGTTGCTTTATCTCCTTCAGTAAGTGACAGAGAGAGGCCAGAGGGTGGGCAGATACGGTCAAAAGGAAACTGTGCACCCAGAAAGTGAGTTAATTAAAAGATAGCACACATGCACACGTCTTTTTAAAGATTTGAAAACTTTCTGCTCTCACTTTGCCTTGGGTTAAGCTATCAATGAGCAGGATGGGATTTGATCTTTCCTGTCAGCGCTGCTCAGTCACAGATGGCAGTGTGGGAATTGAGCGGCACATACTCTTAATAACCCTGTGTGGGGCAGATGGCCTAATGTCAAGACTGATGTCCACCAGTGTTAAGTTGCCATGTGTTGTGCTGAGGAGGGATGTGGCAAGAGGGGATTGTACAGCAGCTTGCGGCTCATCACGTTGGCCTGTAAGGGAAGTGAACTTTGCAGGTGCATGTTTGACCCACGGAAGCGTGAGCTGATCCGTGATCTTTTACCCTCATTTGAGTGCAGTAGATGGTTGAACCCATTAGTACATGTTTTTGGCAGTTTCTTCCTTTATTCATACAGAAAGACTAAATGATATAGATAGGCTTGATTACATACTGAGGTGTACGTTGTAAGAGTATTTTATTGAGTGCTCCTTACCAACTCTTTACAATGCATGATGACCCTCAAGCAAAGCCCCGTGTTTACTGGTAGTAGATAGTCCAGTCAAACTGTCATTTTTGCAGTTTCTGACTTTACAGATAGATGATGCACTCACCAAACCAGAGGGGTGACTCCAACCACTCATGCACTTTGTCACTGAATTAGCTTTCTCTTTGCTTGTCACACTCCAGGTTTGTTTTACAAATTATCAGTTTTAATTCACACATTTTGGAATTATTTGTGGTGACGTTCTGAGAGGCTTTAACAAGCATGAAATGTATAAATATATTATATTTCCCCTATGAAGGCAGGACAAAATACTAGGCACACACTAAAATATAAAATTACCAGAGAACGCAATCTTCTTCTTCTGACAAGTGTATAAATGCAGTCAATGTGTATACATTGAATTTAATGAAAGCTAATAAAGTTTCTCTCCATAGATGCATGCCTGCTAAATCGATCCAAAGATTTAAGTTTTAAGATTAAAATGTATCTAAATTAATGGCCCCCATCAGCTATTCTCATATTGGAAGAGGGTTTTTGTGCCCTTGGCTGCTTGAAAAGAATAAAGTCTGGAGGAAAAAATATGCTATCCATCTTACAAAAAACATTTGTTTGCCTGCCAGGGCCTTCAAAACCATTAACAAGATTAGGGAGCACACAATGGCAACAGTCCCTCTCCTCCCTCCCTCTGTCTCCTTCTCTGTTTCCCCTCGTATTCCCTCCCATTTTGTTCTAGTTCATTTGCCTGTACAATGCAGGCATTCAGTGGTTTGTCTGCACCTCCTCTCCTCAGGGAACTTCAGCACAAAACCTCCTTATGCAGGCAGACAGCACTGGCACACTCACACGCAGAACCAACACGGAAATTAACACAAAAATTAAAACATACATGCCAAAGGCAGACTTGCGCGCAAACACACACAAACACACGTTTCCTCACACTCTCCTTGCTTCCAGCCAACCTGCTCTTGTGCTCACTATGTGCTGCCCTAAAAGAGAAAATAACCCAACATGAATCAGAGGGTTATGTAAACACTATACTGTCTAAGAAAAAGCCGGCATGGGCACAGGGATGTACACTATTCCCATAAGTGGTATTGCACAGGGCAGTTGTGCGCATGAACAGCATTCTTGTTGTTTGAGAAAATGTATTCCACCAAAGCTATTGATTTTTGATGTCCCATCATTTTTTTGCACTGTTTTTCCAGCATTTTTCAGCAAAGTCTTTTGCACACTTGAGAGCATCCAGTGGCAAATATGAACAAAGGCATTGAACATGATGCTCGCACTGCCAGTGTAGAATTTGAATGTAGAACGATAGAACTGAAACTCAAAATGTTTATGGAATTGGGAGAGGAAACCCTGTTACTACCCTCATTTGCTTATGCCTCATCTTTGGCATTCCCCTTCTTCTTTAGAACCATGTTGAACCAGCTCACCTCATCTTACTTTTCATCTAACACGTTAATCTCCTCTCCTTTCCCCGCCACCCTCTATCTGAGTAATGAAATTTAATTGCATCCGCCTCGCATTTTTCAGTGTAAGTGCTCTAGGAGTTTAACATGAGCTGTATATCTCAGTAAATCTCTCTCCTTGTCTCTCCCCACCCCTAGGTGCCTACAGATGTTTCTATGGGTCTGTTGGCAGAGCCCCAGGTGGCCATGTTTTGCGGTAAACTCAACATGCACATTAACGTGCAGAGCGGCAAGTGGGAGCCGGACCCCTCGGGCACCAAGAGCTGCATCGGCACCAAGGAGGGCATCCTGCAGTACTGCCAGGAGGTAAAGTGTGGGTGGGTGTGTGGGGTGTGGGGGTGGGCTTTTTCCTATGTACACCTTTTTATTTTCCCCTGTGGAATCAATTAAGTCATAAATTACATGATCATATTAATCAATCTTTCTTGTATGTATTTGTCGTAAGAACCCTAAAATGGGTGTACAAAGGGTGGGGGAATAGATATGGAGTGTCAGGATAGTATTGAAAAAATAACAGTGTGAAGGTAAAACTCTAGTGTCTTTTTGGTAGCAGAAGGGGTTAGGAAAGGTCATTTCCGCCCTGACCATTTGGAATCATTTTCAGTGCCTGTCATGCCTTGAAAATGGCTCTCATTTGGCCATATATGCTGTGATATATGGAATACTTAAACAGTAATTACTTAATGTTTATTTTGTTTTGAGTGAGCAATAAGTCAAAATGATACATTGTTATAGTAATGCCATTTTTTTGTTGAATTTGTGGTTTGGATAATTTACATTTTAGCCATTAAGCTGACTCTCAGAGCGAAATTACGATGATTGAGCGGGTAGCAATGCAGAATATGTTACTGGGGTTCGCAACAAGCACGATTGGAGTGTAACATCGTTCATTTTCTAGTGGATTTGCAATTTTATTTTGGTACACTACCGGTCAAAAGTTTGGGGTCACTTAGAAATTTCCATTGCACTCCATTATAGACAGAATACCAGCTGAGGTCAGTTGCATTGTTTTTTTTTTAACCCGGTCAGCAGTTTTCAAATTACATTATGTGCTTACATAATTGCAAAAGGGTTCTCCAATGTTTCCTCAGTTAGTTTTTTTTAAATGATATCAGATTAGTAAACAGAATGTGCCTCTGGAACATTGGATCAATGGTGGTGATAATGGGCAATGTAGATATTGCATTAAAGATCAGCCACCCACTCAGATTAGCTGGTATTATGTCTATAATGGAGTGGCATGGAAATTTGTGCGTTACCCCAAACTTTTGACCGGTAGTGTCTATTTTCAAATGTAGGGGGTACCAATAAAATGAATGCAAAAGTGCCTGAAAATGTGTGTCTGTCATGACAATCTTACCCAACAACACAAAATAACAGTAATATGGATATTAAAGGGCAGACAGAGGTATTGTTTTCTTGCTGGAGTGAGAGAATATAAGAGCACAGAAGTCCATCATGGGTTACAGAGACCGCAAACAGATTAGTTTTTATTCAACAAAATCCCCAATTTGGCAGGGTGACATTATGCCGAAACTCAGCTTGATAAACAAGCTGCTTAAGTCCATGTGACTTCACTTTAAAAGCTTAAATTAGTTAGTGTGAAGCTTACCAAACCAAATGCAGAACGATAACACCGCGAATCACTGTGTTTGCCCAAAGAAATCTGCTCTCCTCCAACCACTAAACCACATGTCTTTGGAGAATATTCCAGTGGTGTAGGCTGTCATTGCATAAATACACAATTGTGAAAGGGATTTTTC
Source organism: Etheostoma spectabile (assembly GCF_008692095.1). NCBI lineage: Eukaryota > Metazoa > Chordata > Actinopteri > Perciformes > Percidae > Etheostoma > Etheostoma spectabile. The sequence goes on from NC_045756.1 coordinate 6,568,515, forward strand.
TCATAAGCAAAGGTGGTGATTTCTCTGAAAAGCATGTAAGACCGACTCAAAGCAGGATAAGGTCTCCATTGTTACCGCTGGTAACAAATCCAGGGATAATTAAACAAATGCTTACATCATTAGCTTTAAGTCCAGGGTTCGAATTGTTTTAACATTCAGAATTTCAAATATTAAAACGAAAAATTGAGATAAGGAGTATTTTCCTACCCAAAGCTGAATAGAAGAGTCGACTGCAAAATGTGAAAGTGACAAGTGAGCGAGAAAGGTTATGGAATTTTTATTTTCCACATTTGGAGAGGCATGAGAGGAGAGAAAACGGAAGAGGTGTCATGAAAAAGAACATGTATTTGGGGAGGGTTGACACGTCGACTAGGAATATTGTGCAGAGGCAGATGTCATGCACGGCTGAGAGGAACATGGAGTTACACCCAGCAGAGTCTGCCAAGCAGAGACCGCATCAGGGGCGCGCGACATAATGCAAAGATTACTTCTTTTTTAAAGCACCTTGTAAAAAAAAAAAAAAAAAAACCTTTTTCTAAAGTAAGGGAGCATGTTATGTTAACTAAGGCAGTAAATTAATAGAAATGGGTTGAAATATTTGGGTACAACTGCAAGTGGGTGTGTAGGACAAAGATGGAAATTTAAGTAGTGAAAGGAGTTACCAGTGTTTATTATGCATTGATGATGTGTAGCGGAGCACCTGTTCCACTCTTTCAGCTTTTTCATCTTATGATGCCATCCTGATATATGTGTGTGTAGGTGTACCCAGAGCTCCAGATTACCAATGTGGTGGAGGCCAACCAGCCAGTCGTCATCCAGAACTGGTGCAAGAAGGGACGCAAGCAGTGTCGCAGTCACATGCACATTGTGGTGCCCTACCGCTGCCTGGGTGAGTCTGGTATATGTTTTAACTGATTCACAGTTTTCCAGTGCGTTTGCAAAAGCATTTCTAGAAAGTAGTGGGAAACAAAGAAAAGATCACTATCTGGCTCTAGTTACCACATGACGAGAGTTACCATAGCAACTAAGCAGTTAGGAGTTAGCCATACAGAGAGGCTTTATCAGAATCATTACTGTTTGTTGAAATGTATCTTCAGTCAGTCAGAAGGCTGGGCTAAAATTGCTCATTTTGTATTAATAAAAAATGTTGATATTGTTTTTGCTGCAGTGGGAGAGTTTGTGAGCGACGCACTGCTTGTTCCTGATAAGTGCAAGTTCCTGCACCAGGAGCGTATGGACCAGTGTGAGAGCCACCTGCACTGGCACACTGTAGCCAAGGAGGTGAGTGTATATACATACACACACACACACGCATACCTAATCTAATAAACGAATAGCAGGAACAGTTCACTGATCTAGTCTTTGTCTGTGCGTCTGTCTTGTTCTACATGTCCGTAGTCCTGTGGAGACCGCACCATGAATCTCCACGATTACGGTATGCTGTTGCCGTGCGGCATCGACCGTTTCCGAGGAGTGGAGTTTGTGTGCTGTCCCACGGAGGCAGAGCGTGACGCCGACAGCGCCGAGCAGGACGCTGATGATTCCGATGTCTGGTGGGGTGGAGCGGAGACGGATTACTCTGACAACAGGTACACACGGCACGCTCAGATAAATGAGGGCAAGGCAGTAGAGCAATACATCAGTGCTCAGAGAGTCAGAGATATTGTCACATTCTTTTCACCATTGCCATCAGGATAAATTTCTCTTCTTTCAGCAAAGGTTATAATTGAAAGTCTTTTGTCCTTCCCTCCTTCACATTCATCCTCGTTGTCTTCCTTATTTCCTTTCCCTCCTTCTTTGTCACCTCTCCTTCCCCCAATTGCTCTTGTTCTCTCCATATGTCCCCCTTAACTCCGTTCCTTCGTTTCCTTCATTTTTCTCCCATCCCTCTTTCCCTCCCAGTATGGTGCGGGAGCCAGAGCCAGCGGAGCAGCAAGAGGAAACGAGGCCATCTGTGGTCGAGGAGGAGAGGAGGAGGAAGAAGAGGAGGAGGAGGTAGCTGAGGGAAATGACGAGGAAGGAGGAGGAGGAAGAGGACGTGCTGAACAACGACCAGGATGGTGACGGAGAGCAGGACGAAGAGGTGTGGAGGAAGATGAGGAAGAAGAAGAGGGAGACGACGTCATAGTTGACACCCTCGACGACAACGATGATGCCGACGAGCCCACCACCAACATTGCCATGACGACCACAACCACTACCACCACCGAGTCTGTGGAAGAGGTTGTCAGAGGTGAGGAACATTTCTTACGTGGGCGTGTCTGGTTCTCATCCTCTGTTATTAATAGTGGTATCTTAGATAGGGTATCTGGAGGTCCTTTTAAAAGCCTTGGAAATGTCCTGAAGTTAAGGCTGCTAAAGAAATGCTAACATCTTAATTACAGTAATCAGATGACAGGTTTCTTCGCATTTAGATTAATATGGAACAAGCTTTGTAGTACAACATACAAAATGTGTTTTTTCTCTGTTTTTTCTCTGTGGAAAATTAACTTCAATCGTGTAAGCAAATTACACAATTGAACTTAATTTTCCACACCAATTAATTTCCTGCTGTCATTTTTCTTATTGTGCTCATTTGTCATTTCAGGGCTTTCATTAGCTACGTTCCATTAGAATCAGAACTGGTTGATCGGACTTCCTTTTCTTATTTTAGTGTTAAATTGGTTTACTTTAATTCAATTCCAAGTAGCATTAATAGTGCTTGAACCTGGTTATCTTTACATGCTACTGTATGTGGTATTGGGTACTTTATTTTATAATAGATGTCCTTGAATTTTAAGTGGCATGTTTTCTAGGTGAACACACAAGATATTTTCATAGAACTCGACATACAGATGATGCACTTACATGGTGTACAGTATGGGCTAAAGAGACTTGAGTGGCAGTGTACTGATGACAAGCTTGTTTGTGTGTGTGTGTGTGTGCGTGTGTGTGTCCTCCAAGATGTGTGCTGGGCCAATGCAGAGACTGGTCCATGCCGGGCTATGCTGCCCCGCTGGTACTTTGACCACCAAGAGGGCCGCTGTGCTCAGTTTATCTACGGCGGCTGCGGAGGCAACAGGAATAACTTTGACTCAGAGGAGTACTGCCTGTCTGTCTGCAGCAGTGTCAGTAAGTCTTGCCCGACAGCAGCTAACTTCGACCAGCAGCCAGTTTGTCTCTAACCCTCACTTTTACTCGCTGTCTATCGAAGCTGTCCACTAGCTGCCAGATGCTCAAAAGTTGCTTGCTTGGTGTGCTTCTCTTCTAGACGTTTGTTACCCATCCGCTCTATTTCTTGCTAAACTTGTGTGTGTGTGTTGTGGTACTAAAAACAGACCTTACCTTTTCTGTAACCCCTTTGTGGATTCTTAAAGCCACCAACCTGATACGCTCACTGTTCTTTTTACTACTGATGTGTAACATAGGTATAAAATGTTTTTGAGAATAATTTACAATTTACCTTGAGCAACTGGACCTTGTTCTGTTTCGAAAGCTGGAGATGTGGTTTAGCAGTAATAAGAAAGCCATAAGAAAGCCAAAGAAATCACATGGCTTCTCTGAATTCTCAATGAAGAGGTCAGTACTTCAGAATACCAGATTAAAGTTGAATTTATGATTTCTATTACAATTAGCTTTTGAAATGTGCTGCCAATATGTAATAAAAATACGGAGGATTCCTTTTCATGGGCAATTGTTTTACAGGTTAAATGCTATTCTTTAGATATTTCTTTACATTGCCATGGTTACAGTGCTATTGCCCCATAGAGTATCTATGATAACTGCTGTTATTTCAGTGATTACAGTCGTTTCATGGGCCTCATCTTATGTATTACTTTATATTGAATTTGAGCTGTAAAATCATCCAGGCAAGAATTATTTAGCAATAAACCTCACCTCGCTGCACAGTATCCCTTAAATCCCTGAAGTATTACAGGCTTGCTTACATCCTTCCATCCTTGTCACTGAGAAAATAGGTTCTGGTTACTTCATTACATTTATTTGAATCAAATGTTAAATTAGCCTGCTGCAGTTTTGAAAATGTGAAACATTTCCTTGGTAGAGGTAAAGAAAAACTCATCAATACACCATTACACACTCTCAGAGCATTCCTGTCTTTGACATTGCATTATGATGATTGATTATCAATGGCAACACTGATGAGGATGATGCTGGGTTTCGTGTGTGGGGTTGTGGTGTGTGTGTGTGTGTGGTGTGTGTGTGTGTGTGTGTGTGTGTGTGTGTGTGGTGTGTGTGTGGTGTGTGTGTGTGTGTGTGTTGTGTGTGTGTTGTGTGTGGTGTGTGTGTGTGTGTGTGTGTGTGTGGTGTGTGTGTGTGTGTGTGTGTGTGTGTGTGTGTGTGTGTGTGTGTGGTGTGTGTGTGTGTGTGTGTGTGTGTGTGTGTGTGTGTGTGTGTGTGTGCAAGTGTTGTTGAAAGACAAACTGCTGCAACCTATTTCTCGGTGAAATTGCTAGCCAATTTTCATCATACATTTATACACCACATTCCTTGTTTCAGTTTAACCAAATTCCCACAATTCCTCCTTCAAGTTTAATATTGTTTTGTTAGATTGTTTGTTCATTCATTCAAGCAGTAGGCTAGTGTTGTAGGGGTGAAGTAGCAAGCTAGCAAACTGCACACAATGGCAGACAATTCTAATATTGTCAAGCGGATTTTGGCAAAGCCATTTGAAAGTCTTTTATTACAAGGAGAAACTTAAAATTAAAAAAAATTAAAACAGCAGGGCGCATCAACACCTAAGATTAATGTATTAACACCAAAGATTGGTGGGTGCAAAAGAAAGGTCAAACAGGTTTTTTCAGCTCTCCTGGTATGATAAAGTTAGCTGACCGACTGGAAGTGCTTTGACAAAGAAAATGTACTGCTGGCCATGTCTCTTGATGAAACCATCTCACAGATATTATAAATTATTACATATATTATTACATATATTATTATAAATAAGTGGACAATTTTTATAATGTAGGCCGAAAATGAGCTTCCCCTCTTGGAAAGACCAGCAGCCGCCACTAGTGTGTGGGCGTGGGCGTTTGGGTCAGTGACCTTGCTTGATATATTCGTGACTGTGTGCAGTTAAGTCAGGAAGAGCATGATCTGCCCTGCAGCGAAAGGGAGTCATGCTATTCCCCCTATATTCTGATCTAGTTTTATCAAGTGTGTGTTTATAGGTGTGAGATTTCGGCTCTGTTGGGTATATTGGATGTGAGAAAGTACTGCAGTGTCTTATTTCCTTTCCCTGCAACACACACAAATTGCAGGATTATTTGTCTTCTATTAACAGTTGTTTAAAGTCTCAGTGCTACTGGTATTTTGTCAAAAGGCTTTTTTTTTTTTTTACAACGCATAATGATAATTACAGTAACAATCCGAGGAGTGTTTCGATCTAGTGTAAAGGTTCTACTTCTGAAAGCACTTAGGGTGCCGGCAAAAACCCAGGCGGTGCCCATTTATAGGTATAATGTACTATTATAATTTGTAAAAAGCTACCTTCCACATCAGTTTTCATTGCCTAGACCAATAGTACCATTTACAGATAAAATCGCAAAGTGCTTTACAATAAAAGGAAATACAATACAACAAATTAAAGTACAAGAAAATTTAAATAGAAAGCATAACACCCATAAAATTGACTAACTTAACCTTGACTAACTAAAAGCCTCCTTGAATAGCAGTCTTCAATGGCTTTTTAAAAGAATTAACAAAATACTCTACTCTATAATGAGAAGGAAATTGAATTATTTGACAATAATTGGTATTAAATAGTGTACATGCTTTGGTTACAGCAATTTTTCGTTCCATTATGTGAATTTCTAGGGCACTTTGCTTGCACTTTAGGACAATTAAATACAATAGTGCAAAGGTAATGTAGTGCACAAGGTAGCAAATAGGGAATTTCTAAGTAAAATACATGTCACCGTGCTTTGATTATTAAAATTAGTAACACTACAGCAGTGAATGCTTAACAAGGATACAAAAAAATAGGACTATGAAAATTTAAACAAGGAATTGGATCATTACCACCTTAAGTACATTGTACAGTAGTTAAAGGGTCGGTTCACCCATTTACAAAAATATTAATGTTCTCACATACCTCGATCAGTTCTCCTTCGAACTACTCTCCACCAAAGAAGATAGTCCCTATGTACTGTTGTTGTCATTGTGTTGAAGTGGAGGCAGAAATCTCTCAACCTGGGTAAATAAAACCCAAACTATCTGTATGATACCACTGGATGTAAATGAAAAATCGTCATTCGGGGGAACTGATCTTTTAAATGATTTTGAGGAATCCAGGCTAACGGAACACTCTGCTTAGGTCAAGGTGAACAACATGTTGTGTTTTTTTTGTCCTGTGCAGTCATGCGCTCCTATAAGACATAACCAATTTCACATGACGTGTGACCTTCACACACACGCACACACACGCGCACACACCTCATACCACCAACCACTTCTGAAAGCACATCAATGAAAGATAATCAACTTTCCACTGATAAAATCCAGGTGTCACGCAATTTGTGGTCCATTTATATTTCTTGCTAGTAAGTCGACCAAAATGCAGACGGTGCTTTTGAGCCAAGATGATACATTCCAGCGTCAGTGTTTTTGGCATGAGAGCCGTATCACGCTCTGGATGAAGTTATATAAATGAATGAGGGGGTTTGTCTCTCTTCTACAAAAGACTGCGGGTCATCTGAGATATTCACTTGTTTGCTCTTAGATGGTGATGGCTTCCAGCTACAGCTACTCTTGTTTTCTTTCTCTCTTGATCTCACACTAACCCCATTAACCCCTTTTTAGGCTCTGTGTTTGTGTGTGCCGAGGTAAAACAGCCAGTCCTCAGATCAACCAAATAAAAGTGTGCAATAAAAAGATGCTTCAATAAAAGTCTTTTCACCATCACTGCCTCTTTTTCTCCCTCTACTTCCACTGCATGCAGTACCCACAGCCACGCCAAGCTCCCCTGACGCTGTGGACCACTACCTGGAGACGCCTGCTGATGAAAACGAACACGCCCACTTCCAGAAAGCTAAAGAGAGCCTGGAGGCTAAGCATCGCGAGAGGATGTCCCAGGTAATGACGGAGAGAGGAGAGGAAGGAAGAAAGCAAAGAGAATAAATAAGGAGGGAGGATGTTATATTTTTACTGTTTTGTTTTTTAATTCAACGGACTGAAAGGTGATCAGCAGACACTGCATACACGTGAAAAAGTAATAGTAGGGTGAACAGAGAGAAGGAATTTTTTTGTAGTAGAGAGGACATTAATGGAGGCAGAAAAGATGTGTCAAGTAAAAACGAATCGCGATTGTTAAGGCGACCGAGCCAATTCGGCTTTAATTGTATTCTTTAATCACCCGGCTCACGCTCCGGCAGAGCCAGATGGTCCACAATAATGTCAGTTTTAAAAGCTCTAGACAAGAACACTCACAACCTTGTGGCTCTAACCGTTGTTTTTCTTTGATTGTACACCACTTTGGATATCGTTTTCTTAGACTTTCTCTACAACAGGCACTGCATCCTCATATAGTTGACTTCATTCTTACAGATACTCTTAGGTCATGTCTTTGGTAAAACCCTTTTGTTGAATTACAGAATCCACCCAATAAGGATGAAATGGAGGTGCAATCATCTTCTATAAAGAGGATGTAACTGATCAAAAAGGGGAACACAAACTGTTGATTTAGGACTATTATTGGCTTACTGCACTTTGACCTAGCACAATCCCGCTGTGATTCCAAAAGCAGAAACTCCCTTTACACGGACCAGAAGGATCTGTTATTTACCCGCTGCCGTGCTGCCGTGCAGACCAGTTATCTTTTCATAGCTGTGTAAAATGTCCGATTTTCTTCCATTTAGACAGCCATGAAAAGATCAGATCCACACAACCAAGAGCAATAAGATGTTTCACTCAAGTGTAAAATCAACCTGTAATAGAACATTTGGAAAGATAAAGTAGATTTGACAAGTTACATCAACCTTTTTTCCACTTTCGCACTCAGGTGATGAGAGAATGGGAGGAGGCTGAGAGGGAAGCTAAGAATCTTCCACGTGCTGACAAGAAGGCCGTCATCCAGGTAAAACATGCACATTCTGGACCTTATACCAAACCACCCAATGTTTTTGGTGCCCTTTTTTTATGTATAAGTTGCAATTTGTGCAGCGTTTCCAGGAGAAGGTGGAGGCACTGGAGCAGGAGGCAGCCAGTGAACGGCAGCAGCTGGTGGAGACCCACATGGCTCGGGTGGAGGCTCTGCTTAATGATCGCCGCCGCCTGGCTCTGGAGAGCTACCTGACGGCGCTGCAGCAGGACCCACCCAGGGTACGCTATAAATACAGTTCAGCAGCAATCCTCTGTTCTATAACTGATGCAGATGATGACAATGTTTGTTTATTTTTTACTGAGGTCACTTCCCCAGTGATTCACTGTGCTTTTCAGATAGTATTTTCTTGCAGGGCTAATTGTTGTCCTGCCATTCCTTACCTTTTTGTTGTTGTTTTTAACACTCTGTTACTCATCAAGATATATTTCTGAATAACTCTCCAGATTGTGTTTTGCTTGTTTTTCCTTTGCTTCTATGTTTTGCCTCTGTTAATACACAAAAAATGGAGCCCTTCAGTATAGAATTGTAATCTATTAAATCACTGTTGTACATTGGCATTTTGATTAATGTCTGAGGTTTGATAAACATCTTCTGATAAGCAGAATAGATTTGGAGAAAAAACATGTTACTGATTATTATCAACAGCGTGTGTACAAATGTTAGCCTAAATGTTAGAATTTTGGTTGCAAGTACAAAGTTTGTTTTCTGATCCAGACTCAATATACAGTGGGTTGAGAAACAATACCTAGAGATTGGCATGGTTTTAAAGTTAAACTAATAGCTGGTTTGATTTGTATTAAGAGATGATCTTATGGAAAGTTCCCCATGCCACTCTCTAGGTATGGTAAAGGGTATGTGACTATTTTAATTCCAAAGGGAACTTTATCAGGATGCATAGTATCCTGGATCCATGAAATAACTGGCCTTTAAAAATAAAAATGTGCCTGCCTCTATGGGAATTTAACATAGGGGTGTTTATACTTATGCCACCTGTATTTTAAGGATGAAAATGTATTTATTTATAATACATTATTCATTCACAAAGAAAATTGGTGTCCTTAAAAGGTTGGATTTTCCTAAATTCTTTGAATTAAGGCATTAAGATAGATTTCCAAAAGTTTTTTTTTTAATTCGTTTTTTTTTTTTTTTTATCAACTAGTCTGGGTGTGTTAACTTTGTCAAGCCACTGTACATATTTCACTGTGTCCTTTCTTTGCTCTTAACCATCTGTCATCGTCTTTTGTAGCCTCGCCACGTCTTCAGCCTGTTGAAGAAGTATGTGCGTGCCGAGCAGAAGGACAGGCAGCACACCCTCAAACACTTTGAACACGTCCGCATGGTGGATCCCAAGAAGGCTGCGCAGATCAGGCCTCAGGTAGCATCATCATTTTACTATAGATGAAGCTACTTTACTAAATATATTATGCGTTTTTTTCCCTGAAGAAGCAGATGCAGTTTTTAAATGTTCTCATGCGCATGTGTGTAAAAAAGGTGCTGACCCACCTGCGTGTCATTGAGGAGCGTATGAACCAGTCTCTGGGACTTCTCTACAAGGTGCCGGGTGTGGCCGACGACATCCAGGACCAAGTTGGTGAGTCTGTCGACATTTGTTTTAAGTCAAAATGAAAGTGCAATTGAGAAAGATGGAAACAAGGTTTAGCTGGGAGAGCAGTGACTGGGTAGAGTGACAAGAAATAAAAAATTGGACATCACAATGACATAAAGTCTTTCTTTAACTGTGACTGCTGACCCTGGCATGAGAAAGATATAGCAGGAGACACACTGTCCTTATTGTGCTACATGTAACAGAGAGATTGAATGTTCTAAATTCCAGCCCCAAAAAAATGTTTGGCCGATAAGGGCATTGGAGTGATTTGGCCTAATTCTTCTGTTCAAACAAAACTGTTTGCTGGGAAGATAAATCCCCTCCCTCCCTCCCTCCCTCCCTCCCTCCAGCCCGCCCGCCTGCCCTTGCATTCGCTAGGTTTCTGTGGGTTTTTGGGTTTATTGGAGTTGCGTGCGTCACACAGCCATCTGTGTCTCCGTGTCTTGTCTGTTCTGCCTGTCAAAACACACACAGGAACAAACATACGAAGAAGTTAAAGCACCAGGTCTACATTTCATGGAGGCTGTCTGTCCCTTCTGATAGACATTTGTTTGGGTCATATGATGATGTTAATAATTTATTTAAGCAGGAACAAAACATGACTTTTTCAGTTCCATATTATCTAAGAAATTATTCTTTCTTTAAGCATCAATATTTATTATGATAGAGCATTTTATGTTTAAACTAACTGAAAACAACAAGATATAAGAAGTTTGACAAATGAAGTAAAACCTCTTTCCTTTCCTCTCTCCACCTTTGTTTCTCTTGTGACCACTGACCTCTTTCCTTCCTTCCTGCCTTCCATCCAGAGCTTCTGCAGAGGGAGCAGGCGGAGATGGCCCAGCAGCTGGCCAACCTGCAGACGGATGTGAGGGTGAGCTACGGCAACGACGCCCTGATGCCCGACCAGGAGCTGGGAGACGGCCAGACCGACCTGTTGCCCCAGGAGGACACGCTGGGCCTGGGGGGAATCGGCTTCATCCACCCTGAGAGCTTCAACCAGCCCAACACTGAGAACCATGGTACTTACTGAAGCACCGGGTTGTAGGATTACATTTCACAGCATTTTGGTTCAAAGTTGTGGAGATAACATGCTATTCTATAAAGCTATATGCATTCCACTTTTGGTTTTGTAGGATTGTGTGATATGGCAATTATTGCTTGTCCTTTTCTGTTTTTACACATTATTTGTGCTACAAATTATATTTAATATAAGAAATTCTCTTTCTCTCTCTAGTTGAGCCAGTGGACTCCCGCCCCAATCTTGATAGAAGCATTCCCACACGGCCAGGTTGGTACTATTGTTAAAAAGTTACCCAATATTATGATTTTTAAGTATTCATATGTATTTGGAAATTCAATTCTTTTTTGTAAACGGTTGATTCACTGATTCTTTATAACAAATAAATAACTTCTGAGTTGCCAGGTTGTGAAAGATCTCATTTACTTTCATAATTGCTTACTACCTTTAGTCAATGGATTAGTGAAATATGTGTGTGTGTGTGTGTGTGTTGTGTGTGGTGTGTGTGTGTGTGTGTGTGTGTGTGTTCAAGTTCTTTCTAGTCTATTAAAAAATATTTCTTTAGGTCAATTAATGTCTTCTCTTAAAATCACAAGATTGTTCTAAAATAGAGACTAAATACAGGACAGTGTTTTTCCGCTATCTCTCCTTCTCTCAGCCATTATTTGCACACAGTACACTCCACTTGACCTTCATTAAGGCGCCAGCCGTGGTTGTTAGGAGATATGCGATGCAGCTGCATGGTCTATGCGTACCGAGCTGTATATGCTGTGCTATTTACACATACTATGTTCAGTTCCTACTGCCGTTGCCTCCAACACTCGGCTGTCCGTCCTGCTTTAGTGAGCAATTTTGATCTGTGCGTGTGCACGCGCGCAAAAGTGGTTAAGCTTCACCATCCATAATAGATACTTTTTCCTTCCCCTGCCAGTGACTGGAATGAAGATGGAAGCTATTCCTGAGCTGCGGATGGAGACGGAGGAAAGACAGAGCACTGAATACGAAGTTCACCACCAGAAACTGGTAAACAAACACAGAGAGCAGCTCACTTTGACACGAGCAGTGCAGACTCCTTTGACATTAACTGATCCATTTATGTAAGTAGACTCATTAATAAACATAGAGATATAGACACAAGCATGCAAACACGTGAAGATGCGTTTGCGGACACTTGCAAGCTTGCACTTTGCCCTCTCTTTTCCATAACTACACACACACACACTCAATCAGGTCCATGTCTCCTCTTTGTCCTCATGGTAAACTCCCAAGGTTGTCACCATGGAGACAGGTGTCCATGGAGACAACCGTGATAATGTGTGCGTCACACTTGTCTGCTCCCCTCCAAAATCTGCTGTCCTTTGATCAGAGTTAAGTTTATATCTGGAAGTGTTTTTCTGGTCAGCCACAGGTGATTGTACTAAATCATTACCAGGCTCTAACCCAGTTCTGCATTCATTCAATAATCTCTTTCGATATTGTAATACCAGCACAATCCATCCTCAGTCATATACAAATCCGCGTACCTTATTCCTCTCACCTAAAGGCTTTAATCTCTTAATCCCTACATTTTATTACATATCACATTTCTTGCATTCACAATGAGCAGCCATTGTGTCAGGCTGCCTCCTTGAGTCAACTCTTTAATTTGATATTCACCGTAACCCCCAATCAGCGTTCTGCTGGATTATTCTGAAGGAGGCTCACCACCCTGAAATGGAGTCTCTGCTCACTGCAGTGTTTGACACAAGCGAGTTGTAGCAGTGTGGCAATGTAAAGATGTGTTTTGGATTATCTGCACTTTAGTGTTGTGGAGTTTGTGCCTAGGTTTCTGTCCAATATCCCTGATGGCGTCAGCATAGGTGGAGATATCAGGGGTTGATTTTCTGCCAGAAGACGCCATTTTCTTCTATTTTTTTATTTGTTCCGCATGGAAAATGAGTTCCACGGAGCAGTGTAATCCATGATGTAGATGTCATTTGTTTTTTTGTCATTTTTTTTTAGGTAATGTGTCTTAGTATTGTGTTGGAGCTGAGTCATACTGTATCATTGTGGCTTTATGTTGTGCTCTGCTTTCTGTAAATCACCTGCCAGCCAAAGCCAGGTCTCCACCAGGAAATTAATCCTCAGAAACAAGTCCTGTCATCTCCATGTGTTATGTGTAGCATTTTTGTTCCCCAGTAGTGACTTTACAAGCTAAATTTTACTCTAATGATGCTTTTTTTTAAATGACAAAAGATGGCACTTGTTAGGAAGTGTAATTACACATAGCATTGCAAATTATTTGAGTAGAGGAAAACAAAAGTAAATGGGCTATAACTCTAAATGTCACCAGTTTCGTCCTCCTTCAATGATATTCAAACACAGTAAAACCAAAAAAGGTTGGTACCTACTAGAGCTCATTGGATCTCAAAGCAGTAACCTGCAAACCATTTCTAAGTGCAAATAACTCTCAGCCCTGCTGAGCTGGAACTGCACTAATTTACTCAGCAGTGTCACAGTAACGCATCGTATCTTTGGTGCACAATGAGAGTCCTTGGTGTGCCTTTCTACTCACACTGTATGAAAATCATCCCGCTGGTTGTGATTGGTGTCCGTGTGCAGGTCTTCTTCGCAGAGGATGTGGGCTCCAACAAGGGCGCCATCATCGGCCTGATGGTTGGAGGTGTCGTCATAGCAACCGTGATCGTCATCACCTTGGTGATGCTGAGGAAGAAGCAGTACACCTCCATCCACCACGGAGTCATCGAGGTGAGAAACAGCTGACCTGTGTGGTTGCCTGTACAAGCTGTTCTATACTGCAGTCAGTCTGGTGTGTGTGGGGGGGGGAATAATGCGAACATGCATGCATGTGTGAGTGCAAGCTGTTTTTCAGTATTGAATTTTTGTTTGTATAGATGGATGTATGTATGTACCAGGGTAAATAATCTAATATGATCCAATTGTATTCATAGAGCACATTTAAAACCAGCAGTTAACCAACGTGCTGTACAATCAGAAAAAAACATAGAACACAGTGAATACAAAAAAAACAAAAGGACTGATAAACTATTATGTCTGAAAGCCTGAGAATTAAACTATGCTTTAAGACAGGATTTCAAAACAGTGTAGGAGCCAGCCTAATATATAGAGGTAATTGATTCCAGTGTTTAGGGGCGACTACCTCAAAGGCACAGCTCGAACACAGGTCAATATAAATGGCATTACGGTCACCACCTGGTTCAAATATCTGGACTTCAGTTTTGCTTTCATCAAAGCTTAAGGAACTGCACACTGCAATCTTCTCACTAGATAGAATTGGATTAATGGCAGTCTCCTGCTTTGTTTTTCTAATAAGCCTCATCTATCACAGAACTTTCATTAGCAGTTATAATGTGAAAAGGAAATATGGTAGTTGAGGCAGCCTTGTTTCTTTATTTTTGCTAAAAAAAAGCACTTCCAGTAGTGTTAAAAGGTCTTAAAGTTTAGATTGTCATTACATTTGTACACGCCATATGATTGTGTGTGTGTGTAACCTCCACCCCACCTTCTCGCTGGCTCCCCTCCAGGTGGACGCTGCTGTCACCCCCGAGGAGCGCCACCTGTCTAAGATGCAGCAGAACGGTTACGAGAACCCAACCTACAAGTTCTTTGAGCAGATGCAGAACTGAAGAGAATGTCATATGTACTCACACACACACAAACACACACACACAACATCTCCCACACATCAAGCACCTCCCCTCCCTCTTTCCTCCTCCCCCTCCCTTGACTAGTCCCACGTCTCCAAATGGCAGTGTGGCTTAAATCATCGAGCGACTGGAATAGTCCGTTATGAGCTTTCAGAGCGACTGTAGCCAGGGTTTTCTTTCATTTCTGCCTGGGCGGACACTGGCCAAGCCAGTTCGCACCATGTTTGTTCACTTTATCAGAGCAAGACGCCTTTTTAATTAATGAAAGGTGTTTTATATGTTGCTCTGTCTGGGCCTGCTGACGTATGGGGGGGGGAAAGGCCCCTCCCAGTGTATCGACACAAACCCACTCTTTGGGGAAAGAAGCGTTTTCTCTCCACACTGATTCAGGGCCAGTGTACAGTTGGGGTTTTGGTGTGGGACGGTTTTGGGTGTGGACTTGTGTGGCAAATCTGACCAATGATCAGTGGGAGTTTTTTTTGGCACACGTTGACCTGGGCCTCATTTACAGAAATGAATTGCAGAATCGTTATTTCAAATCATTATTCAATGTGTGGACATATTTGTTAGTTTATAAAATATTCTTTGTAATGATACTCTAATAAAAAATAGGCCTTGGTCAAGCAGAATGATTTTTTTCAAATAAGGCCCAGTGTTTCCCCACCAACTGCACCACTACTGCACTCAGTCTACACTGGAGTACCCCCTCCTCCCCCTCCTCCTCATCCCTCCCCCATCCTCTTTTCTTTGCGCATTCTTACAACAGCTGGGCTGTGTTAAGTCACACAAGGCTCTTAAGGATATTTGGAGATGCTGATGATAACTGTTGATGAAGACGGTAGTAATTATGTATTCTGAATGAGCTGTTTTTTTATTTGAGTTTTTTTTTTCTCTTTTTGTTTCCAGTTTTGTTTTTCAAAAAAGAATGAAAATGGAGAAAAAAAGGTCAAACCGATGTAAAGTCCTTTTTTTAAATTGCGTGTGATGTTACTGAAGTAATGCCGAAGTCTTAGCTGTTCCTATGTAGTGCATGACAACAGGATTTGGAAAAAACAAACAAAAAACAACCAAGATCTTACCGCTGCTCTCTCTTGAGATCCTCTCTCACGTATAGATTGTCATTCTAGCAAGATTGTACATTTAGTATCTTCTCGTGATCACGTGACTTCAAACATGAATATATATATATATATATATACATAAATCTAGTCGAACGGGCTATGCTTTGATATCATGTAAAATACACATTTAAAAGAGATCTGTGATTTTGGATTTTAAGTGTGTTCCTCTTTTCTTTTAACCATGCTACGTTCCTGAAGCTACAGAAGGGGGGCTGGCTTCATCTCTGTTTGTATATTATTCTCATTCAGAAATATATTGTTAAAATCCTTATGCGTAGGGGCTCTCAGAAATCACCCCCTTATAATTTTTGTTTCATTTATGTTACTTCGTTCTTTTAAAAGGGCATGTTGTGGGTGTGAAGGTAGCGGGAAGGGAAATAGAAAAAAATGGGAGGAATCTGGCATGGGGGATGGGTTAGGATTATTTCCGTGTGTGTGTGTGTTTTGTCATTTTCAGTCTGGTGTTTCGTCCAGTTGTAAGCTGACGCTGTCTGTATTTTGGTTTAGTAATCATTTTACTGATAGACACAAGTGGAGTGCCGAGAGGAAACAACTTGCAGTTCCAGATGGAGGTTTTTGGTTTTTCACTCTCCAGCAACCCCCCCCCCCCCATTCGCCTTTCTTTCCCTTCAGGCATGTTGCTCACCTCTCTGCCATCAACGCACACTTGACTCCTTAGAGGCAGAGCACTGTCGCCTGTATAAAGATGATAGGCGTTCACCATTGAGAGAGCTGACAGTGTGTCTGGATGTGGAAACGGATAAAATAATTAGGTCTCAGCATCGTAGGCAAGAATATCCCATTCATCTTCGTACATCCGCTAGTGTTAAAGGTTTACACCACCTCAACATTACATGAAAGAAAATTGAAAGAAATACAGTGTAACCTCTCACTCTAATGATACATCTAATGGTAAGTAAGATCTGTGAGGAAATGGTGTTCATATGGAGGCTGCAGTGGGGTGGGTCCTTGGTTTTCAGAGTGTGCTCAGTAGAAGCCCAACAGAGGGCAGTAGAGTAGAAGAGGAAGCAGGATTTTCTTTCTATCTTTTTTTCTTCTGTGGGTTATAAATTGGTTTTGTTTTCCACTGTGTAATATTGTGCAGGCCATTTGCATTGACTGGGAAAATGCTTTCTACACTATTCCATAATAAAGTTTTGAATGTACATACAGAGGTTGTCTTTGTGTTTTTAACGATGTTTAATGCACACCGGGTTTATTCATGCATCCTCTTTTATTTGAATAACATGCGTCCATGTAGGATATTAAATATCAGACACGTAATGACAATGTAAGAAAGTGCTACTGATCCCTGATGTCAGAGGTCAGGATCAGCAAGAACACATGCTCAGATAAGTCCAGCTCATCCTGCTAAAGGTTGAAACAGGATTTAGGTGAACTAAATTCCATCCACGCTGATATTTTATTAAATGAAATAGAGGTTGGACATTATGAGAGAAAACTACAATCTAGTTGACTACCAAAGTCCGATTTAACAATGGTGCACAACACAGTTTCTCAATGTTCCGTCACAGGCCCGTGGCAGCCCTCAAACATTTTGGACGGCCCCTGAACGTATTTAACGCGTATGTATCTTTAACATAACATATTTGAATCCTCTGCGGCCCTTTTTGATACTTATCCTTTCAATAGTTGACATTTAATACAGCACTAGGCTATTGTGTCAGACTGCACCTCCCTTAACAATCTGTCAGGTTGGGAATGGCACCTTGTTGGAAGCTACTGGCAGACTATACTAGGACTTGTCCTTCTGCAGAGCCAAACACGTTCTAAAGGACTCTTCTCATCTGCCAGGTGCTTCAGGACCGTCGAAGCACAGACTACAGATTTACGGACCTATTCTCCTCGGCCATTAGCATACTTTAGTCCAACACACTTTGAATAACCCCTGATGTTGTGCAATAAGTTGACTCTTTCATAGAAAAACCTACTGGATCTTGTGCAATAACTACATTTATTATTGCGTAATAAATAATCTTAAGTGCAAAATGACATTGATTCCATTTGTTTTATTATATTAGAACCTGTTGTCGGCTGCAGATGTTTTTATTTTTGTGGTGTTTTCCTGTCTTTATTGCAATGATTGGAAGTAGCTCTTATAATTTGGTTTTCTGTACAGGCTTTTTATTTTATACTATGTGTCAGAAAAAAAGCTATCAACAAAGTCATAATATAGTATAAGAGACAATGTTCAGCTACAATAAAGCTACTTGCCTAATAAAGCTGCCTTTTTTCCATTGACCGCGCAAATCCCTAAAAGTGAAATTATATTGAGAGGGACTTTACAAACCTAGTTAGTAAAAAGAATAAAAAAATAACCATAATACACTAACTATATATTATGATTATGAAAAAGTAAACTGTTGACCAAAAAAAGACAAAAAAGCTACCTTGCTCGATTGGGGGTCATGTGCATTACCGGCATATACGGTCAACCTTAGTATGCGCAGCGCTGCGCAAAGTAGGCACCATTAGGACGACCGCGAACGCGTCCTTACCACATCATTCCCACAATCCACCGCGGTCCTCCACATTTGGATCTTGTATTCTTAGTGTCAAATCCAAGGTGAGTGCTAAAATAAACGCTATCAAGCATTTAACTGTGCATGTGGAATTCCTATAGCTACATACTCATAAATACGTGTTGATGTATTTCGTGAGTGGAACGTTAGTACAATAGACACCACTGTAAAAGCATGTGAAAGCAGCTAAAGCTGTCTTAGCATTAGCGGTGATGTTAGGTGAACGAAGCAAACATTAAGCTAGCTAACAGTCAGGCGGAATGAAAGCGAGCTCGTACAGCGTCATTGTGTAATGTAAGTCGACAATTAGGTTTTTCCTGAAGGTGCTTACAATGTCGCAGCTGTATAGAATGTTGATAATTCAATGCCATTCCGCTAATGTTATTAAGTGTGCACTGAAAGTGACGTCAACTAACTTATGCTAACAGCTAGCGTTGGTGTACATTTGCTTAGCTAAGCTAAGCTAAGCTAACCATGGATGCACGTCCCATGAACAAAATAGAATAGAAGGCCTTTAATGTCATATACAAGTGCAGAACCTGTGGAACGAGATTGAAGAAACCCCTTTACAGTGTCAACACGAAATATAAAAATATAAAATATAAGTAGTACAGAAGAATAAGAATAAAAGAAGGGGGGAACATGGTGAGTTCCTGAGAGCAACTATATACATATATAAAATGGTAAGAAAGACAAAGGGTTTGTATACACATTATGCAAATAATATAGTTGCACAGTAATGAGATTAAATATTACATATTGCACTGTAATGACATTTTACAGAATTTTAATGTCTTTTTAGGTATTATATAGAAGTATTGCACAGTATGTTGGAGAAGAGGGGGGGGGGGGGGAGGAGGCTGTGAAGTCAGTGCATGTGTGAGTTCAGAGTGGTTGTGGCTTTTTGGAAGAAACTGTTCTTGAGTCTTTGTCCTTGTTCTGATGCCCCTGTAGCGCCTTCCCAAGGGCAACAGGTCAAACAGATGAGAGCCGGGGTGGTACCTGTCCTTGGTGTGTTCTGCTCTGCTGGGGCAGCGGGAGGTGTAGATGTTCATCAGGGAGGGGAGAGGGGAGCCTATGATCTTTTGTGCTGACCTTACAACTCTGTAGTTTCCAGCCTCCATCTAGCTATATGTTGGCACACATTTCCTCCTAATGTAATTGCAGGGTACTCCTTTCCTACTGATATGATAAAGAGGCAGAATCGCAGGCGGATGTCATGATAACAATGTAACCCAAGGCATTTTGTTCCGTCAGATGGCACTTAACAAGTTATTCCTGTTGTCCTCCGCGCTGCGCTCTGCCGTGAGCCTGACCCTGCGCCGGAACATCGGCATCTCTGCTGTGCTCTTTAACCGGGCCAAGGAGCTCGACCCGATCCAGAAACTGTTCCTGGACAAGATCAAGGACTACAACGCCAAGAGCAAGTCAGTTGATAATAACACAACTGTTGTCACATGCCCAGATGAAACGGCCGTACTTTGTCCAGACATAATGTTTAGATTTGGCTGATCAGAGTCCAGATTGCATGGATCTAAACTAGTCAATGTCAGTTGTATTTATATAGTGCCTTTCATTACAAGAAAACAGCATACACATTCAAAAATGTAAATATCCTTTCAAAAGCTATGGTTTGGCTTCTTAGGCTATTTTTTTCCCCCATCCTTGTTGTTTTATTTAAACTGAACATTATTTGGTGCCTTGGCTCTCTTAGGATTTCGGGTGGCATTGTGGAGGGAGGAGCTTCTTACCAGAAGAACGTGTCTGAAGAGGTCACCAAACTGCAGAGGCTATATGGCGGAGGAGACCTCGCCAAGTTCCCCGATTTCAAATTCCCAGGTCAGTCTGGGCTTACTGTATTCTGGTCTACATTGTGTACTGTGAGTGATTTTCTGTCCCCTGTCCTCATTTCCTATTATCAATGAAAGACAAATAAATGTTTCTTTAGGTGATTGAAAATCAAAATTACAGATTTATTTAGACATTTGCTTGGAAAAACAATTTATTGTATTTATATTCTAGACATAGTATTGTAATTTTCGTAAACGGTTGTGAATATCAGTTTCATTTTTATGTAATTTAGATTTAATGAGTCATGACTTTGACTTCCTGATGTACAGAGGTAGACTGGCTAAGCCCCGCCCACTCTGCCGGCGATTAGATTTCACCCTGCAGCTCGGTCTGGAAATCTGCACGTCTAATTCTCCTGTTTCAGTTCGTAATTTTGCGGGAACCAATCACAAACTGGCTTATCTACCTGGTGCGTGATTGACGGGTTTTACACGATGACAAGAGAGAAGCGACCGAGCAGCTTCTTGTTTCCATTCAACAAAGCGGCTGTCACTCCCTAATGTCGAGTGCAGATTTGAGTCGCGCATGCTGAGATTTAAACTGTTTACGTCATACTGCTATTTGTGAAATCCATGAATTAATAAACTTTTCTCATTACAAACAAAAACAGAAGATGGAAATCATTTCAAAAACGTTTTAGCTATCTGCGATTGAATGCTTACGTTAGCTCAAACCACCATTCAAGTAACAGCCTCTGTTGTGTTTGATGCTAGCTTGTAGCCAGCAGTGAACAAACTTGGTTAAGTAGGTCCATTTTGACTGTGTTGACATTACAGAAGTCTCTCATTAGCCTCTTGTAGGCTACTTGTCACAAAGTGAAGCATAACAACTCACAGCTTCACTCGTCGCAAAGGGACGCATGTGCGATTGAAATCTGCACTCGGCTTACATCGGGGAGTGACAGCGGCCGCTGAACACCACTGAAGCGTAGCAACCAGTTGATGTCAATGGCGCTTCTACGTCACCCGGATCATTGGTCTGATTGGTTGAGGGACTATCCACTTTCGTACAGAGTCATTTGAGCTATGCCCGTTGGTCACGTCTCTTGTGCAGAGAGAATACAGAGCTGACTCCCCAGACCAGCGCTCGGTCTCAAATCTATTGCGCTCGGCTTGGTCTGGTGATGGCCAGACTTGTACAAAGGAGCCGGTCGGGGGGAGAAAGTGCCCCGGACTAAGAATTCTACACAAAAAGACAATACTCCATACCACAGAAAAAAAAGTCTACACACAAAAAGAGATTTCCTTTTCATTTTTAGCAACCACCTGCCACAGCGCTGAAAAAGAAAAAATTACACATGTGTAATAATGTGCATAGTAAAAAGCATTATTACCATTCTCACTATTTTTAAAAATGTTTTCTCTACTTTGTATATTCTTTGTTATAGTTTTTAGTATTTCTAGTTCTCTTTTGTTGCTTCACTTGTAAACACAAAGACAGTGTTCTCAGTGGGTTTCCCCTGTAGGAATACAAAAAATAGAAACACGTGGTAATCAAAAAAGGATCAATACTTTTGACAAGTTTAACCCAGACAGTGTATTTCTTAACTGTTTGTAGTCCAGACTTGGTCCTGATTTATCATCAGCTCCACCACTGGAATGACAACGTGCTTCTAATTACAGGACTGTTTTTAAGAGGCAACACAGAGAGAGAGAGACTGGGATCTGGGCTTTGTCTGTGTCTATACATAGCACGAGGATAGTGACACACATCAAAGCAAGACAATTCTCTCATTCTGTTTGAAATCTGTTCAAAAGGCTTCATTTTTTTTGAGCTTCGCTGTATTTTTGAAGAAGCTATATCTAGCTAGTTACTACACGTATACACAAAGACAACAGCTTTGGCTAGATTTCCTATCTAATCTGAAGTATAAAATCATTATGTTGTATACTCATTTTAAAACTCACAGAATTACAATCACCATCAACTATCACTAATGATTCTCTTTTTCTTTTTTTCCCAGAGCCCAAGCTTGAGGAAGTGGCCAAGTGAATGCTGTCCATGTTGTTTATCTCCTACATGTCACAAATATGTTGTATTTAATAAAAATATAGTGGATTGAACCATGACTCACTGGTTGAAGCTGCATCTGATGGTTACCCCACACTGTCACTCTAATTATTACTTATTATGAAACATACAGATGCTGACTATCTTTTTATGTTGCTTTAAATTGTAGCCAGACTAAATGTAATAAAAGCTCAATGTCTCCTAGAAACACATCCTGTGTAAAAAGGTGTGTGCCCGGCAGTGCAGCCTTTAATTCCCACAGTGCACAGCTCGTGTGCACGTTGTTACATCACATGTTGGATTGAAGTTGTAGCCTGCAGAAAGACACTCTGATGACCAAACCTGTCTGCTGCTTTGATATTCATATTCATAACCTGGTGTGAAGTCAGACATTCTCCATGGCTGTTCAGAAGCAACCAGAACATTTTTTTATTAAAACAAATTTATTTGTAGCAAATAAGGAAATGACAGAGGCAGAAGGTAGGCCTTGACTTAGACATACTGTAGAATGTAAAGATACAGAGGTATTATTTCTATGTCTATGTTCAAACTGAAAGAAAAGTAGACATTGATAAATGCTCCTCATGTCTGAACTGAAGAAGTTTGTGTACAGAGCCTCACCACCTCTTCTCAAGGTGTGATCCCATAGTTGTCTTTGTCTCTGTGCTGCAGCAGAAATCCCATTAGTACAACTGAGAGAGAAACGAATGCTTCTATTTAAGAGGTTTACTCCACCCATGTATTTACAACAAGTACGCTGTACATGGTACTGGCTGGGCGTGAGACCTGTCTTTCCTTTAAACTCCGATATGGAGCCACTGTCCTTCTCCAGACCTACACACGGGCCACAGACAGCAAAGAGACGTTCAGGTGAACTGACGCAATCAGGAAACCCACGGAGCTGTGGCTGACGTCATCAGCTGCAGCCTGTCAGCGTCTTTCTCCAGGGCGTCAACCAATAGGAAAGAGTCCTCCGCCGGTATGGCAGTAAACGGGGGGGGGCAACTTGCAGACATGTTCTCTTCAGTTAGCAGCCTCGTTATCCACCTGCACGTGCTCCTGGCTCACCATTCAGTAAGTAACGTAACGAGTGTGTGTTGTTGGTAGACTTTTACACGGTGTTGCTCAGGTTTACCGCGAGTGGCGCTAACATGCTACATTAAAGCGGTAAATGAAGCTATGTAGCTAGCCAGAACGGGTTAGCAGCACACTCACTAGCCACTTCCTTGTATACATCCTACGTCACGATGACGCATCTGCACCCCTTCATGGTGTTTACACATCAGCCTCCTCAAACAATACAAAATACTTTTTTAAAGGCAGACTGTGCACATTAATAGTTGAATATACTAACTTTTCATTTTAATTGAATACCATTTATTAATTTATTATATTGTTAATTTGTATTATTTACAATTTAGAAAAATGTAAATTAATTTAATCAATGAAACTTATATAAGAAGCAGTATCCATAAAAAACATTCACTCAAACAATTTACTGTATGACTTGTGGATAATTATTCACCTTGTGGAGAAAAAGAAGCAAAACCAGTGTATACAAGAGGCATGCATTGAAGTATGTTAGTTAGTGGAAAGTATTTTCAGCAACGTGTACTTAAAGTATCAAAAGTAAAAGTACTGATTATGCAGAACTGCCCACATCAGTTATTTCATTATATATTATTAGATTACAATAACTAATAGTAACTATACTAGTCTATGCATAATTAAACATTTTATTTGACTGCTTTTAAGAAGTTTTCTATGCTGCTAAATGTACAGGAAGTATCTAAAGTAATAGTCGTCATGCAGGCAAAATGTGTGTGTTTATTGTACCATATTAAATTCATAAGAGCACTTATAAAGCAGCACAGCAGCCTTCTGTCACCCATGGTTGCAGCCCTAATATTAATATGTATCACACATGTCATTTTGTACACACTTTGGTCTTTTATTCCTCCTTAAGAAAACTACATTTACTGAACCAGAATAATCCAATGAAGTCTCTTTTTCTCCCCAGATGAGTGTAAAGTATTTTATGTCATGATTCTTTTTGATTAATAAAGTAAGTATGCCTTATAGTGGTAGTATTCAGTTGTATAATACATCTGCAATGCTAACATACTGGACATCCATTTCTAATGTTTAATCTAGAATGGCCTGGGAGAGAGGTCGTCAGGTGGTCCCCAACCTTCTCTGGGTGTTTGTACCCTGAACCACAACACCCTCCAGTTGGGGGGTCAGCAGTGACAGGCCAGGTCCACGCCCCTTTCTTCCAGGTTTCCAGCTTGTGTCCTCTCTCCTGTTCCAGAGCCAACAGGAGGCTCTCTGTGACGTTCTCCCAGACTACCAACAGCTGCTTACCTTAAGTGGCCTCTCAGTTCAATCCTTTGTCAATAGACTCCACCCAGATTGAGCTGGGAAGCAGATATGTCAGCATGATAAATACCCCACGACCTGATCAAATTCCAAATTTGTGGTGACAGATTTTCAAGTTCTCTCCTCTGAAATGTCAATGTTACAACTTCCAACTGGTTTAGAGTATCAGATCAGATAGGTCAGTGTTATGGACCGCTGGTTAGAGGACTCATAGGTCATGGGTTCAATCACCCTCCTAGGCTGGTTCAAAGTCAACTTTTCACAGAAAATTTCTTTCTTTCCTTAACCCCCCCCCCCTGAAGGTCTGTGTTAAATGCGTGCTGTAACTGCTGGAGGTGGCGGCAGAGGTGGCGGCGGAGTCGAATTGCATCGGCCCTTCACCCAGGGGAGCGGGGTTCACATCCGGTTGTAGACTACGTTGGTGTTGTAGAGTATACGGTTGTTGGCCAGCAACCCGGGGCGGCATGTGGGTAAGACACTTGGCCACATGCGCCCCCGACAGTTCGCCAACCCACATGCGGCCCCTTCGGGGCCGCATGTGGGTTGGCAAGTGTCTTCCCCAATGCCGCCCCGAAGGGGCGGCATTGGGGTATACGGTTTACCTTTTGCCAACTGGAACAAAAAATTTATTCTCTAAGTGTCATAAGTACAACTCAGGAGACCAAGGTTCATGTCCCACATATTATGGTTAAGTACTTTCCTAATCCCAACTGTACTCACTATCTTTACTCAGACATTAGGGCTTTGGAAGGGACTTTCCCATGACACTAACCCCGCCTCCCAGGTGCAGGACAGTAATCCCGCCTCTCAGGACACTAACCCCGCCTCTCAAGACACTAACCCCACCTTTCTGGGTGTTCAGCCTCATCATAATGTTATCACCTTGTGAGTTTTGAACTCACAACCACTGGGCCCTCTAACCAGTGTTCTACCACACTGAGCTATAGATCTGATACCTTTCATCGGTTGGAAGTTGTATTTAGTGTTCACATTTCAGAGACGAGATGTTGAAAAGCTGTAAACACTTTTTAGACATACTATGCTGTCTTTTTATCATTTTTTTCGACATACTCTGTCTTTTTTAATCACTTTTTAGACATATTACACTGTGGCTTTTTAATCACTTTTTAGACATACTAAACTATGTCTTTTTATCACTTTTTTCGACATACTATGACTTTTTAAACATACTATACTATGGCTTTTTATCATTTTTTAGACATACTATACTGTGGCTTTTGTCTTGAAAAGATGTAAAGGACCTGACCTGAACAAAACAACCTACTCGTGACTGTCAGCAAGACTAAAGAGACGCCAGAAGTAGTCTACTAGCACTGCCTCCAAGGCAAGATGAAGGCTCCTGCACCCACCTCTTTCTAAACACAGATCAACAAAACAACGGCTGTGTTACTTGTTTATTTCAGAAAATATGTCTGGTGTTTCCTAAATATGTCATACTTACTTTTACTCTGGCATTGGTTCCCACTCAGACCTCTCCGACATAGCTGGCGCAGCGTGGGTACCTTCACTTATTATTTCTATCTACCAACATGGCATGTCCCAAATTATTCCACTAGTCACAAGGCTAGAACAGCTGATATATGAAATTAGTTACAGACCAAACATGGGTTAATTAACCACTGCAGAAACTATCAATATATCCACCAATCTTTAAATCACTGGCTAAATTATTTGCCATTGCTAAGATTAGGAAACTGCTGCTGAACATCTTACACAGCAGAGATTAATTACTGAAACAAACCATAAGCAAGAAAATATCAACACAATCATGTAAGGTTATGTAGTGTGTACAGTAGGCCTGTGCTATCATACAGCAAGGGACACAAGCGACAATCATTTAACTACAAGCTACTTTGTGATAAAACATACATTTGTTTACTAAACTCTACTATGATACACTACTCATGAGTATTGTCTTTAGCTGTCGTCGACATTGTATGTCATATTTAATATATCCAGACACAGTAACAGAGACTTACTTTTATATTTTAGAAGCGGAAGAGTGCACCGTTTCAACGAACTCCTCAATACGACTGTTGGCCATCCTGAATCTTTTTTTAATCTATCATGGAATAGCATCACATTGTCTTTGTAAAATGAATAAATAATTATGAATCAACCTAGCCTGTTAGCTAGCAGGCTGTGTTTTTAGCCTGATTAGCTAACAGCTTAGCCGTTTCAAAGCGGATTTGAGTGCCATTGTAGCCCTTCCAGAAGCTTAGTAATCCGCCGTGGTACTTCAGTGACTTTTCGGGGACTTTGCCCAATAGTTTCATAAAGATAAACGGTCACCGAGTCATCTTTCTGTATGAAAAGCTATCTTTTTACCCTTAGATGCCGCCATCTTGGCTGCTGACTGTCTTGACTGATGGCTACGTCGACCAATCAGATGAAGTTTAGGTCAGGAGTCAGGCAGCTTGCTCAGCCAATAGATAACCCTAACCCGACACAAGCAGCAGGGCCTTGTACTCAGTGTGTGTGTATTGGGAGAGAACACAGAGGTGTGGATAGAGTGGGATTTGGCCTACTGATGTGACATCCCTGCGGCATACATATCTGTCTGTCTAGAACTTAATTGCGCATAACAGGGTTGAGGTTATACAAGCATTAAAAATGCAAAAAATAATGGCAAGTATGGTTTTGAATAGAAAACCCTTTTATTACGGATACACCATTCAAATAAAACTCTGAACAATCCATACACACACTGTCTAAAAACAGACACTCCATTTTTTGATAAAACATTGATAAACAGTGGCACAAAATATAAAGACAGAAAAAGTAAGGCAAGTTCTTTACGAAAAAAGTGTGATCATAGATAGATATGACAGACAAATTAAAAAGGCACAAGGTATATATGTGTGTGTGTGTGTGTGTGTGTGTTTGAGAGAATATACATACTATATTTATATATATGTATGTAGATATATAAAGACCATGCAGGCACATCAGGATGGAATGGGGTTGGTCTCAATATAACTGGCCGGAGTGGTTCCTGTTCTCCTGGACTGGTTACTAACATCATGCGGATCTTGTGTGGCGCTGTGGCCCCTGGGAACCCCAGTGTTACAGAAGACAAAACATTGGCAGATGCTGAGGTAAACCACATTTATGTTTGAGTAGATTGGAAGTAATGCTTTCCCTATGGCTTTTAGAAGAATTCCCCACTTTTAAAGAAAAATTAATTACACAGTCAGTCTTTGGTATAAAATAAAAGGTAGTTGAAAACATTGGCCATTCGCTGAAGGAAGAAAGAAAGTGTGTATGTAAAAAGATCAAGTCATCCCTGGATCTTTCAGAAAGTATAAATTGGAATTTCAACATATGACCACCAGGGGGGAGCAGAACGTCATACAACTGTTCCTTATCCATAAGACCATCACTGACTGGGGCGACCCACACAGGGCAGAGCAAGAGCGTAAGAAGCCTTGCACATTTGTCTTGTCATTCAAAAGGAGCGGTACAGGAAGAAGATTAAAATTAGCATGAACTGGAAGATCGAGAGCTCATCCAGAGTCCAGGGATAGAGTTAACCAGATAATCCAGTGTTTGGCACCGTAACACGAGGGTGACGTGTTCTCAAAGGAAGGCCAGCTTCTTAGAGCATGAATGACTGAGTGTGTTTGAAATCCTGGGGCTGAGGGACACACACACACACACACACACACACACACACAAAGCATTAGCATGGCTTTGTTTTTTGTGATCGTTTCAGAATAACGGCTCTTGGGGCAACGGTGGTGTGATCTCAATCAAAAACACAGCAACATTCATTAGGTAAATATGAACAGCTCGTGCTTAAGTCAGCGCTTTGCTCATGCCGTCCACTCAGAGCTTAACATGGGGGGGGGGGGGGGGGGGGGTTAAGGAGGAAGAGGACAAGAGAGAAAACAAAGAAACACTTACTTCTTGGGGCGGAGGGATGTAGTTGACATTGGATCTACAAGACAAAGACATTGGTAAGCACAGTGGACAGTTTGACACAGTCATAAAGAAGAGAGGAGAGCCGAGGCAGACAGCTGTATCCTGAGTCATATCTTGCTCTGCATAAATAATGCACGTCATACATGGCAAACCTCCCACTGGGTAAAAAGGAAAGTCTGACTCTCCGCGGCTAAACCGGATTATATCAAACTGAGGCGGGGGACTGTGAAAGGAAAGTGTGCTTCAGTGTTTGGTACAAGGTATTTGATCAGCTGTCGATATGCACTCAGTCGCCAGTTTATTATTTGGTACACCTTGCAAAAGCTAATGCAGTCTAAAACAACAGTCGTGTCATAAATCAGACTTCCGTGGACGTGAAACTGTTATAAAGAGGTGTTGATTTATCTCATTTTGGAGGATGCGGTTTCTGGTGCTGTTGAAATGTTTGGCATTATACAGAGAGGTCTTTCTGTTATTTAGCATACCTTTACTGGTAGAAATGGGGTGGCCAAAATAATAGAAACACCTGTCTTTAACAGTTCAACATCATCACAAACTGCAGCCTCTAAATGTCGAATCCGCTACTTTCAAAAACCCATTCAACAAAATCTGAACATCGTAACCTTCCTGAAGATTTACTGCAGGACTGTTGTAAAAGACCACATGCATGTTAACTAGATGTACCTGATAGTGATATAAGTGATGCAACTGGATGTACATGCAAATGTACACAGAATGTATGTATCTATCTACGGTCACTGGTTCTTAGCTGGTCTGTTTATGGAAGCAGGACGCGGCCCGAATAATTTGAATCTTATGCACAACTGAAAAACTACGTGTAAAAATGTAACTGCTGAATATTTAAAGAAATAGTTTGATGTTTTGATAAAAATGCTTGGGTTGCTGTCCAGTAAGGCAACCAACGGAGACTCCAAGAAGTCACTGCACTTTAACTATATATATATATATATATATATATATATATATATATATATATATATATATATATCAAGATAACTGACTGAAAAAAGTAACCTGATCAGACATGAGCCCTTATAATTAGTACCTTGATATTTCCCAATATATCAAAGTATTCTTTCTGGTTCATTTTCCCAATTGGTTCTTTAGTTGTGTATAGGAGTCACATTAAATAATGGCTCTTCATTTCTTCCATATCTGTCTGTGGGCCTAGCGGTCACACTCACGTGTCCTCAGTTCTGTGCAGGGTTTGGCTGCTGATGTGGGCTGCACCATGACACTGGGAGATCCAAAATGACCTGCAGGGGCCAGCATGACGGCTTTAAAAAGGGTTAACAAGGGGGGGGGGGGGCATTTTGGAGTCGCACTGCACACCATGCTTCAATGGGTGAGTGGGTGGGGGGTTTATTAGTATGAAGTCAGATGCGTAAGGTGCCGTCGTAACCCTAGTTGTATAAAAAATAATATTAACACACACACATATATATACACAACATACAGTATGTATATATATAGTGCATATGGTATATTCAGGGTCCTTAGGCTCTATGTTTGCCAATCTCCATGTTGCTGCTGCTTGTGTCTGTAAAGTGTCGCATTTAATGACACAAGTGGCAACATGTAGACTCTGAAATGTACATTTTGTCACATTTTAGAAATTGCGAACAAACAAAAAAGGATAAAAAAAAAAAAAAAGAGCATTAAAAGTGTGAAAAAAGGGTCGAAAGTCAAATCATCTCAGCTGGACTTGTAGGCAGTTATACCGTTGGGTAGTTTCTAGTTTATAATACAACATCGTATTTTACAAACTGCATGTGTTTTGTGTGCAAAACTAACTAATTTGTGACGTAACTAGTAACTAAAGCTGTCAAAATGAATGTAGTGGTGGCATGAGAAGAAAAAAAAAAGAAGACTATAATGGAATATACACCTCTGGATTTTTCTGTCTTATGCACTACAGAACTGATGGCTTTGAAAGAATATGGAAACAATTTCTTGACTATATCAATGTCAATATTTCTGCTATACTGACGAGAGCATTTGTAAAAAAAAACAAAAAACTGTATTATTTGATTCTGCTTTCTTTCCTTATTCAGCCCCCATTGTATCCTACTTCATACCGCATAATGTGCCTGTCACATTTATGGAACCGAGCGTTCTGTTTTTTGTTTTTTTTTCGTATTGTTATTTCCAGCTTGCGGTTGTCTTATTTTGTATGGCCTTGTTTTCTCTATGTCTCTTTATAAAATATTAATAAAAAAAAAAAAAAATGTGTTCTTAAGTACAGTACTTGAGTAAATGTACTTAGTTAAACTCCACCACCGAGGAAATCCTTTGCACGAGTTTACAGAACTGGGGTTACGGCAACAAACGTGTTCTGACATGCAGCAGAGCTGGAGGCAATGCTGGAGGGAGCGGGTCAAGTGGTGAGCCAATCAAATGCAGCGATCCAACACCCTGATACACAATGTCTCAACTCTGTGCAACTCTTTTCTACTGCCTCTCTTTTTAGGTGTGTGGCACAGCGGTGGAAGTCTCCTTTAAAATGCATACACATGTTTTGTAGTGTTTTAAATAACTCAAAGGTTCACTCATAAATTACACAGTATTTCAATGTACACTTATTGCGAAGATGTTCCTATTTCTTTACTACTACAATATGTTCTTGTGAATAAAATAATTTGTAGAAAAGAGGTTTCTTCAAATATTTCACCTTAAACACTAGCTGAGAGAGATATCAATATGTAATGTAACCATCAGAGTACATTGGCAGCTATGTGTATTTTACAGGGACACTTTGTCACAAACAAGACTTCACTTGTGTCAAACAGCCCAAATTTTCCTTTTCCCCAACCACCATAGGCTGTAAGGAGACCTTAAAATTGGACCCTGGTCACATGATGTAACATCCATCTCTCTAACCAGGTCCCCTCGGCCATCTTTCCCTAAAAGGCCGAGCTAAATCCTAGATCTGCATTCCTACTTTGTTAACTCGGGCCTACTTTTGGTGCATCAGATATCATGTCACATTGTCTTTGAGTCTTTGTGAAGAAGCCTGTTCTATAAATAGGAAGTTGACACTGACAGCTCCAGTTAGCTCAGTGGGATAAGCATCAGACGTTAACGTAGACAAAGAGCTTTCGCATCAGCTTCAAGGAGAGCTCCACGACGACGCTCCATCAAACGCTGCGCAGTCACAAGCCAGTAATCAAATAACATAAAGTCAAGCGAATTAGGCCAGTCACATGAGGACATGCATTTATGTCTCTGTGGTTTGTGGCCTAACAACCAGTCAAGCATCAAAACGCCCTTTCGCCCACTCTTGTGTGTAACTGCACTAACAGTCCTCTGTCACGCCACAGTCTCAGTCTCCAATCTCTGCAATATCGAAATAATCCATTTTCAAATTAACCGTCCAATCAGTTTAATTGCTTGCAATTCCTTCCACTGACAATAATTTCCTCCTTGCTGATTAACAGCCAGTAATTATTACATACTTATGTTGCGCTGGTTATATCTCCCCCTTTAAATGTCTGCATTTTGAGATCATCTGTCTTGCTCCACTTTGACATGATTCCAACAGCTGTGTGTCTGCCTGCAAGTGGCAATCATTATGAAAAAAACAACAACAACCTTTTCCCATGGTTTTTACATCTGTTGGCGCCAATCACTGGATGAGTAGACACACAGGCACGGCTGTGGCTCAAACACCACACACACACACACACACACCACACACACACACACACACACACACACACACCACACACACACACACACACAGCTGTCCCTCTATACAGTCCTGACTCAGCACACAGACATGCAGCCTTAGTGAAAAAACAACCCCCCTCCTCCATTAATCTAAAGTGTGGGGGGTATTAGCCTGTGTTTGTCCACATCAATGTTAATGCAATCACAGAGCTCTTACCTTCCTCTGTGTCCTGCTGATGGACGAGACAGGAGCATGTAGGAGAAAACACAGGGAATGTCAGGAGTTCTTTTATGGAGAAAGTATTAATTGACGCGCTGATAATGCAGGCGGACACATTGGTTGTTTGACTGAAAGAAAAGGAAAAGAAAAAAACAGCCAAAAAAATAAGGGAACTAAAGGGACAAACTCACGGCTGAAGAAACCGTTGCGGTGCAAGAGGAATCCCCCGCATCCACAGACCACGATGACCAGGCAGACCACCACCACTGCTGCCACCACGGCCGGCACGTTGACGTCCTCTAGAGGTGAGAGGGGAACAGAGTCATGGTCGGTTTCTCTCAGCAGCGGTACATAACGGGTGAAAACTCTCATTTCATTTTATTGACACAGTCAAGATGCAGTGGAACAGTGGTTACCATACAATCAGAAACAGTGAGGCCATATGTTAGTGCAACTCTGCCTAATGCGGTTTCCTGTACTCCAATACATTTCCTATAATGTATTAAGTGCGTAAAACGGTTGTCTGCATTAACCTAGATTACATTACATTACTACAGTACATTATATAATGTATTAGCAAGCTGGAGACCTTTCCAGAGAAAATGCCATCATTTTTAGACCATGTTATGTGTGTAAAGAATAGATGCAGTAGCCTTACAATTTTTTTAAGTTCCCATGTTATCATTTCTGGGTTCATACTTGCATTTTGGGTTTCCACTAGAACATGCTTTAATGTTCACACAAATCTTTTGTTTTCTTATACTGTCTGTCTAAATATGCAGAAATGATTAAATAATATTTAAGGACATGGCATTTCACTTTTTATAATATGGGGCCTTTAAGTTGCATCGTAAAGGGGTTTTAGATTTTAGAAGCAGGGTCAAATGAAGTTCTGTAGGTTTTTTCCTCTCCACTGCATCCCTGATTTATTCCGGCGCTGAAAGGTGTGGGGAAGTGGCAGGAAGGAACACGCGCACACACACACACACACACACACACACACACGCACGCACGCATGGACACATGCACACACACACACACACCTATCGTCATGTGCTTGCCCTTGCACATCTTGGGTGATCCCACTCCGTTCGAAGCCAAGCAGCTGTATCGACCGGTGTCGTTTTTGGCTACAGCTCGAAACTCCTGCAGAAAAGACAAAGGGAAGAAGAAGACGTTTTAGATAGCTTCGGCTGTTCATTTTTTTATTTTAGCATCTGTTCTGCTGGAGTGCCCTTGAGCAACGAAACACTACTAGCAACAAATTTTCTAAAAAGTCAACAGCAGGATTTGCTCGCCTCTAAGTCATGATACTGCAAGGCGACAGTGTAAGCTATTTCCCAATACACAGTCCATTTGTCCTTGTTTCCCTTATCAGACTCACCAGTACTCCTGTGTGTGGGTTGATTAGATAGGTGGCGTTGCCGTGGCGTGGCTGACCGATTGGCTTGCTGTCCTTGAACCAGGAGTATGTAGCAGGCGGGATGCTCTGCTGGTCCCTACAGCGCAGCTGCACCACGGAGCCTGTCACTGCCGCGCTGGGGATTTCGCAGGACGGGGTGTGTGGGGGCACTAGAGTACGGGGCAAGGTAAGTGTTACAGAACCATGAGCAAAACCTGTATAAACCAATCTCCCAAACATTTAAGCTTTCACTTATGGAATCAATGTCTGTCGTACCCAGGACTTTGAGCGTGATGTTGGTCTCGCCCAGGATGACCGAGTCAAGAGGAGCACTGATCTCACAGCGGTAATCCCCGGCGTCTTCCTGAGTCACCCTTTGCAGTGTCACCGTGGCCCCTTCAATGGTCGCCCGGCCCTCAAAAGGAGCTGGAAAAAAAGGACAGGAGGTCAGGAAGATCAAAGAGAAAAGTCTTTACTGGCTGCAGGCTAAAGCCACTATGTTTCAATCAGAATATTACATTAATGCCACCTAAATATAAAACATTACATTAAGATCCTAATATAGCAACAGCCTTCATGATATATTATTATTGTTAAACCGTCTATAAAAATGAATTGAACACAGCCCCAGTTTGCACTATAGTTAACTAAGTATCAGCAACCATGTACTGTAACAGCAAATGTGTTGCCCCAGGGACCTCTAATCGGATAACCCAGCCATTGGGTGGAAGAGTAGGGAGAGGAAGGCAGTGCAATGACTATTCATGAATTTACAAAATGGTTGTTGACATTGTGAAAGCAGTAACTCTTCATTCATGCCACCTTTTAAGCCATCCTTAGCTGGGAATTAGAGCTGACAATGAAGAAGAGGCTTGACATATTTGAGAAAATTGTCAGGCTAAGTGTCTTTAAAAGAGACTGACCGGGTGAAAGCTATTGTATAATTTATTATTTATTCCACCTATTAAATCCACATCCTAAACCACAAAGGAGAGTGATCAAGGATATAGGTTGGATAGACAGGTTAAGATTTTAGGCCTCAACACCATTGACGAATGGACTGTGCTAAATTATCTCTTGTAGTTTATCCATTATTCCTATCTCATCCACTGGCTTGTGGCAAACCCTTCAAGGCTGGTACTGCAAATGGCTTGTTTGACACTCGTGGGATTAAGAGCAACAAGCTGCATTTTTTTTATTTACGTTTGAATTGTCCATCAAAGTACACAAAGGAAATATCTTTCCCCTTCTTCTTCCACTCGATGCGCGGGTTCTGGTCATTCTCTGTGCGGAACGTACAGGACAGCACCGCATCTGAAAAAGGGAGCCAATGAGATATTTATGGCAGAAT
Source organism: Etheostoma spectabile (assembly GCF_008692095.1). NCBI lineage: Eukaryota > Metazoa > Chordata > Actinopteri > Perciformes > Percidae > Etheostoma > Etheostoma spectabile. Next base: position 6,603,420 of record NC_045756.1, read on the forward strand.
AGCAAAGACTTCAATCATTTGCATTTTTAACTGCTTGGTCTATTTATAGCCTTATGGTTTATTCTGTCAGAGAGAATCAGATAAAACTTGTGAGATTAAAAAAAAAAAAAAAGACTGTGACAGTGAGATGAGGGCTGCTTTTTCTGACTCACCTGAGAACTCACGCACCTCCACCTTGTGTCTCTTGGTCGCCACGGTAACAGGAACGGAGGGGGAACCTGGTAGTGGTGGAGAAGAAGAGAGGAGGGAAAGTGGAAGATAGAAAAACAGGGGTGAGCAGTTCAGAACGCAATATTGCTTGTCATCCATTAGGGGGCAAGGTGAATTGGGTAAAGTGCTTCACGTTGCCCGCCAACTGCAAGAGGAGAATGCTTAATGGCCGTCTTTGGGCGACTGTCTGAGGCAAACACAGCCAGAGTCCTTCTCCAGGAGATCTCAGGCAAGGGCAGGATTACTCCCTCCTCCGCTTTAATCCAGCAGGGTTAAGGAGCAGCCCGCCATATGTTAATTTAAACGCGGGGTAGGACACCGTCGCCAAGCATTTCTCCAGAGGCTTGTTTCAGATTAACCTGATGTATGGGGCATTAGCCAAGAGGCAGACAGCACACTGCCCGGGTTTCCTTTCCCTGCTATCCGCGCTACTGATATCCAGCCTCCAAACAGGAAGAGGAAGCCCGAGCTTCCCTTCTTGTGTGCTGATTGGTTTACGGGGCGGATTATTTTCTGGTTGTCCTGTTCTTAAACTTGGGTTCAATGGGGTAAAGGTTACTTATGGGGATAACAGGTTGCAAGCAAGCACGCGGCAAAAACCGTAAAACACTCTCGGAAGCCTTTAACATCTCCCAAAAGTCGGCAACTTAAGTAAAGTGAAAAACTGATTTTTAGATGCACATGCATTTTTGAAATGACCTAATAAATGTTGAATGGGCCTCAGGGGGTACTTACTCAGAACATTAAGGGCTATAAAAGAAATGTGTAACAAACTTTTAATTCGGCATAATGAAGATGTCCCCTTCACATATTCCTGAAAGCAAAAACCTTAATAACGTCCCACAAAAAACACACTTTTCCAGTCATTGTTTCTGCAAATGTCAGATCTAAATCTCACAATGGTAAGCACAGGCTGAAATGAATGTGAACAGTTTCCTGTTTGTCAGTAACTTCCTGTGTGGGCCCCATTGTTAGTAGATTACAAACTGACAGAAGTTTTCTCCTGTGAAGGGAGAGAAAAGTCGGCAAGCTGAGACAAAGGGCAGGAAGTGTGGAAAAGAACAGGAAGGCGGCCATGTTGGATGACTATACAAACTGTAGCTTGGACCCAAAGGTCTCCCTCGCTCTTATTTCCACAAAAACAGCTATTTTTAAATTAGCTTTTAAATAAACAACAGCCTATTCGATGATAATAACAACGTCATCTGCCAAATGCAGCATAACGCACACTTAAGTTTTTCGTTTTTTTTTTTTTTTTAAAGCATTTCCTAAAGTTAGTTCAATTTACACACCAGCCTCACTTGGTGAAACTTCGTGCTAAGGGAATTAAAACTGCACACAGATGATGTCCCTCTTGCCCTCGCTTTGCCATGTGTTGACTTGCGGCAGTGTAACAGGATTATCGCCGTAGCCTTGGCTCGTGTACCTCGACACCCTCCGAGGAGCATTGTCTCACTAAATGACGAACAAAACGAAGGGGGGAGATACAATGAGATTAAAAAGGGACGAGGAGGAACGACAAAGGAGACATGAGCCGCCCTAAGAATAGAATACAAATGAAGTGGAGTGGAGGAGAGGGAGGCGGGTGGAGGGGGGCAGAGATCTGCAGTAGCATGAATAAAAGAGAGAGAGCGAGAGAGAGAGCGGGATTGAAGGTGAGGGAGATCCTCTCAGACAGTAGGACTGTGAACGGGAGAAGCTCTTGTCACATAGTGACACCAGGCCTGCCGCCACCTTGAAGGGTGTCTCTTTGAGAAAAAAGAAATGTAGCTGGGCTGACAACAACTTTACCGCTGCACTGACTGACACACACAACACACACACACACACACACACACACAGAAATGAGCAAAGAGGCCCTGCATGTGAGGTCCCGCTGCCCGTGTCCTGTTCCACTGTGCTCTACTACTGTGAACACTGTCAGCTTCAATGGCCTCAATTAACTACAAAGGCGTCGAGGCAGACAATGAACACATGGCCTGTTCAGCTCATTTCACCACTGCATGGTGGGTAATGTTAACATGGTGCAGCTTCCGTTGCACTCATGTAGCACAGAGGTTTTTTTGGCTGTATTGCACAATAAATACATGAATTTGCATAAACAATGCATAAACTGATTTTAGCGCGTGTGAGGCAACCAAATTCCATTTTCCATATGACAGATTTGCTAACAGTTATTAGAGTACAGCCCGCCAGTTAGCAGACAGATTTGTACCACCATTGGCACCTGAAATTAGCTCCAGATTCACGCCAGACTTTGCTATTGAGCAGAGTATTTTTGGCCACTGGCAAAATTGATACGTATATCAACAAAAAATGTCTCAGTTGTTCGTAAAATAAAGATTTGCTATTATGAGAACTATTTTAGTTAATGGTACCCTCTAGTCAGCTGAGTCAGGCAGATTGTGGGTCAACATCTGCACACTTCACTTTGAGGACTGATCCTTGGTCAGGTATTTGCAGTGTGGACTGATTTGGACTGAGAATCAGCTCCAGATAGTAGCACCGGCTGGGCCAGGGTTGGCACCTGGATTTTGTCCAAGATTCTGCCGCGTCACTCATCACGAGCGAGTCCAAGCATGCAGGACTTGGGCAGCTGTTGAGCCGAGCATCTTTGACCACCTGAGTAGCTATGGAAATTGTTAGCCTAATAAAATTCTATATTGTGTTAGTTTCACTACGCCAAAAATATTTTTTGATGAGTAAAGTGGCTGTCAAAAAATAGCTTCTTTTTTATCATTTGCTCCACAGCATATATATATGCCTCCAATATGGCATCAGATATGGCCAGTAAGGTAATTCAAATGCTTCAGCGAAGGGTCTGGGCACTGAAGCAAAGAAACATTGAGACAAAGGCTTCAACACAGACAAGCTCCACACACACACACACACACCACACACACACACACACACACACACACACACACACACACACACACACACAAACACACACACACACCTCGTGCATGGCATCAACATCAACCAAACACTGCGACAGCTCAAACTCACAGTGGGACGGCCTGAGCAAAAATAGAAAGATGGCACGCTCGCTTCTTGGCACGCAGCTTTACTCTCATTACGTGGTCCGCACAGAGTGTTACAGAGACCAGGGTGGGTGTTTCCAGGGCTGGGCCCGGGTCAACAAGCATGGCGCAGTAATAATTAAGGCACTTATTCAAATTAACAGGACAAATGAAAGAGGAAGGGAATGGGCCCATCAAGACATATCCTGTCCGGCTGTGTGATGTAGATAACGTGAATGGCACACACGTTTCAAGGGTGTGGGGGTGCAGAAAAAACAGGGAGGACTGTGCGTGTGTGTGTGTGTGTGTGTGTGTGTGTTATCCATTTGAACAAAGCCTCTCTGTATGACTGTAACCCCTGTGAGCAACAGCTGTCTCAGGCAGGCACAGTGTGTGTGTGTGTGTGTGTGTGTGTGTGTGTGTATGGTTGAGATGGGGGATGTTAGGTCTCTTTCCACAGAGACCCACCCAAAAACATTTCCTCCTGTTTTTTTTGTTCCTTTTTTAAAAATACACTCCACAGGCGTTCATTAGAGCGGAGGCCGATTTGAAGCTGCTCTGTTAAACTGTCGACATCTATCTGTGCGCCAGAAGATGAGTGATTTCTGTCAGGCTGTCCATAGAGGACTGGACACACACATACACCTCTGTGAACTCGAGGCCTGACAGGTGGCAAAATTTGGATAACACAGAGTAAAATCTGCATCACTCACGCTAACTGTCTTATCATATCCATCTCACGCTGCTGCTGCTCCCCTCGAGTCCTAAAGGCACTTAGACTGCTTTCTCTTACCCATCACGGAAAGTAAGGTGCCTTTTTGCAATTTAAAGAAACAGGTTTTAAAACTTTATCTACACTTCTATTTTCTTATTTCATTCCACCCTTCAGTCTCATGGTAAAATCCCTGCTATGAAAACATGAAACATTGAAGTTTCTGGTGGTACTCCAATTGTTGACCTCATGCACGGCTCTGTCCCCTCTTCTGCCAAGACGGGTGCCCTCCTGCCACCACCATGTCGCCCACCCGCCTTCGTGGCACCCGCCAATACAATTTTAGTGCCAACTTGTAGGAAGCCAGTCTGGCTGCACAGCCCACTCTCACATAGGGGCTTTCACTGAACTGGGGAATAACGCTCAACAAAATAAAAGTCCAAAATAAGTTTCTTTAAACATTATTGTATATAACTTTAAAATGTTCAACTCTGCCATTAAAAGTTTCCCTACAAATTCACATTTTCAAATATTTTGTTGAAAACCCCCCTAAAAGAAGACCACTGTTTGGAATAAGAAAAACTGTCTCTCCTCAAATCTCTCCAAGAATTAGTCACTTGTTTGACAAAAAATTAAGATTGTTAAGTCTAAAGCACTTAATTAAATGACCCTTTTCGCAAATTATAGATCCCAGGGATGAGCTGAAATAAAAAATAAAGTATTATAAATAAAAAGTGGGAGAAGTATGTAAACACAAACACAGACAGTTAGTTCTCCTGAATAATTAGTTTCCATTTGTCACTTACATTGCATCAGTAAAATGACAATAGGAAGATACAGGGACGTCCCCTCCATTATCGTCCACAACTCTGGCGGAGTCTTGTCTTCCCTGGACGGAGCGAGGAGGCAGATCCCAAGCCTCAGCTTTCTTCTCGCACTTGTTCCCAACTCTCCAATAATTCATCCAGCTTCCAGGGAATAAACTGTTCTCCAGGGGGGAAGCGATCGGACCCTACCGGACCGGACCGGCGCAGAACGGAGCGAAGCGGCGCGGAGCTGCTGGCAGGGGAGCGGATGAGCGGGACACACCTCCGGGAAGGACCGGTCAGAGACTCCGGTGTCCTGGCTGAGAAGTCTGGCTGTGAACGGCGTGGCTCGGTTACTATGAAAGACGCGGATGAAGGTCCTCTCTCCCCCTCATGTGTGGTGTACTGGTAGAGGTGGAGAGGGAGGGAAGGAGGGAGGGCGGGGTGTGCTTTCAGACGAGCAGAGCGGCGGAGCGCCGAGAGCGCAGCGCCGTGTCCAAGACGCGCACTGCATGACTAACTGGCCACATAACGGGAGTCAACTGGGTATGGCAACAAGGTGTGGCACTCATAGTCCGAGAAGGACCCGCTTTGACCCTAAAGTTTGTTTTTAATATGACTGGATGGCATAGACTGAGCCTACAGATACATTTGAAAGCCACATTATGGAACATTTAGTCCAAATTTTCCTCCAAAAGGTCCGATTTCCTGTTTCTAATAATTTAAGGACGGATCAGGTGCAGATATATTACAGTTTCTTTCTGTGAGTTTGCTAACAAAGTCCCTTTTATAACCCAATAATACGAGTTTTTAAGTTGTAACGCATGGCTATAGTTAACAAGTAACTTACTAACTTGCATTTCTGTTATAACTCATTAATAAAAACTTCTGGATTGCCAGGTTGTAAAAAAACACCCTTTGACTGATACATTTGATATATGGACCATAAAGGCCACTTGCCTTCTGGGAAGAGGCTGCCAAAGATCCCCACCAAATTCCATTAATTAACAGCTTATTAAACATTTATTAATGACTAACCAACATGAATAACTAGGTATTACCAGCAGATTGTCTAAAGGGCAAAAGCTTTTTCTCACAACCTGGCAACCCAAAACATGTTTGTTAATTAAGGTGATACACGCTATAAATAATTGATACAAATTAATAGCCACTGAATACAATTTTTTTTTAAAGCGTGCCTTATTAGAAAATGTTAGTGTTATATTGATTGATAACAGGCTGCGTTCATATTTTGCACATTGAAGCGTATGACGTTTTTTAAGTCGCCATGTAAGCGCTTAAACGGGCCTCTCAATGTTAGATTGAAGTAGAATTATCCTCCAACATCCTGCCCTATCAAATTTGCAATTTTTCAGGTATAAGTATTCAAACTACTTCAATCTTGAAGACACAAAAGATGTAAAAAAAATAAGTTTAGCCATGGATGGAGATGTCGATGTGCTCAAAGCTAAATCTGACAGGTTCAGCTCAAAATAAAAAGGCTTACGAGATGGAGGTAAGGCTGGACGCTCTCTCAAGGCCCAAAACAGAAAAGTGTTTATCTCTAGATAACTGAAAATGTGGAATACGACGACCACTTACTTTGCAAAGACACGTGTCTTTGTCATATTTACTGCTTGGTATTGTTGCAGTTCTTTAGTGCAGAAATAGAGAAAACAGACTAAGCCCTGTAGATCAATAATTCCCCCAGTGAATTACTAATGACTAAACCATTAAGAATAACCACTGGATACAACACTAAGACTCTGCCTCAACACTTGGCAAACACTTCCACTGCTTTCAGTCAGTCCTTCCACGGAGAGTAACTGAGGGAACCTGTGGGGTTACTACACCATTGGTGGAGACCATACACACATTATGAATTAATTTCTAGGAATGAGTTATTCCAGAGTGTTTTAGTAGCTATTCAATTTTAATTACGTTTGGGCAGCGGCGTTGCAGGCATCTTACACATCTCTCAAGCACCACAGCAGCCGCGAATTTAGGGCACCGATTCAAACATCTCAATTGGTGGTGGTGGTGTGACTGGGCTCCAAGTCCGAGGCACATGTCCTTGGGTGTGTCTCACACATTGTCAGTGGGTTGGTGTGGGGGTAGTGGGGGTAGTGGTGGCGGTGGTTGGATGCTTGAGTGGGAGCAACAGCTGCACAGTGGCTAAGTTTTCGGGCCCGAGGCTTTGCTCAATCTTCAGCCGCCGCCTGATGGTGAGTGATAGTTTGACTGATTAAATGCAGGAAAAGAATGTCGATGTTACAAAACCCACCTTGAATAATCGGAACATTAAAGGGCTTTTAATGCTTCCCGTCTTTAACTTCTCGTGCTTGTCCGAAGGCACGCACAGTGGCAGAGGCTCGAACGTCAAACAAGGATCTGTGGAGTACAACTGGGGGAGGTGGGGGTAACACTCTGGGGGAGCTACTCAGTTTAGTGTATGTCACTGGTGTTCATTAAACATTACCAGCTGTCTGTAACACAAATGTTGGGCTAACAGCACCGTGATATAACAAACTACGGGTACCACCTTCTCATGAGGCATCCTTCATTAACATTTTCTAAGCTGTAACTAATGCCTCATAAAAACCAGGTTAAAAAAGTAGTCTGGGGAGAATGAGCTAATTTGCTTTCTTGCTGTATGTGCATTTCCCAAAATGTCGAATTATTCCTTTAATACACATTTTACTAGCTAGAAGCCATATAATAATAATAATAATAATAATATGGATTGCCTGTATGCACCAGTTTACATACACACGCAGTTCTGATATCAGCACTGTCCACACATTCTTTGTATCAAAATCATCCATGTTGATCCGAACATTTTTTTTTTTTATGTTGTAGAGGAGACTTGTGTCTCAACACAAGGTTATTTCATTATCAGTTAGTACTAACCGTCACAATAAAGACCCACATCGTCCTTCAGCATAAAGACTCTATAACCCTACATTAACAGTTATAAGCAGACTTCATGGTTTTTTTTTTTGAAAATGAAAGCCCTGGAAACCAAAAGTCGTACTTGTTAATGGCTTATATCCGACTAGTAATGCGTTAGTAAAGAATGATTTCCCATTGGTTCCAACTCCTAAAGCTTCTATGAAGAGGTGCTTTCCTGGAAAGTGGTACGGCACCAGTGGCAGGGAGGTTGTTGGAAGGGAGAAGGCCCATCCAACAACCTTGTGTCTAATGTGTCAAAACGCCCAGAATCCTGGAAGAAAAACAAAAAAAAACAAAAGTGCCTGATGGCTCTAATCCTCAGGCTGGCTCACACTTGACTCCGACCACACTGAGAATTGAGAGCCACCTGTTTGACGAGTGATAGACTCAACAGCTGCACTGACCTTCAGCCAATAGACACGCACACACTCCACTGTTGTTGTTAAGCAAACTGCTGACACACACATTAGCGCACATACACGCGTTTCCATTTGCGCTCTTCTCTCTCCCTCCTACATGCCCGCAATCAGCTGAACTGTTATAAACTGAAGCACCTTCCCCCTCGGGAATGTTGAAATCTTTCTCTCTAAACACACAACCCAAGACTTGTGTTCTCGTACCACAACGGGGACACAAGACATTTCCATAAGAATGAGATAAGTGGGATTGATTTGTTACGTGTGTTTTACACATTTATTGAACAAATAATCCACGCAGATACATGCGAAAGTGTGTACGTGTGTGTTGAGGTTGTTACTGGCTGGTCCGAGGTGGCGTTGAGTCAGGAGGAGAGAGTCGATTCACTTCTTCAGTGTTCGGCACCTCGACCTGTGCAAAGAAAGACACATATGTAAATGGTTATGTTAAAAGTTATTTTAACAAGGATTACATCCACACTTTTACCTCTTTACTCTCTTTGGTCAAGTATAAAATGGCCTAAAAATCCAATTTGCACTAATCTTTCTGCAGCGATGTCAGAGTGGTGAGGGGCATCTGTTTGTAGCGTGGGCGGCCGCGTTTTAAGCGCCAGCTGGAGGCAGACGGGGGACATGCTTCCCTACCGCCTGCAGCCGGCTCAGAAAAGATGGCGCCCACGCCTCCCTGCTTTTAGAAACCGCTCTCTGTACACTAGCGCAGAGGGTGTAAAACATAAAAACAAACCTTTGAACTTTATAATGTAGTGTATAACAACACTGCGGGGCTACTGTACAGGATTGCAATGGATGGTAAGTTGTTCCTGTTATTTTGTCCACCTGGATCTAGCCTTTTTGGGGGAAACACAACCTCTGATCTGATAAGATTTCTCAGGAAGAGTGACAGCATTTGTACATTTTTGCCAACATATTCATACAAACCAGCTGTTCTGATATTAAACCATTTCCAATTTCTTTGACATTTCTCTTTTCCAAACTTATTCTGAAGAGAAAACGAGGCCAAACTGTAACATTGTTAACAGTTTAAAGACCTACTGTCAGGTTAAACTTAGCATCTTTCCTGTGCAGTGAGGGAGTATTAGCGACACTTCACCTGCAAATAAAGGCGTTAAGATGATCGCACTAAACTGTTGGCTTGTTTACAACCTGTCTTATTGTCTGACAATATGGCTTAGCTCCCAGGTCACTGCTATTACTTAGAAGAGTACAATGTTATAACTGAAAAATATTACAGCCGGCAAATTGAAGTGTAAATATTCTGTAGATTGGGTACCAATGAAATACTGGGATACTGGGTACCTATTAATACATCAGGATTTGCTGTAATCTACAGCGTTAACTACCTTTTTGAATACCTGACATCTTATCATCTATCTATCTAAATTACTCCAAACAGGGTGCACAGTACAAAAAGCACTTGTTTCAAATTGAGATTCTCCTTCTACAGATTCAAGGGGTTTCCCCAACAATGGTTTTCAAAATGAAAAGGTACAAATTAATCTTTCGCCAATTTTTAGTGAAAACGTAAGTCCCAACTAACTTTCAGTCCAGTTCTCATAGCTGCTTGTTCATGTAGCTTGAAATCTCTCGCACAGTTACCGCATGAATGACAGACAGACGGTTTATCTGCGTGATAAGTAAAAGCTGGCGTCTTGTGGTTTTATAAGAACGAAAACATCCATCTGGTCCTAAATGATCTCTGTCGACGTGTGTGAGCTGTTATATAGGATAGATAGATAGATAGATAGATAGATGTTTATTGATCCCAAGAAAAATGGGAAATTCCTGTGTTACAGCAGCAAAAACAGTCACAAAGCACAAAATATAAATATAAATGAACTAGGAAAAATATACATACATACAATATACATGAAATAATAATACGAATAAAATAAAAATAACAAATGACCAGGTTGCATTAGTGCAGTAGTGTGGTGTCCAAAAGTCTCATCTACCACCCAGAGATGACATGTTAAAGAGTGTTATTGCTTGTGGAATGAATGATTTTCTGTAGCGGTCCGTGCGGCATCGAAGCTGTCGGAGCCTCTTAGAGAAGCTGCTCCTCTGTTGGACCAGTGTGGGGTGGAGAGGGTGGTCAGGCTTATCCATGATAGATAACAGTTTGTATCTTGTGCATTTCCCTTGGTTTGCCTACATATTGTGAAAACAATGCAGTGTACACGTCCTTCCGAGAGTTTCTGGGCCTGTTTAAGTTTAGAGCTCCTCCACTGGTAAGCATTGGTGAAGGACATACGCGTGCTCTCTATACACATCATATACACCTGCTCTCTATACACATCATATACACACATGCTCTCTATACACATCATATACACACATGCTCTCTATTCACATGAGTGTGAAATGAATGAAGTCTTATCTTATCATTTACACAGCAAACAGTGTATCAGGTACTATGTATCAGGGTCCTCTAAAACCATAAGAGTGATGTCCAGTAGCTCCTGCAGCAGGTCTGCATGCTAATCCTGTGCTTGTAAAAACTGCAGAAAGTCGTGATGCAACTATCCTCCACTTTTAATGTCAGTCCAACTCTGACATCCATACTTTTGTCTTTAATAAAGTGCTATTTCAATTCCCCAAATAACCCAATGTGAAAATAAAATGTAGGCCACAGAGCATAGTATGTCATCACTTGCCAAATCAAGTGGATCTATTAATAAGTCCAATTTTTTACATTACGCAATCAGTGATGCACAGAGAAAGCCAGAAAAGCTGCAGCAAAATATATTTCACCTAGATGGCTTCATCCAAAATTAACTCGTAGCCTAATTTGAATTTGAAGAATTTAAGCTTCTCCTTTAGAGTCTAACTTGGTAATGCTCAGACACAGCCGATTCAACTCTGCATCAAAGCGAGTGTCGTGATACACAACATCTAGAATAAGAGCCTTGAACCTGGAGGGATTTAAAAATACTTCTTCCTTGGATCTTGAGTTAGTGTCTGTGTCTTTGATGTTGAGTTCAGAACACAGCAGTTTGTCCTTCATGAGGAAGATGAGACCTGCCTTTTCCTGAAGACTGCAGCCCACACTCACGCTCTGTTTTTGCCAAAATATAAATGCAAAGCAATAAAAATAGCTGTGTTAAATCCTAACCTCTGGCTACTTTGTGAAATCTAAAATGATGGCTGTAGCCAGGGCTCGTGCTGGCTAAATGTGGATCACGCAGTAATTTGGACTAGTATCCATCATCTAGACCAGAACACAGCCCTCCCTCCCTGAGTTGGCCTCAGTGTTTCAGCTTTAAGGTCACTGTTCTTGGACGGCTGTGTGAGGTTAAAACAAAGAAGAAAAAACCCTGGATATTTGCTGTTCTTACCATTTTCTCTGCCCGCTGCCTCAGTTTCCTCCAGACCGTGTGGTGAGCCTGCAGAGTTGAAGGCAACGTGATTAGCAGGCACGTGTAGACGGTCATGAAGTACTTTTAATGCGTTGCACAAAGGACAAGCTTTAAAATATTAGGAGGACCATCTGATGTCATGTATAATCTGTTCCACCACAACAGCGATTTTATGAACAATCTCGGGGAAAACCGCTTCAGACCGCTAAAGAATAACTTCCTAATTGACTCTGTAATTTAAACCTGTAATTGTCTGAAGCAAAGGTGCCCATAGATGAGTTTTTAGACCGATATTCACCTATAAATTTGACATTTCTTGTGTCACAGAAATCTAGGTATGGTCACTATTCTACTCCCAATAAAACCTACATTAGAAATCCATAGAAAAGTATTTTTTTAAGTGGGTGAAAATGACTGTAGTTCTACTGGTAAGGTAAACCTAAGGTTTTCCTTTGATGTATTTAAGTGCTGTTACATCACCATATTCCTCACACGTGTCTACCTGCAGCTGCAGAGGCAGGGACAGGCCCTGAGCCCGACGCTGGAGGCCCCAGGGTCCCTGTCCCAGGCTGTGGACGGCCGTCACCTCGTACTGGGAGCACAGGCCTGTCCTGGCCACCAGGGGGCCCGCACTCAGCAGCACATGGTCACCACATCTAAACGATTAAGGGAGGTTTAAGTGGTAGATGTACAAAACATATAACCTCCTGTAGATGTACTTAATGTGCCATGTAACAGACACTACACTGGAAACATGTAGGCAGGAAATGAAGGTTTAAACCAAAATGTGTGCATGAAATGTCACCTGTGGAGCATCACTTTGCCTTTGGGACTCTGTGCTGCCTTTTGCTCCACCTCTTCCTGTTTACACCTGGAAGACAGAGAGAAAAAAGCAACAACAGTCATCCAGGGACAGAAAGCAAAGACACTCATGGAAAAAGAGGCTAAAGAAGAACAGACGTATTAAGCGAGATAAAGTAATAAAAACTGTGAAAAGATGCTATGAAAGAGTATCAGTAAGGTAAACCTAAGGTTTTCCTTTGATGTATTTAAGTGCTGTTACATCACCATATTCCTACTTCTTCCTGCTTCTGGCGAGAGCAGTCGTGTTTTTCCTCCTCTCCCATCTTATCTTAGCTTGGCTCCTTTTCTAGTTGTCTAGTTTTTCCTGAACATTCGACATTGAATTGATTAACTGGTCACTCAGCGCTATTGACAATATTTTTTCACCCAAGCATGCCTTACCGGGTGGGCTGATCGGCCCCAGTGGGACATTCCCTGCAGGGTACGCTCGTGATTCCTGGGAGAATTGGCAAGCGGTCTGCCTGGACGTTCTCACTATGGAAGACGTTATTTGGATAATTGGAATTCTGTTGGTGGGACCCCCGATTGTCGGACTTGGAGTCTCCCTGACTTATCGGAAAATTGGTAAGACAGTCGCCAGCAAATTTACCCACAAGCTGTCTGGGGAACTCAAAGAGTGCCTACATGGAGTGATTGAGAGGATGAAGGTTTTACATCTGAGGGCTGCCCAGTCCAGTGAACTGTCTCGTAACATCTCAGACTGATCTGGGGGGGCGCAGAGGGCACTTCATGAATTAGACGCACGTATGACGCTGAGGACGAGTGGAATTGATTGACGGACATAGATTTGGACAAATTTTGCCGAATCAACCTAAATTGGAGTGAAATTGTGATCATGTCCCCCCCCCCGTCCTTCACCCGAGCGGGTAAACAGCCGGCAGTTGCACTACTATCAACTCCTGTGCATTGTCTTATCTCCTCAAGGCCGAATGAACTGAACTCTCTAACAACTTGGACAGTCTGACGCTCCACACCACACACACGCGCCCCCCCCCCGCTTCCGTCTGACTGCCTCTGCCACTTTTTTGTGTTTTTTCCCATCCTCCCGAGTCACCACAAAAAGTTCCTCTATCCACATGTACCGTGTGTAGTCTTGTGCATTATGTTGTTACGTTGTTATGTCTTGTACTCTATCTTGCTATAATGCAGATTCTGATTCGGTTTCTGATGCATCTGAAGTGAAGTGTGCGCATGCGCTGAAAAGTGCAAGCTGCCGGTTGCAGTGCTCCGTCTCTGTCTTCTTACAACTGGGGCTCCTGTGACACAGAGTTTCCCTTCGGGGATTAATAAAGTATTTCTGAATCTGAATCAGTAAGCTCAGTAAGAAGAAAGTGGTCAGCCGCATGGCAGTGTCACGTAAATGGCCCATTTGTGTGATGTCCAGTTATGTTTTAAACACCCCAATGTAGCCCAAGTAGATTTGATATATTCACAGTTATTGCTTTCAGTCAGATCTCAACATTTAGGACCGCACTTGAAGGCAGCTTCATTTCACAGAAAAAGAGAGAGGTGCTTTGTTGTTGTTTGCAGGAAACTGTCAGCTTTTACACAAACTCCCGGGCTGTTAAGGGATTGTGTCTGTTTTTTTTTAATCCTCATATGGTTTTAAAACTCTCTTGTGGCAGTGATAGAGACAGTGATGTTAACTGCTTACTGTACGGGACTCTCACACCGTCTCAAAACGAACTGCCAAGTTCGATTCCCGGTTACATGATTGGCCACCGCAGAGTGACTTCAGATTGTGTTGCTCCAAAAGTTGAATCTGAAAAGTTGAAACTTCTTGCCTAAGGCCCCTGCGTTTTTTCAGCTCCCTTGTGCGGCCCCCACTGCCTCAGCCTAAACACAAAAGGAATGGAAAGACTGCTGAGTGTGTACCAACCGGCCTAAGGAAGGATCAGTCTACCTGCTGTGTGAGAAGATCTCCAGCGCCACAGTGGGCACCACCTCCAGAGGCTCCCATGCCAGGTCCTGGTGGATCAGCTGCTGGGCCCCTCGGGTCAGAGAGCGCAACGACTCCTGGAGAGAAAAACAGCCGTGTGGGTTTACAAATCAACTCACTTCCACTCACAAAGGATCAGGTAGAGTGAGAGATATTAGAGTTCTGTAATCCAAGACAAAGACCAACGGAAGAAATCTCTGAATCATTCCTCCCTCGCAACTGCTGGCAACATAGAGACTTCTCTTCAAAGGTGATTATAACAAGTCACACTCTAAATTCCTCACACACAAACACACGTGTAAGGAAAGACAAACATTAATATGAGATACTGAACACAAAACAAGACTAAAACTCTAATTTTTGCCAAAATATGGCTAAAGACAACTCTAAAATAACTGCATTTTGGGCCAAATGATCATCTGAGAAGTTTCTTTGTCTCGATGTTTTTTGACAGTTTAAATGTTTGGAATCCATTTCAACCAACCAGCTACAATGGACAAACATTTGAGACTCAAAAGATAGATTTGGGGTGGAATATCACTTACAAGAGAAACTTAACATCAGCTGAAAATTGTCAGTTTGCGCGTACCTCTAATGGTTAAAATTCTCGTCTTGCTGCAGTACTATAGATGTTAGAGGCGCAACAGAAATAATGGCTTTCAGTTTAGTAGTAGTAAGTTACTCTGTCAGGAAGGGAACTTTTTATGTTAAAAATGTTCTATAGAAGTAGAAAACATTTAAATTACATTTACATCTGCAAAGCACCCCCCCCCCCCCCCACACACACACACACACCCACCGCAGAGGGAGTCCATGAGTCCAGCTGAGGGTCAAGAACCACATCACAGCAGAAAGCCCCTAAAGTGACTAAATGGAAACACACACAAAATAAATTAGCACCAAAACAACTCATCAGAATCCAACATGTATGTTTCATTAATGTAAACTAAGAAAATGACCTGCCAGGAATTCTATTTAATCAGCCTAAACAATTTCACTCAAAATTATAACAAGCCTACCTGAAAGCCAAAGACTGACACTGCACTACAACTTTCTAATTGGTATCAAAAGGTCCTGGCAGAAATTTCTCGACCAAAGACTAATTCTACTGGGGTCTGATGGCTGGTCAGGGTACATCTGGAGAAGCTCCTCTACCTGGCACCTCTGGTGTGTTGAGCAGCTCCACAGTAAAGTCGTCTTTGAAAGCAGTCTCCAGTACCTGGCCTAGCAAGGCAGCACAGGAACGCCAATAGGCCTGCAGGGAAACAAGAACACACCTTCCTGATATCACCTGTTCATTTTCTTAAAGCCATTTGGCTAACTCAGACTGCTAGACTTCCATAAGAGCTTTGGCTGAAATTAAGAATACATTTTTACAATGAAACAGGACTGTGACTATATATAGTCCCCCATCTTTTCCATTAGTAGTGCTACAAGAGGGGATCTCTTAACGGCCGTATTCACAGCAGGAACAACTACAGTGACCAATTACTATTTCAATATTCTGTACACATACATACATACATACATATTGTATTAAGATAGCCAGACTTGAAAAAGGTGTCCCTATCCTTAAAGGTAACATGTAAAAAGCGGAGTAAAACATCTTACTAAAGCTGGGCCTGCTGTAAAAACGGCCATGCAATTTATAAACACACTCCCAAGTACCAAAACAAGAATTTTAACAATTACTTATTTCAAAAAAGTTCCTCAGAAAATGTATGAAATTTCCTGACTTTCCTCATTTTGTCACCTATCTAAGAAAGAAAGAAAGAATGAAAAAGCAGGAAATACTTAACTTCCAAAAAAAAAAAAAAATCTGAAATCCTTTTAAATAAAATATATTTTTGTTGTTCCTGTACCTGGTTGACCAGAGTTGGATCACTGTCTTTAAATGTGAGCAGAGAGAGTGAGCAGGAGTGGGTGAGGGGCTGGTGAAGAGACCACGGTTCCCCGTCCACCAGGGCCAGGGCCGAGTTGGTCAGGTGATGCTCTGTCAGATCTGAGGGAAACACGGAGGAGTCCAGCTGAGTGCAAAACTAGTATTTATTTCTAACGAATCATGAAGCAATGCATTATTAATACACCCAGAGATGTTAAGTTTCTCACAGTTTGAGGATTGTGTAACAAACAAAATCAGTTAAAACCCGGCGAAAGTTCAATGGAAGTTTTCTTTCTACATTCATCTTGCATCCACACTCCCTTTCACTCACGTCTGGCACAGCTCAGCGGAGTGGACATTCCTTTGTTCATGATGAGCAGTGTCCCATCCAGCCCAGGGCCCTGCATGGACACCTCTATCTTCTCGATGCGGGGGTACAGAGCCCTCTGCCTGGCCTGCTCTCTGGAGAAGACAGCATTGCGGCGGCTGCGGACTTCGGTGGCCTGCGTGCGCACAGCTGCTGCAGAAGATGCAAAGCCTGTGGAGGGGGAGGACGGAAGGATTCAAGCAGGAAAAAAAAAAGAGAATGCAGGAGGAACATAAGAAACCAAAAGGATAGCAGAGGACTCTCCATCTTCTGATACTATGTCATGCTGACATGTTATGTGTTAATGGTGTCAAAGCGATGTCATCCGGGTTATATGGGCTCGAGACTACAATTTCTAACAAAGTCTGTGTTACAAAGTAGGTGTGTGGAACCAAACAAGCTATGGAGTTGCATTATGGGAAGTGTAGGCTATGGTGTTTTTTGGAGCTTGACCCATATTAGATTATTAGATGTATATTATTAGCTCATAGTCAGGATACATTTGCTTAAACTTCCTAACCCATGTCAGCCTATAACATTTGACACACTTTAAACGTGGTGTTTTAAGGCATTTACAGCCTGATTTCGCTGACTTGAGTGACATGATGTGTATAAGTCATATTTGGAAACTAAACTAAAGTCGGGATTATACAGCTAGTCAAGTTGAAGTTGAGGCTTTTAAATCATTTTCTTGCAGAGTTAAACATTAATTGTAAGCTACTTTGAAAACGTAGCTAATGCTAAAAAATGCAGCTTGGTAACCGAAATTACAGCAGCGTATTAAAGGAGTGTGCTGTGTTATTCGAGACTAAAGACAACTTTTAGTTTGTACATCCCCTTGTGTTATGTCAAAGCTGGGTAACAGACACTTTTAACGACAGCCATTTCCAACAGTTAACAGCAGGAAAAGCACAGGTGTAGCTATTTACTAAAATAAACGAGGAGGACTTTGTGGGGGCTCGGAGCGTGCTGGAATAGCTTACTGGGATACTTAACGGAACAGAGCCATCGTTCATGTTATTAATTACATGTGTTTTTTTTTCCTACAATGCCAAGTCAACATGTTTCTTCATCCAGACTCGAGCAGCATAAAGCAAAACTCCTCTTACTTAACCTAGCTAGCTAGCTCACATGCTAATGCTAGCCGGTTAAGAGTTACTCACGGCGCTGGAGAACTTGACACACGGTCCTGGTCGCCATTGGAAACAATATTTCTATACATACATAAAACAACGTATACAAGACACGAAAGGGCAAATGGATAAATGTATGTCACTTATGCCTCTGAGTGAAGGACGCCATGCCTGTTTCGTGTGCAACAATATTTAGGTCCGGGTAGGAACTGAAGACCAGGGGCTTAAAGGTCCGTGAAGATGAAGGTGTGCTGTCCCATTTTCTGACAGCAGGTGTCGCTGTTGGCAGTCATTTCTAGTAGGCTAACGTCAAGGAAACCCTGCAATACTTTGTTACATTCTGTAGAGAGAGAGGGGGAAAAAATATCTGTCAGCACCATTTTTAATCAACAGTCCCTAACGACATAATATATCTCTGTAGAATACATCTTTAATATTTCTTTAGGCACTTGTACTAAAGTTTAGATATTTATGGCGTCCCTTAACAATTTAATTCCGAATCTCTGTTTCCTAAGTGTTGAAAGTCTGTTGCTCTTAAACTGATTGGATGGAATCCAAAGTTATGATCTTGGCTCTAAAGTCTCACATGTCCCAATATCATCCTCTAATGGCCTCTAATGGAATTCAGAATTTGACAAATGCTCGTTGGATTTTTCAGTACCAGAATCAGCAGTAAGTGTTGGCACTAATGGCAGCAGCAGTAACAGCAGGACGCCTGGCCAGGAAACGCAGCCGCAGGACCAAAACATCATAAATCATCTCGCACAGGCCAAGATGGAGCCAGATTATAGCTAAATAGCAAAGCTAAAAGGCTACTTTCACAGTGAGTGCAATTCTATTGACCTCTGGAGGTTAAATTAAAAGAAGAAAGACACAACTTTGAAGTTGTAAATGACACTCAGTTGGAGCTGCTTTTAACAATGAAAGCCAAATATAAGTTGCTTTACCATGACAGTCACACAAACATTATAATTCAATAATAAATACGCATGACACATTTGTGCATAAAGATTTATTTTTTGTTGAAAATAAGTGTTTCTCACATTGAACCACTAACGTATCTGATGTGACTTAAGATAAATGACCTAAACACTGACACTGATGTTCACTTCATACAATGTAACAAGGCATTTGTATCATCTGTAAGGTGTTTAGACACGTGTCCGTATGTTGGTTTGAATGACTGATTGAATGTTTGATACTGTCTCTTTGGATGAGATTGATTGTACTCGATGTCAGTGTGACAGGACAACTTTATGCACACATCATCCTCAGTATGTCAACATTTGGGATCTTCTGAATGACTTTCCCCAAAGGTGCGGTTTCCTTTTTAAACATTCGATCATCTATTCATTCATTCATAGTTAGGCGGGCCTGCTGTAAAATGAGCCTCCAGTAGGACTCCTTCACAGTGGTGTTGCTTGACATCCGTTCGGATACTCGGTGATTGGACTCGCACTGTCCCAAGGTCCCAAAAGTGCAAAAAGAAAAAGACAAGCAGAAGAAAAGAGGACCAATAAAACACTGCCATCACTGCTTGGATCTATGGCTGGTTTCCCAAAAAGCATTTAGCACTATAATCCTTGTTGTGGATGGCTTTTACAATGGTTTTGGCACCGTGCTGCCTTTGGGAAACCCCCCGAACATTTGCTCCTAATAATCAGCATGGTGATGAATGTGGGAGGTCAAGTGTTGTTGTTTTTCTTTCAAGGGAAAAATCCACCCTGTGTCCGAGGAGGGATGTGTGTTGAAATTTTATTTTCCATTGACCTCCTTTCTCTACTTCTGCTTCAGTTTGGGATTTCCTACATTTCCAAGAATGCCTCTTGATCAGAGCATAGGCCTAAACTGCTAGATACAGAAAGCAGGTTGAAACAGTTTTAGAGTTGGATTTTCCCTTGCAACCCCCCCCCCCATCTTTAATCTATCTAACATGAATTCATTTGCATTCTAATTTCTAACCATCCACCCATCCATCACCCCTCCAGCAGGCTGCTACTGTATGCTGCAGGCGGGGCAGCAGGCCTCTCTCCGGTCCGGCAGAGGGCAGAAGTCCATCTGCCTCACGATCTCGGCGAAAAGCTCGTCCACCATGGTCTTGCTCTTGGCCGATGTCTCCATAAAGGGGCAGCCCCAATCCTCGGCCAACGCCTGGCCCTCGCTGGGGGACACTTCCCTCTCCTCCTCCAGGTCCACCTTATTACCCACCAGCACCACCGGGACCTGCTGATACCTGTAATTGAGACAGACAGTAATATCAGAGGAGTGCACATCTGTAATGTGCTGCCTTCTCCCCCGCTGGGTGTGTTTTGTTACAGACCGAGACTACAGAAACATCCTGATACCTAAGGGAGAAAAGCAGAGGGAAGGAGAGACTAAACTCAGTGACAGCATGTGTGTGTGTGTGTGTGTGTGCATTGTTGGCCTACATATTGTATTTGTTAGATGCTGAAACAATAAGGGGTTTGAACAATGCACAATGGAACAAGAGGAGAGGGATAAACTACATTCAGCTACATTCAGTTCCAGCTTCCCAGAAGGCCTCCATCACTCCCTGGGTGTCTAATATCAGTAGGCGGTCACCACCAAAACAATAACTGCCTCTTTTCAATGTTGTGATGCTCTATTCATTCTGGGATACATTATATATGTGTTAGCATGGCATGCGAGCTGTACATTGAATGGCTTCCAATTCTTGTTTAAAATCATTTCCCCTCCACTTTGCATCATTTGTATCATGCATGAAGCATGTCTTAACAGATCAAAAGCTTTCTTCCCCCAGCGTGTGGCTGACGATCCCAGTCCTCTTCCATCCATCAATATAAAGAAACCAGGCTGGGGAGAGTAATGGTATAGGTTATTGAATAATTGAATACAGCTAATGTGCTGCTCATGCATTGGGGGGTATGAACATTGGTCTTGGAAATAACATATATTTAAAATATTCAGCTTTAGATTTGTGCATCCCTTCATTTAAAACTCATTTTATCACTGTATTGACATGGAGAGTTTTACAGCAAAATATAATGTACATAATCTACATATTTTAGGGGAAGAACGGACACTTTTAATATAATATGTTTAAAGGGTCAATTCACTCAAATCCCACAAAAAGTGATTTGAATTGCACATGATAATAGCTAACCACGGCAATATTAACAAAGAAGGTTAAATGATAAATTATGGCAAATGGTAGACTTTAAAGTGTAGTTATTATACAACATTTTTTAAGTGATAAACTGAACCAATGGAGATCAAGTTGGATATATGGCATCCAAAGAAATTAGTAGTTTCAATGAATGATTATCCAGAGTAACCAGGATGTTGCTTCTGGATACACATGCATAACATAATTTGTGGCGACAGTTGTTGCACAAACGTGTTGGTACACTGAGCTTGTTACAGTACAAAGACAGTTACTTTGAACAGGCACTAGATATTTCATTTCAGATAGACGTCCTTCACGTTTTCTCTGATTAAATAACTGCAGAATGTCAATTACAGAGGGTATATATTCTCACAACAGGCAATGGGCACAGACCACCTAATAGCCTCGGCCATCAGTCATTCCTAAGTGCATTCCGAGCCTGGCTTATTGATCTGCTGGTGCTATTGAGAAATGAGCTCTTATCTACAAATTGGTGGCCTGCTGCCACACTTCTCAGCTGGGAGAAGAGCTGAGGCGTGGAAAAGAGTTGGCAAACGTCTCACTGAGCTGAAGAGGGACCAGAGATCTGAAGGAAATGAGCGCAGGCAGCGGAGCGGAGGATACATGAGCACCTGCTGGATCTGCTGAAGGGTCCGTGAGCATGACAGTGGGCCCTGCTAGTTTCAAGGGTACTAATCTGTGGCTGAACTTGACCTATGACCTCCCAGAGGAATTGACATATAAAGTGCGAATGGAAAATAATTACAAATAACGTCAGCAACTTCTTTTCCGACTGCGATTGGTCGACTGACAAGCTTGAAGACAAGCAGGGAAAACTCGCACAAAAAAATTCAAATGTCAAAGACTTCCCTGCTGCTTGACATTTTCCCTCACAGCGACCGCAGTGTACAACACACACACACACACACACACACACACACACACACACACACACACACACACAAACAGCAGCTGACCTCAGAAGGACAAGCATCTCGCATGGTGTTTGGAAAGCTGGAGTCTAGAGGGTGTGAAGTGTGAACAAGGAGAGCACCATGCAGACAAATGCAATCTGACAGCCTTGTAGGAGAAACTCTATATATAACTACAAAGACACAGGGAGAGCCAGCTTCTCCAGGGTGGGGTAGGGAGTTTGTTTAGAGATTGTTTGTTGCAGCATCAAACTACCGCTCCCTCCTCGCCAGATGAGGAGAAGCTGAAACTGCTCAACACAGCAAGAACAAAAGTTGCCCCATGGGGATTTATAGGTTGATATCATGTATAATGGAAGAATATGTCGCTCAGTATTTGGGGTGAAACATTGGAGTCTTGCTAGCTGGTTTGCTCAATAGCTCACAACTGTCTCTACCTTCTGTACAGTATAACTCTTATATTTGTGATAACTATGGCCGTATGACTGTAAAATTATAACTTTGAAAATAAACCTTTTTCACACTCTGTCGTGGTTTGGATGAGAACTAAAATCATGATTTTTGCAGAAACGCTTCCAGTTCTTTGTGTTATTCTTCCCATGGGAAGTTGACATTGTAGTATTTTCCATTTTTCTGCTACTTTATACGTCTGTTTACTTAATTTCAGAAGGAAATATACTTTTTTTACTCTACCACATTTAGTTTGCAGATTGAGGTTTGACATACAAAACCCATAACGAGCTTGTAAATGTGACATATTGTTATAGAATAAACTACTCAACTGTACATAAAGTCAATTAAACTAGCTCCACCTCGACCTGCTACAGCGTTAAAATACTGTTTATATGTCAATGGGTCAGTAATACAACAATATACCACTGACAGGGGCTATTCTCTATAGTTAGTGCTTTTATTTTGAAACTTTAAAGCTGCATGATTTTATATTAACAAATCAAACGAATGTGTTACAGGTAAAAAGGGTCAATCATAGTAGCAAATTTACAACTTTAAGTAGTTTTAAAAAGCCGTTTCAGCTCCCTGAATGTCCTCATGGTTACCATGGCTTATGTTTTTCCTGAAGTGGTTTTACTCTACATGCTCTATGAATATGAATCAGGCAAAATTACAAACATTGCTAACTTGTTCCTGGTCCAGAACAAGAGTTGGCAGCCAAGCACTATGGGAATTATCAGCAGAGTTGGAATGTGTGGGTTGCTTGGCTGAAACTACCAGCTGTATGAAAATGCAGCTTTTTGTTTTCAAAATGCGGTGGGCGAGTTGTCAGATTGGATTTATGGAATAGGCAACAGCAGGTGGCTGAGCTAATGAAATTTTACAGAGCTATGGATGTTAAAATCTGTATTGATTGCTATAATATTGCTGTAAAAAAATCTTTCTGAACGATAGTGTGAGAACGGTCCTGAGGGCGTGTCCATGGCGATAGCTGCGGGGCTGTCACACAGGAGAGTGCTGAGCTCTCCACCTTTTTAAAGCCATCATCTGTACGGCCATTTGGGAAAAGCTAGTCTTGCAATGCCTCACCTATGTCCACGGTGCTGTGCAGTAAGGTTTGGCTACACCACACATACATTCTGGGATATGAGGAAAAAAAACGCTCTGGGCCTATGAACCAATCACAGCCTCTCTCTAAGCTCCGGACGGTGCACAGTCTCAGGTCTCAAGAGTTGTTTTGGAACATTTGCACTCCACAAAAGAAATCCACATATTGTTTTAAATGAAGTTAACTGTTCACACAATACAGTAGCGTGAGCTAGTACATTATCTGGATACACGGTTAAAGTTACCAGTGTATCAGTGTTTACTGGATTTTGTCCATCGCGATCCTTGCCTTCCATCCCGAAACGTCCCAGTTAGAGAGCAAATGCCGTAAACACATTCCTTGTAAATCTTTAAAATCATTCACCGAAAAGAGCCAAGCAGGCCCGCCTTCCTTACTGCATGATCCAAATTTTTCATCAAAACTGAAGGGGCGATGATGTCTGACTTACTGACGTACTTCCGTTGATCCAGACTAGTGAAAAGCCGCTGCTGCCTTCTCATTAGTGGAGTCTTAAATAACTTTTGCTGTTATACATTTGACCTTTACAGCACACAAAAACTAGTTACTGCCATTTGCCTCTGCAGGGTGTTATTCCTATTGGGGGGGGGGTTAGTTTCCACTGAGCCTCAGGGTACAACAGCCTCATTAAGGCTACCTGTTGTGCTAAATAGCTACAATGAACTCAGTTGCATGTTTTCACAAGCCCCACAGCACCAGTAAACACATACACACACACATAATAAAAAAAAAACAGTTGGGCATCGCCAACGTGAAGCCCTCCAACCCTGAAGCCGCCTTTTCTTTGCTCTCTGCGTCTTCTGTTAATTAGACGTAGGAGCAGATACACTGTGACAGCCGGCTGAATGCATGTATCTGTTTGTAGGAGCGGACAGAAGAATCCCAGACCCTTTAGTGTAGTGCCTACGCTGTGTTAACTCCCAGAGGGAGATAAAAGCTTCTATAGCTAATTTAGCGCCTAGCATCCCGGCAACATGAAGAGGAAAGCAAGGGAAAAAAAGAACACAACCACATTCCTGTGATAAACAGACACAAAGAGGGCCTGCAAAGCAGATGGAAAAGGTCTTTAATCTTTTTTTTTTATTATTATTATGAAGCCCCAGGCTTCATCTCCATCTTTAATGGTGCCGCGCAGCTCCTCTAGATAATCGTATTTTCTTTCCTGCAGATGCAAAGGCAGTACAGGCAGTATGGGAGTAGACATGTGTTAATTAGTTGTATTACTCCCACTGTTCTGGGCAGCTAAACAAAGACAATAATTCAAAGTGAGAATTAAAATATGTGTAAAGTAACAAAGTGTGAGGAAACTTAAATGTTATTAAATGTTCCAGATTTCATTCCTGATCCCACCAAAGGAGCTCTGGTTGTTTTTCCAACCCCAAACCTACTTGACTTGCTGGAAAAAAAGGACAGCAAATAAGAGATCTGGAACAAGGCCCCTTTAGTCCTCTGTTATTCCAAAATACATACTGATCTGAATCCCAATTGATGTCTGGTTTTCAGTTCTGTAGTTTAATAGGTCTAAATGTGGGAAAACCCAGATACAGATCAAAGCAATGTCCTTTTTCCTAAGGGGTCACAACACACAAATCAGAGGGGGTTGCTTGTAAAATATATCCACCTCCTTGGGACTCCAAAACATATTCAACCTGTGCCAAGGTGTTGCAACTAGACCCTTTGCTTTAAAGACTGTCATATCTGTTTTCAGATATTTGAGAGCTGCCAGAAAGCTACAAGCCATTTCTGAGTGTGATGAATTGAAGATAATAGTAATGACACTTTACACAGAGTTACACACCAACAATGAGCACTTCACTGGTGGCTCTCCTTAATTCACATTTTAAACCAAGGTGGCTGCTTTACAACTCTCTCCTTGATGGCGAATGCTAAAAGTCCGAGGTCAGGAAGTTGCTTTGCGCCTACACCAAACTGCCCCCTGGGATATGTAGCTTTGGTCTCTCCACCCTATTCCCAAGATGCTCACCTCCTGCTATTAGACACAGCATCAGTGCAGCGTGAAAACGCGGCTCAAGTGCTTTGAACGTGCCTCCCCCTCCTCCTGGGTTCTATGATAAACCTTCACATGCAAGCGTGGAGATTATTAGATTGTGAGGAGGGCTACACCCAGATGTTATCACAGATAGCAACTGAAATGGAGTTTATTGGGTTAGTCCGTGAGGTGCTTGGGTCTACAGAGGGTGGAGTGTGTCAGAGAAAACATGCATAAGTTATACACACTTGTCATGAAAAGCACATTATTTAATCATGTCAGAGCGTCTTAAATAGATTTCCTCATTCTTTCTGCTGAAATATATAATAACCAATTAGGTAGATGCAGTGCAGACTTTTCTTTCAGCTAGTTTCAGCTTTGGGACCAATTGGCGGGGCCTGCTGTGGACAAAGTACACAGTGATACACTTGTAAGAGCAAGTTAAGTTGAACTATGTGTGCAGCAGGACATGAGACAGAGGTGTGGGGCAGGCCAACCAGGTGTTTATTACACCAACAATGACCACATAAAATGGCACCCATGGGCTCAACAAACTAAACTGAGGACCACAGGTAGCATGTGGTCCTGACAGCAGCAGTGCCTGACGTAAACCGGCAGCCTTTTATAGCCTGCCACTGACAATGACCCAGACCCTACCACAGTCCAAGGGAAACCTGAAATGAACAACTATACAAACCACAAGGAGCCAGTTGAGGTGGTTCGGGCATCTGGTAAGGATGTCTCCTGGGCGCCTCCCTAGGGAGGTGGTCCAGGCACGTCCAGCTGGGAGGAGGCCTCGGGGAAGACCCAGGACTAGGTGGAGAGATAATATCTCCAACCGGGCCTGGGAGCGCCTCAGGATCCCCCAGTTGGAGTTGTAATGTAATGTGGCTCGGGGAAAAGGGAAGTTTGGGGGCCCCTGCTGGAGCTGTTCCCCCCGCGACCCGATACCGTATAACCGGACGAAGATGGATGGATGGATGGATGGATGGATGGATGGATGGATGGATGGATGGATGGATGGATGGATGAGTGGACAAACCACAACAAACACATTACATTTAGTTCTACTCCCCTATTGTCACTAATCTGCATTAACGCAATTTATGTTACTTAGTACAATACAATTATAGTTAGCCTGAAAAGCTAATCAAAGCACGCAAATACCCCGGCACTAATTAACACAGTGTATGTCCCGGAACCTTTAAATGGCGCTCAATAACCTCGGAACTCTTTTAGCCCAAACACCGTGGAGAGGAAACACAACCGAGGTAAGTAACACAAATCTTTTACATTATACTATAGCCCAATGAGCAACAGCTCACCTGTGTATAATTAATCAGGCTAATATTATATAATTCTGAGCATATTTTGTGTGAGTGTATGTTTGTCTTGACAGGGCGGGCATTCAATCAATTCCAGCTGTAAGACACATTCAATTATTGAATGTGTCTTGCACAATCAATTATTTCAATAAAACATGTAAAATGTTTGTTTGTGCCGTATTTAATTTACCAGTATTATAATATATAGTATTATAAGTACAAGTATTATGTATATAAAATGTGCTATAGAATATTTGTGCTGCAAATATTAATAATGAAGAGGACCTTCATTACACCATGGATCTAGCTTATTTAATTAGCTCGTTACTGTATTGTGTGAACAGTTAATACCATTTAATATTGTATGGGGCGTTTTCTTTTGCGGGGTGCAAATGTCCCTCCAGAACCAGTTCCCTCCCGAGACCATTTTGCCGAGCCACCGTCGCCGTGTCCGGAGCTTGGCGCCGCCCAAGAGGATTGTGATCGGTTAAAAGGAATGGCAACAACTCTGAGCATTTTCTCTTCTGTATCTGTCGTGTAGCCAGAACCTCTTGCACAGCGCTCTTGAGTAAAGTCTGGCAAAGCGAGACTACTCTTAAGTGTTGTTCCTGCTTCCGACTGCACCTCACGCATATAAATCGGCACAATGGAGGTGATATGTGGACTGCAGGGGACCATGGACTCACAACACCTGCACCACGCACAGCGGTAACACATAGGATCTCATGTCTTTCCCATGCTTTCCACCCACCCCCTGCAAAGGCATGCTGGTTTATGTCTCCCTAACGCAGGCCTAGAGTCTTCTTGGCTTCCAACCTCACACAATCCCATTAAAGTTCTAGTGAGTGGGCACATACTACATCTGTGTGGCGCTTGTTATTGCCGCTGCTGCCTCAGCAAGAAGTTGGGCGGAGGGAGGCTGATCTCCTGGAGACAGCTAAGAGCTGATTGTGTTGCTTGTTTTATTAAAGATGGACACCGTGGAGTCAAGTGAGGCCATGCTTAAATAAACAGATGGTTATATTACTGCATGTCCCTGCACTGTGCAATGATTTGGTTCTTTGAGACAAATCGTAATAAAGTCCACGCAATATTCTTTTTAAAGGATGTATAATATAACGGTATAAAAACATACAGCAACAATCCCTACTTCAAACCCAGAGCAGTGTGAAATAAAAGTATGAAATATTTACAGATACACACTTGACAGCAGCGGTTGGTGCAGCGTAGGCAGCTGCATCAGGTGGCGGCTGGCTGGCTGGAGGCGGCACAGCACAGTTTTTCCATCTTTTTAATTTTCAAAGGGGTTCCCTCATGCACTCGTCCCCACTGTGCCACGTCAGCTGTGACGCTCTTCTGCTTCCACTCGGCACGTGACGTCTGTGCCACAGGAGCATTCAGTTCACTCCGGTTGATGGAGGTGAAAAGCACTGCACCAAACTATGCAGGTTAAATTATGAATTATCACACAATATGCAGTTAGATAAATAAATGTCCCACTGCCTATTTTACTGACAAAAAGCTGTGGGAGGGAAGACTAATTAGAGGAACGCAGCATGTTAGATAAGAAAAAGACATTAGACACGAGACATTAGGACCGGTCTGTCTACTCTAGTGTCACGGTAGTGTCACTTTATCATACCTTCTGCAAAAGTCTTATGGACTTTACACTGACAGCCGACCTGCAGGTTAAAGGACAATTGCGCTTTAAAAAAAATATTTTTTCCACAACTTGGTACTTTTGTAGTACAGGGGGGGTCATGTGCTGGACTATTTGGCAGTGAGGTCCTGAAGTCTCAGCTGGTTGCCTGGCAACCTCAAGATAATAAAAAGATCTACGCCCTTCTAAGAAAAAGTCCAGCACTTAACCCTCCCATAAAACTACAACTTGTGATTTGTATACTACATTTTTTGTGTAGATTTGTGAGCTGTAAAGGGGCTGGAAGGCTGATTTTTCTTTTTCTTTTTGGACAGAGTCAAGCTAGCTGATTCCCCTGCGTCCAGTCCTTAGCTAAGCTAAGCTAACCATCTCCATGCTGCACCTTCACATAGAGTGAACAGATATGAAAGGAGTCTCATATTCCTATTATTTTTGACACTTTAAGGCCCTGCTCATCATTGGCCATCATGCAATATAATGACCAATGACATTTCTTTGGCTAACTCTCCTGCATGTCCCCATAAACCCATAAACGTCATCTATAACCTTATAGAAAATGGTTTAAGTATGCTTGTGTTCACAGTATCCTAGAGGAAGAAGGAAACAGGGATGACATGCCACAAGGATGTCCCAGGTGGACTCAATCCGGGCCTTGTGATTAGTGCATCTTAAACCCCTAGGCCATCAGAAGATCCCAAATGGACTTTTTTTAACCTTTAAACCTAAAATCATTGATATAGCACCAAAGCAATTACAGCTGTCAGGGTCATTAAGCAAATTAAGGGAAGCACTAAGTCCAAAACACCAACGTGTCACCAACCTAAAGGAAAGATCCCAGTCGTTGCTTCCATTACCTCTCCCCAGCCGTGAGATGAGCTCAGTGGATTTGTTGAGTAATGGACTGAACTGATCAAAGCCATCCAGAGTTAGTCATGTGTGAGAGACAGAGAATATCAAACCCAGCGAGAGTTCAGCGGGTTGATATATGACAGGTGAGCCGCAGCTGGGCTCTTATGAAGAACATATGAGCTGGTTGCAGCTTCTCACGGAGCGCTGGAGGGGATCCAGACAGGAAGGAAGAGGAGGGAGATGAGAGGATGTAAGTACGGGATGAATTCTGGGCCTAATTGTGAAAGATATCTACAAATCTGGTTGTGGTTCTTTAAGTGGGGGATCTATGGGCCCTTGGGAGGTTCCTGGGTGTACTCCAGCAAAATGAGGAATAGTTCAATTTTATTACACTATAAATGAATGAGGTAATGTCAAGGAATGAGTATGGTAATTAAAACTTCCTCTCCCACTAACACAACCAACTTTTGGTGTCCATAATGCCCCAGGATGGGACCATTTTGGGGGCCTAAAGACAGAATAACCTCATCCCTATTGCATCAGAATATATTTACAAGACAATAGACAGTGGTGCTTTATATAATCCAGTGGACATTGTCTCACCTTTTCACCCTGATGATCTGGTCTCTCATGGGCTTGATGTCCTGAAAACTTTGCTGGTTGACCAGACTGTAGACCAGGATGAAGCCTTGGCCGTTCCTGATGTAAAGGTCCCTCATTGAGGCGAACTGCTCGGTGCCGGCTGTGTCGAGGATCTCCAGCACCGACGGAGAGGAGTCCACTTCGATCTCCTTTCTGTAGAAATCTTCAATGGTCGGATCGTACTTCTCTATAAATGTCCCGGTGACAAACTGGACCGTGAGGGCGGACTTCCCCACCCCGCCGCTGCCGAGCACCACCACCTTATACTCCCGCATAGCGCTCCTCCTGTACGGGACTTAAATCCGGCATGCAGAGAATAAAAGTCTAAGGCAGCGGAAAAAAGAAACGCATCCCCATACACAGTAGACTAGACTCCCGCTACAGCCATGACACAGGGACGGCCAACGCTAACCGAGGTGCTCTTGCAGTGAGAGGCGGGATGCTGGAGCATTTAGCCCGGGTATGAGCAGCCACAGCCTCTACGGAAATATTCCCACGCTATCTTGCAGGGAAACCATTCCGGAGGCATCCATAATGCAATGAGGCGTCGGTGTGGTGAAATAAGATTGGCTATTATTAGAAACAACAACACGGCACATCTTTGTTATGTGCCGAGAAAAGAGATGGGCTAACACTACATTTCTCTGCCCAGTGGGGTACAGTAGCCTCCAGTTAAAGGCAAAGCGCCCGTTTCTCCTTAAGAAGGCTACAGGGCTGGGAATCCACGCCTCTGGAATCGGTGCATCCACTGGGTATGGGGGGTGATTAGTGCCGCCTGGAGACAGGGGAAGAACTGGAGGAAGATAGACAAAGATGTGAGAAAAACAACCTTATCATTATGGGAATTATACAACATTATGTGGTACTTGGGAGTTCCCTTAGGAACACAACTCAATCTACTAAATCATCTTAATTTTGATAAGCTGTCAAAGAAGAACACATCCTTAACATTTATTTTATTTTTTGCAACTGCACTAAAGAATGACACATATGTTTTGTGATCCGACACCCAGGGCCCTGTACATAAGCATTCTCTATGGCCATTAAAACTGGATTATTGACCCCTCATATATTTACACAAAAATCCTCCACTGCAGTAACAGGAAATGACTTGGAAAACAATCAGTCAGAGTTTACTTGTCCCAGTCTGAGGCCTTATCCTTATGTTCATCATCTGTGTCAAAAATCATTAAAATGTTGTTGTAAGTCTTAAAACCTCTTAGCTGAAACAACCTTAAATGTTATTCAAATTAGTCTGTGATCTGCTGTTTATTGGCTTTCATGGCTCCCTCCTTATGTGGACGTCAGGGACCAACAGGGGTTTTTGAGGGGGGCCCCGAAGAAAAACTAGGGACCACAGACATTTCAGGACTGAAATACCTTACTGGTCTATAGTTAGTCAGATACAATCCTGCAAATAAAAATAGTGATTCTTAAGTTCTTACACAAACGGGACCTTTAAATGACACGAATGAGAGATCCAGACAAAGCACTTCTTTGATTTTCTTTATTTCTTTCTTTCAATAGATTTTACACTATCTTGCTGGAACCAAAGAAACATTTGACTATAGAACATAAAATAGCACAAAATATATGCAAAAGGAATACATTTAAAAATGATTACATTGAAACTATAAATCCGATGAGGGCCTTCTTGTCAATTTATCTTTATGTCTTTGCTCTGTTGCTGGGGTACACTGCAACAATGATGGCCGGGCAGTCACAATTCAGAACCTGCAGTCTCCAGTGTAGTGCCCTCCGCTGGCTAAAGCTGTGAATTACACATTCCAGTTCCATTGTAAGGCAATGGGACAAAAAGATCTCACTTCAGATTTGGGACACCGTAAGAAAAGATCAATGACTGTTCACTCTGTTGCAGTCCCCCCCGCCTTGGCCTTGTGGTGCGCACATTAAAACCCTAAAAATATTATTTTTTTAAATATAAAGATACATATTTTAAATAAAACTGAGAGAGGATTTGAGAAAAGAGACCCGGTTCAAGTCTCTTTAATAAATTCCATACAAGCTCTTAAAAACATAAAACCTTAAGCACGATGGACTCAAGATAAGGCAAAGTGTTTGGATAAGCTGAGTCTGCTCAGATGACCAACTGCTCAGAAAGTGCTTACGTTTTTCTTTTTTCCATCAGTCAATCATTGCCAACACGTCAAAAAAAAAAACAAACATAACATCTCAAAAGGATTCCATACACAAGGGCATTGTGGGTCACCAAATTAGGACATTTTGTGTACAGACTTTTTTTTTTTTGTCACTAGAAACATTCAGTACGTTATCGTTTAGTAAGAAAAGAAAATGTTGTTTTCTCATGCAACATGTTGAATTGAAGTTATTTACCGGTGGTATCTGCTTTTGATTGATGAACAGATTTACTGTACTAGAAAGGTGCAGAAACCTGTAAAACCCTTATAAGGAAATGAAAAACAGATCACATCTTTAAACAATATGAAAAGTGCAATCCTTAACTCTATTGATACATACGCCTCAAATATAATGTCTCAGTGTGGAACCTAAAGGTCCTTTGTCATGGGGGAACATCTGAATTTATAGATTATTTAGTTCATATATATATATATATATATATATATATATATATATATATATATATAATATATATATATACAGTGTATATGTATATATACAGTGTATATATATATAATCTATGTAATATTGATGAATTTAAATCTATTTAAGTGTTACAGTCACAGCACTATACAGGCTGTTATTAACTAATGAAAATATTAGGTCATAAGAAATGTTCGTATCTTCTTTACAATCTACCTTGTGTACAGTGTTCTAGCAAAAAGAAACAAACAAATCAACTTAACAATGTCATTTACAAAAATACCGAACTTTAGTAATTGCAACATTTGGTTGCCACAGCAACAACTTAATATTGTTATGAAATACTATTATACTAGCGTGAAAAGTACATCTTTTTTGAAATTTTCTTCTGTTTTTTTTTGGTAAAATGTCATCTATACAATAAACATTTTTTTTTCCCCCAACAACACAAGCAACTCTATAACTATGCTCATTACTGCAACACCGTGATCTTTTTATCGATGAGAAGGCAAGAAAGACCCAGTAGCTTTCTATTGGTAGGCTGACTTTTAAACCCCACCCCTCAAATGTGTGCGACTTCTCATTCGCCGACCTGACAGGTTAGACCTTGAAATGACCAACCGTGCAGAACGTAGCACAGCTCAATAAATTACATTCATTTCAAAATAGAATAGTTAACAACATTGTTTTTGACTAAAATTTGACCAAGAGTGACATAAGATAAATTACAACAAAATAAAAACTTTTACCACCTTCCACAAATATTACATACAAATCATAATGCATGTGGAGACAATCAGAGTGAATGGAAGTGAAATGGGAAACCAGAGTGAAGCACTCCTGTTCCAAGGTATGATTGTGGATTGTCAATGTTAATCAAGCACCATGAAATTACATCAACGTTTTCGAAATATGGGAAATAAGATTTAGTTTGAGTAAAAACACGCCGATTCAAAATATGCAAAAAGAACAAAATAATAATAATGAGAGGGTGTATCTAAAAATAATAAAATAATGGTCTTGGATAAAAGACAAATGATTGTTTTGGATAGAGGTGGAGATGGTGAATGGTTGGGGGGGGAGGGGTGTTCCAAAAATACCTTGATAGTAGACACAACACAAATCTTTAAATAACTTTGAGTACATTTCTAGAACCATGGATATAAACTCTCAAAATAAGACTTTACATACATTACACAGTTTACAATACATTTTTTTTCTCACTCACGTTCCTCATGTAAACTACTCAAACCATGGTAAGAAACGATGGTACACCA
The DNA here is from genome assembly GCF_008692095.1 of Etheostoma spectabile. Classification (NCBI taxonomy): domain Eukaryota; kingdom Metazoa; phylum Chordata; class Actinopteri; order Perciformes; family Percidae; genus Etheostoma; species Etheostoma spectabile. Next base: position 6,637,086 of record NC_045756.1, read on the forward strand.
TGAAAATCACCAGACATTCTACAAAGCTATTTTGATTTGTCGTTTATCTTTTTCGTTTCGATAAAGTCACTTGTGATGTTAATGAACGGTAACTAGGAAACGGTTTCCTGGTTACGATTCATGAAATGTGATGTCTTTCCCAAAAGGTCCATGTAATTTCTGACAGCCGGTATGTTGTGTCTGTGACTTTTAGTGATACACTCTGGATGAATGTGTTTTTTGATGAGCATTTTTTAGGCACTTCTACAGTTTTCTAAAATGGAACAGGATTATCGGTGATAGTAGGGTTGGACAGGACAACCGACGGTCACAGATAGCCCTCCAGTCGAAGTTCAAGTCATCTTTTGCTTGACGAGCGTCGTCAAATGCACCGTTTTTCTGTTTAGTCTTAGCACTTAAGTCCCTCACCCACCCCCCAAAAAACCTCTCCTACCAGGCCTGGTGTTGTCATCACCTGCAAGACCTCGCTTTAAGTCCCAGTCTGCCGGCAGACCATCAGTCTCCAGATACAAACACACATGCACACACACACACAAAAGGCTTGGTATGTCTGGAACAAAACCCTCAAGCTTGGTTAAGCCCTTGGCACAGACCCGAGCCTTTAGGCTTTTCGGTAATGGCCATGACTATCTTCTGTCAACACTGGGCACTGTCCTCCCCAGTCCCAACTGCATGCAAAAATCCGTGCACAATCTATCCCGCCACTCCTCCTGAACAAAGAACTGAACCCGGCACCGAAACAAATAAAGGGTGCGTTGTGAGCAGCTTTCGCAATGGCAAAAGTGAAGGAAAAAAAAAAAAAAAAATGATCAGGGTGTTAAAATGTGGCTCTGCTTTCTGGCAGGTTGATTCCACCGACCTCTTCAACTTTGGCAAGATGTTTCCGGAGATGAAAAGTTGGCAGTAGGGGAGGGGAGCATAAGCTTCATCATGGCATCTTAACAGCATCTGGGGCAGATGAGGGTCACAGAGGCACCCCCTCGCAGGGACAGTCACTTTAGGAAAACATGAGCCTGTCTGCCCCAAGGACATTCAACTTTGTAGAGAGAAAAGCAAAGACCGCAAGACAAGAACACTCCTGAAAGCGCCAAGTGCGTTGGTGGTTGTGCACGGGTTTTCTGTGACTCTTCCTGTTTTCCACTAAAACATTAAGCACTATATGTCTCCTATAGTGCAAATCAAGCATCTTTTTTGTTTTACTAACCAAAGGGATGAACATTGTGCAGCGGTTTTTTGAATAAATATGAAAGAGTAGGGATCCACGGTACTTTGGGAGAACAGTTGTTAAAATGACCTCTATAGTGTGTCTGCTATGTATGTGGTACTATACATAAGAATATTTTTGACTTTTTCATGTTAATAGTTTTTTTTCTAGCAATACGTACAGTATATATATATATATATATATATATATATATATCTTTTTTTTTCTTTTTTTTTTAAATATGTGTGTGTGTGTGTGTTACACCGGCACTGCAGTTCTTACGGTTAAATTGAAGTGTTACACTCTTAGCATGCAGGTTGCTGGACCTCTATGGGAGAGGTAAGGTAGTATTTACACAGGGACTGTTTTGGGTTTCCTAGTGCCGCTTCGTAACACTCCATTTCCTTCCTGAAACTTACTTCAGGATAATCTAGAGGAGAGAGACAGAGCGGTAGAAACGAGAAAAGGAAGGAGAGAACACAAGGAGAGACAAATTTAGTGAACCTGTAAGAGAGAAACCTTTTATTATACTTATGACATATAAGAATATACGTAGATATACATAGAATTTATGCTTTATTGTGTTTAGTGTGATCTGGGTCAAACACTATTTGCCTTTATTTCCGATGACTTAAGGCTTTAAACAAAGTGCTCGCTGGATCATCTGACAACCTTCACGCTCCCCTTAATATGTCCTAGCTCTGATTGGCCAGGGGTGGTCAGGTGTGAAAGTAGGCAGAATTTGAACTTCTCCTCAGGCATTTTCAAACCTATAGTTTGTTTGATCTAATGGGTCGATAAAATTGAAGTCGTTGATTCGACTTCTTTTCACAGAATAAAATGATGAATGAAGTGATCCAAAATGCATTACTAACGGCCACATGGACACAGTCATTCCGCTCAGTGGTTAGATTTGTCAGGAGAAAGTAAAACACACAAAGGACGTCCGCACAAATATTAACAAGGCAACGTACTTTGTTGGCAGTCCAGGTCAGACATCGATTCATTCTGCGGCTAGCTGCTGGCAACTATTTCACAAGTGGCTCTGCGGGAGTCGTCGAGCTCAAACTCAGAGAACGTTTTGTAGTTGGAACAGATCAATGTCGGATCAGAGAGAAACCAACTCCTCTTAAGGGTCTTGGAGAGAGATCAGTGCGCGACAGTCAGGACGAGGCTGTGACGGCAGGCTTTTCACTCCACCTATGAGTGTGGGCCATTCGGAACAACATCAACACGCTGTTTGCACTTTGTTGAAGCATTCTGAGAGATTCTGAGAGCTACAGGCATCAGGTGGCTGGTCAATAATTTGTATTAGTGGCGTTTCAGGCAGATGAGAGCAAAAGCTTCTAATAATTTGCAAATAGCATTTGACCCAGGTCTGGTCACCTCTGTGGTTATTCTCTCTTTAGGAGATAAAGACTAATCCAACAAACAACAGAGAGAGAGAGAGAGAGAGAGAGAGAGAGAGAGAGAAAGAGAGAGAGAAGGGGGGGGGGGCAGGTGGAAGAGCTGCTGGCTGCCGTCATGTGGTTGCCACTGGCAGCAAGCCAACAAAGTAAAAAGCAGCATGGCACTTGTTAATATACAATAGACAGCCAGCAAAGGACAGAAGCCACTGGTCACATCCCACATCACAGAAGGTTACCCCAGGTAGAGAGTGAGTGATGTGCACAGGCTGAGAGGAAAGCCTGCGCCACAGTGCAGGACGAAAATAGGAAAATATTACTGGGTGCCAAAAGGGTGGGATCAGCCACATATAGGATGGTACACCCCGTCCCCCTGGCACCACAGCTGGGGAAAAAACAAACACCAACAATTGTTTGCAGGTCCTATTTTGCAGTGACACTAGCAGAATGTTTCAGCCTGGAAGATGATTAATGTGTGCGTTTACAGAACCATGGTGGACGTTTGAACTGCTGTTTGTTATTGTCAGGTTGTTATTCTAATTGCATTGTATCTTAGTGACCTAGTCTGTTCATTTTAATAAATGTGATAAGCATGACAGGTTCTCTCCACAGGGAGGTGAGAGATTGAACCCTGGTCCTTAAGCCAAAGAGCTGCTCGATATAACAACCTCATATTCTATTTAATTCTTACAATTTATCTTCCTATCGGCTCTGTAGGCAGATCACATAAAACCTGTAAAGTACGTCATGTAATGCCATATTCGGACAGTCGAGGGCGCTGCAACTTCACAGTCTCCAGTGTGTGAGAGCAGAGATGTTACCAGCGACCCTAAGCACTGTTAGCACATGGTTAATATGGGCCAGAACATGGAACGGTGTGATTGGTTCCTGCTTGTCGTGTCACAACGCCGTTCAGACGGTCATGAGTAGACCACACTCCTCTCAACAACACCCTGTCCCTCTAGGCATGTATGCTACTCACTGTTGATCAATTTTGTTTACATCTGAGGTAATTAACACATAATCTTTACATAATTACTAACGTCACTATGCTCATTTCTTTCTTCTCACTCAGTTCCGTCCAAATAATCATGAAGAAGCCACGTAACAATGATTGAGATGCTAATGACCGATGCTAACCAGCTAGCTTTAGTACAATCTCAGACTTTGCAGCTCACAGTTTGGGACTGAGAGGTTGCTTTTTTAGCAAACACTGACGTCTGCATCATGTGCCTTTACAAAAAAAAAAAAACACAAAAATCTGGGTGTGTATTCTGAAAAACCATACAAGGGGTGACGTGACTGTAGTAAACAAGGCATGTACTGTAGCAGTACAGCTGGTGATTGTAAGTGTTAACTGCTTCCTAGCTGGAGGGATCTTTATGCAGGGCAGAGAGATGGGGGGGGGGACAGACTGAGGCAGACAGCGAGGGCTGACGTCAGTGTTTCTTCTGCTTCTTGTCCCACATGCATCTTTAAAGAGCAGCTCTGCTTCCTGCTGCTACTGCTGCTGCATGCCAATTACAGGAAGAGATGGGGACTCGCAGGAAGTGCACACACTGCTGGCCTATGAGGGGCAATAAAGCAAAAGGTACCGGGGCCGAAGCCTTGGTTGATTGGGGATCTCGGAGAAATGATTTGTGTTCTTTTTTTCAAACAAACCTGAGATTCAAATTTTCTTCACACAAAGTCTCCATTCTCATTTTTTTTTTTAAATTCCAGATGGGAATAGTTTTTAAAGATGTGCATTCTCTAAATTGGTATTAATTTATGTTCTCTGTACATTGACGCAGTAGGACAATGAAAAACAGCAGTGAAAAGAAGTGTTACAAAATCAGGATACTGGTTCCTACACTAATAATGAAAATGACGTGGTGGTTTTCCAGTTACAGCATATTTCTACCTGTGGAACACTTCTATTCTGTTCATCTGTGTGTCCTCAAGGCACCTCTATACTGAACTACCAGTAAATGATTACCAGCTGTGTAAGGCCAGAGTGCCAGCATTGTGCTGAAATTTCCAGGTTAAAAATGGGGCACACATGCGTCACTCTGGCATTCAAACCCGGCCTTGCTTCGCTGGCTCCCACTGACACACAGCAACAGTATAGCCGCCGATCAGAGGCCATTTTTAGACTGCTTCTGTGATCATTTTTCCTGTGTCTGTCTCACCCGGACAAGCATGGCCCATAACTATAACCTTGTGATTTATTCTCCCTTTTATCCCGCGACCAGGGAAAGGTAAAAAAGGCAAAACTGGGAGGGGTGAAATAGGAAAAAGAAATCCAACACGGCAGTTAAGAACCAGCTGTAAGTGCTGCATAAATTGCCTGTATGTATTTGCTTGAATGTGTGTGTGTGTGTTTGCGTAGCACACAAGCAGTACAGATGGTGCCCCCTATTGCAAATGAAGAGGCTTATTTGACAACAACAAGAAAAGTGAAAAAAATAAATAAATAAAAATAAACTGAACATGCAAAACAAAACCAGGAAGTAGTGCAACACAACACAAATACTACTTTGCAAATGTGGGAGCTCTGAAGAAGTGCTTGTTGGGAGCGCCTAATGGAGCTGTGCACGATGTGTGCACGAGAAATACGATAAAGTGCACTGTCACCGGCTTGCTCAGGTAGCCCCTCTGCTTTAAATTCTCTGGAAAATACCCACTCAGAGGCGTTCATCCCAGTGTGAGCTTGCCCAGTGCAGGCGGATGGACGCATGGGGAGGGGCTTGGCGTGGGCTAAGGCTCAGCTGCCGGTTATTCGGCTCACTATTTGAAGGCAGTACTTATTCAGAGCTCCAGGGACGGATGAAAAAAAGCTTTAAAAGGAGCAAACCTGATTGGCTGGTGCTGTTGCTGCGTAGGGGACACTTGTGGCAGGAGTTGTTGCTGCAGAGACAGTAGCAGGCGTAGCACTGTACATCATTGGGACTTTGTTTTGAGGGGGAAGGGGGGGCAGTGGGGGAGAGGGAGGAGGAATGGGGGCGAGGGAAGGAAGTGGTAGCGATGGACAGGTAGGTGGAGCATTATGGTAACCATGGCAACAGTTGTGATGTGTGTGTTTACGGTATCGTTTGTTGTTGTTGTTGTTGTTGTTGATGGGGTGGTGGTGGCAGATGTTACAGAGAGCCAGCAAGCCATCGTTAGGGTTACACCGGCAGATGGCATGCAACCATTCACAATGCAAAGCAAGGAGGACAGAAAGAAAGAAAGAAAGAAAGAAAGAAAGAAAGAAAGAAAAGGAGAGCATGGGAGAAAAAATAACAAAACAAAAAACAAGAGGAGAGAAGCTGATTACAATCACAAGTAAGGAAATTTATACGGAAAATCAGTTTGCTGTTTTTCCCAGAGAAGTTGAAGCGCACAAGACACCAATTACAATAAATCAATGACATTTTTGGCAGCAGTGATGGGAATCTTATTTTTCTAATTCATGTGGGCTGACAAGTTAAATAGCAGGAAGATGCCAAAAAAACCCAGGCGGCTACTTCATCGCGCATGCCAAACACATGCATCTCAGACAGATTGCTTTGATATGATGTTTAAAATCATTATTCCGAGTCATCATGTTTCCATTTATTAACGTGAGACCTGCTGATAAGCCGACTGGGACTTTTTGTAATTCCCATCCCCTTTTAGCGGAGACAAATGCCCTGGCCATGAGGCTGAAATAACTTCTCTGGGAAACTGATTTAAATTTCCTGATCAACACAGCACAGCAAACAGACAGTAGCTATCCTACAGCTTCAGAACAGATCAGTCTGCAGTATTTTATCTACCATTTCCATCATGAACAAACAGTCATTAGCGAGTAAGTCAGTAGGGAAACAAGAACTGAAAGTCACAACTCTTACAGGTGATACAAAATAGACATAAACACATTTCATATCAAATCTCAGCCTAAAGAAATTGACAGTTTGACGACACTTTCCTGGAGCACTTTAAAGTTTCATCGCCGCCACAGTGAAGCAATGACCTTTTGTCTCACCTGGAAGGGCTGCAGATATTGCCCAGTCATCCCGCTCCAACCCCCCACCCCCCGGCCCCTACTCTTATACATCAAACAGTGTGTGTGAGAGAGCAAAGGGAAGGTCAGGACCTACCAAGACTGCTAGCAGGAGTCATGCACAAGACTGACCCTGTTGTATTCATGCAGAGAAAGACAGTGAGAGAGGGAGAGGGGGGAGACAGAGATGGGAGAGAGAGAGAGAGAGAAAGAAAGAGGAAATAAATGGGTTAATTTAGAGGGAGAACAACAAGGTTAGACAAAAAAAAGCTTGAAGACTTCACTCAGCTCAGATGCTCCTGCTACAGTGGTGCTGTCAGCCAGATATGAATCCTGAGTCCTTATGTTCTTTTTTTCCCAGCATGTTCCCTTGGATCAGAGAGGCTCCGAAATCAGGGTAGCAGCTATTGCCATGGTTCCGCTACACGTTCTGTGATGCCATGTTCAACTGCTACACTGTGGTGCCCTGCTACGTCCTGCTACGTCCTGCTACGTCCTGCTACGTCCTGCTGTGCCTTGTAATGCTGCACAGCGTCCTGCTATGCCATGAACTACCACAAAGAACTGCTACAAACTACTAATTTTTTCTATTTTTGTTATTGCCACTCTTCATTCTAACCCCAACCGGCCCGTCAGACACCGCCTACCAAGAGCCTGGGTCTGACCGAGGTTTCTGCCTAAAAGGAAGTTTTTCCTCGCCACTGTCGCACTGTTGCTTGCTCTGGAGGAAACTAGAACTGTTGGGTCCTTGTAAATTCCGGAGTGTGGTCTATCTGTAAAGTGTCTTGAGATAATTCTTGTTATGAATTGATACTATAAATAAAATTGAATTGAATTGAATTGAATTGAATTGAATATGAATGCAGTTAACACTAGCAAGCAGAAGAGTTTTCTTATTCTATAAAGCGCCAGCTAAATCAAACATAAAGTACACTTTGGTGAACTGTAGGTTAACAAGTTGTGGACAAATTCAATATGTTGCAAGGCTGGATCAATGAGATTATTGGTTTGCAGATGCGAAGGAAGGAAATGATGCATAATCAAGATAATCCGTTTTTCCTCATCTGTATCTCAGATCATCTGTTGTACAGATTGTAGAGCCCATTGGGACAAATTTGGGGGCTATGTAAATAAAAATTGACTCAATTGGACCATTGTGGTGTCTGAGATCTATTTGTTCATAAAGTTACACTTTTTTTTCTACTGATCCACAATGAGCCAAAATAGTATTCTACTATTTAAAAATGAAAGTGTCCATCACAATTTATTTTTAAAGTAAATGTCAAATATCTGGTTCCTAATATTTTTGTTTACGTGGGTGAAGAAATCCCTCCCATCCCAAACTTAGAATGTCTGTAAAAAAAAAAACTGATTTGCAAACATGACTTTAACCCAGGACTACTTCCCACCCAAAGACTCTGTCAGGCGTCTCACACCACAGGGAAACAAAAAGAGCAGGTAAAAAGAAGAGTGAGGGATGGGAGTCTCATACTCATGACTCATTGCGGCTACAGCTATTAGCTGCAGTTAACTCATTTAGCGGGTGACCCAAGGGGGCTTAAGCTACTGTTAGTTTCTATGAGAGGAGTTGACAGAGAGTGTATTTTGTTTGGGGGATTCATTTGGAAAACTGAATAAAATAGCTTTTTTTAAATGGCTTTTTACCAAAATGAGAAAGGGTGATATTAAATACACATTAAAAAGGCTGTGTTTGCTCAAAGTTAAGTCATTAAGGCTTGAGTTGAAACAGTTACAGAGCCTTTGTGTTGGAAATAACTGGGCTTGTTTGGCCCCTTTGATTGCGTTGGTGTTCCGGTTGATTGAGGTGTGTCATATCATAAGTGGTAATATAACATACGTTTGATTGCTCTGACGAAAGCCTGCACTAGTCTTCACCCTGGCAGCAATTACGTGTCATATTGGCATGAGGTACATCAAAGTTTTAAGGACGGCATGGTGAATAGTTGAAACATTGACCCACACACCATCACGGCAGGGCTCCTTATGTGCGTCACTCTAATAAATCCATCTCAAAAGAAAGTATGGGGCTAATAAACAGACGTAATGATCGTGAGACGTGCTCTCACTTTAGCACGAGAAACTCCAAAAAGATGTGTGATGGATTGAAGGTTAGCTGAGCACATTCAGTGAGTGTATCTGTGTGTTTGCATGCTCCGCATACCTATGAGTGCTTCTGTGTGCCATGTGTATCGATTGGGAGCTTTTACCTGTGGGGAAGAAAGTGGGCTGCTGGAGCTGTGCGTTGGCCAGCGCCTGCTGGTAGTGCAAAACACTGGGGTTGAACAGGGAGCCGTTGCTCTTCTCAAGTGCTTGTCTCTTTGGTAGGGGCTGGAGGACGCCGTGGGGGAACGCCTATCCACCGAAAACACACACACACACACACACACACACACACACACAAACACACACAAGAACAGTAGATTTGATCTGTAGACTTGTTTACACAGGTCAAAAACTGATATATTTGTCTATGCACAGCACAACAAGGCAAAAATGGAAACTTGCTGTAACTATCACAAGGACAATGAAAAACTACACCATAGCAAACAACACATTAAGGAAAATAGTGTGATAACAGAATTATTTTAACATTACATCGTAGTTTATTAAATGTACAGTACAATCTAGAATGGCCACTGGTGATCATAAATGATAAATATGTATACTTTAAAGTGATTTACAGGGTTTCACAAAAACAAAAGAGCAAACTTAAATTTTGTGAGTGGCTACAGTACAATTAAAGAAGCTACATGCAAAGCAAAAGGTGAAAGGTCAAAGTACCAGGTCTACAGTTGCCTCGAGGGGTCGCTTCATTGCTTTGGCAGTCGACTGAGTCTTTAATTAGCAGGCAGCGAGCACATGATGGCAGTGGGCCAATGGGATTCAAGCGTATTAACATACAGGTAACAGCAAGCAGAGGTGCGTCATGGGGGACAGCATTGCATTGTGGATAGGTGAGAAGGAAAAAAACAAAATCAAAAATAATCTGAATGCAAGTATACCACATACAAAACAATAGGCATGCACATAAACAAAAAATTGTTTTGTTTACTTTAAAGAAACATTGCTACTTTTTGAATTAGTACTAAAGCAAAAAAAAGCATCTACATTAACCCTTGGTTAAAAAAAGACGATTCTATGATGTATTTCAAAACTACTAGGAAAGCATTTAGTAGCAACGTCAAGTAAATCAATTTTTTTTTTTTTTACTTTTCTACGCAAGAATAAAATGCAGTAAACACAACTGATTCATACTATAAATACTGGGCTGACACTTTATATGAGATCTGAACAAGAAGTGCTACAGTCCTACACACACAATAATTACAGTGCTCCTGGAGGTGGCTTTGGGCCTGAGAAATGTCTAAAACACCCACAACAGATTGGGATGTGAGTGAGCGCTTTGGTCAGTGCCCCTCAAATTACTGAACTTTGTCCTCACAACAATAAGAACTGGACACGTTTGTGTAGGCAACTACGGATAAACACTATGAGGGGGCTGTTGAAAAGCTGTCACCCATGTGGTAGCTACAATAAGTAGTTTAATGATCACATCCTTTCTCTGTAGTAGTGTCGATTCATGTCTAGTCCTTGAAATGACTAAATCTGCATTGTGAGCGCATGTGGCTTGTGAGTGTGATAAATAAACTTGGGGTGGTGACGCAATGTAAGATATAGTTCAAATCACAGAATGTGGAGCTCTGTTTATTCTTATATTCCTCCTAGAGATAATACGTATCTTAAAGCCAAGGAGTGTCTGATAATAAATCTGATTTTAGTATGTCGCCAACTTAACGAGATAATATTTCATTTCAACTTAATGCTTTTGTTAATTTATCTAAAAAATGTCCTCACATGCGATGTCACTGCTGAGAGGAAAAAAAGATGACTGATGGATGTGATGAGCACAGCAGTTAAGGGGCTCCATGCACAAGCCTCTTGCTTCATGTATGTGGATTTTCTAATAGCAATATAACAATATACTGTATATCCTATAAATGAGCAACAAGACATTGCTGATGCACTGCATTGTTAACAGACTTAAACACTGGGGTTAGTTCAAATGCCAGATGGTCTATTAAAGTGACATGGAAAGCAAAGATGACTGCATTCGACTCGCAATGAGGAAGAAGATTACACTATGGCAAGCAACACATAAAGTGGCACAGTAAAACAACATAATCTCAATAATAGGATCTTCTTACTGTGACCTTATCAGTGAATGTGTAACCTTATTTACAGTACACTTTAGCCTATTTGCTATAGATTAAAAGAAAAGTGAATTATGGATAACGATATTACCTATTTGCAGCAGTGCAGCAATACAGGTTTTATGGGTCTCTGCTTCAATAAAAGTGATTCAGCTTAGGCTAAGGGCTAATAGAAAATTGGATTAAAGGTGCTGACTAAACAACTCCTTGTCCTAAGGTTAACCCTGCTCACCTGTAGCCCAGCTTGTAACTGCTGGTGGTAATTTGGGAATTGGGTCATAAAGTTGATCAACTGGGGCATATGAAGAACACTGTATGAAGCAAAGGATTGTGAAGAGAAGTTTGACGAGGCATTGTGTATCTGATGGGGAAGTTGTTGAGCTAAGGTACTTGGTGTGCCTTTAAGAAAACAGCGCCGACGGGTCAACATCAGGTTATAGTGCCTCGAGGTCTCAGGCTCTCTTTTATTTATGCATGTTTCAATTCTGTGTTGTTTTCCTGCTTTCATGCGGCCTCTACAAAATGCTGAAACGAAACTAACATGAACTCGTGGTGGACGTATCATCCACACTGTGGACTTATGGAGGAAGGACAAAGAGAGCAAGCAGCAATGGAGTCAGCCAATGAAAGAGGTATGTGCAACGCATAAAGCATGCTCATGCCATGGAGGAAAAAAAGTCAGTCAGCACACTGGCGCAGTACAAGGTGTGCGAATGCAGCAGCCAAAAGGACCAAAAGAAGCCAGCCTGGGGGAGGGTGGGGCACAGCCAAGACACACAGCCAAACCCTTCCCACTGTCTGTCTGCCCGCATTTCCATCTGTCTGTCTGTCTGTCTGTCTGTCTCTTCCTCAGCATGTTGGGGGATTTTTCCAACTAAAGGCAGACGAGGGCAAACCCCCACCCGTGAGCCTACATCCTCATCCATCCCCGATTCAATTTACACTGATCTGCAGAGAGGTGCACTTATCATTGAGAGCAGGGGGGAGGTGGTATGGGGGGTGAGCCAGCACATTGTCTCTGTATGAACCAAGGGCATTGGAAAATAAAAGCGGACTGCGGTGAGATAATAACAGATTGTTCTTGCGGCATTTTACTGATGCATTTAGGTTTCACTAAATCCTGTTCATTGTATACAACGGCCTCACTTTAGGATGACTATTGTTACTGAATTGTACACTGGAGTCCACTAGAATAAACCAGCAGAGGTGGGTATGTTTTATACAGTAATAAAGCAGCGCTCCACATTTTATGTTGCTGTGGGTGTCATCATCAACAGCATGAGTTTACATATTGTGTAAGCCAAGATTATTTGTAATTATGTCACATGTACTCAGAGAGCCTATGTGTGGTTCCATGTATTTGATTTGGTACAGAGTTGCTCAAAAGAGATCCCCAAAACACAATTTTCAATAAGCTAGTCTATGATCTCCAATTTAAACAATATATGCATTGTTAAAAGTCAGGTAGCAGTTACTAGGCATGGCAGTTTTGTACTACTGCGATACTTGTTTATTTGGTGCCCTAAAGCCTCCATGGATATTACAATGGAAGTCTAAGCTCTTCTTGGAAAGGAAACTGTATATAGGTGCTATAAAATAGCCTTATTGTCCCTTACAAGCTCTTGCTCTAGAAGTGCTCTGAACAAGCAGGAACCTTGGGAGAAATTGTTTGGTTACTACAAGGACAAGTATGTGTGTTTGATTCCTGCTCTACCACTGTGTAGGTACAGGGTGCAGTAGGTAGGCTTTAGTGCTGGGCTCTCACCATGGCTGCAGCTGTGGCGGCGGCTTGCGCTGCCACAGCTGTCTGGTTGGCCTGGTGTTGGGCAGCCTTAATCTTGGCCTGCAGGTGGGCCGGGGGGTGGAAGTACTTGCACTTCTCGCGGGAGCAGCGGCTCTTGATGTAGTCCATGCAGACGGTGACCGTGTTATCGCTGGTGTCAATCATGGGGCTGTCACTGGGGTGAGCAAAGCGGCAGTCGGTCTCCCCGCGAGCGCAGTTGCCCCGCTGGAACTCACGGCAAACCTGGGAGCAGGAGAGTCACGTGGAGACACACAAGCACACACACAGGCACACAGACACACACAAACACACAGATGTGGACAGACACACAGATGCATGTATGCAAAAAAAGAAAACAAAGAAACAAACCGTGAATACTTGAGCTTTCAGAACATGTCTGGAAACAATATTAAACAGCATAATAAACATTGCATGGCATCTAATTTATTCATGTCTGGTCATCCTCTTACTGTAGCGCATGATCATCCAACTAGCACAGTAACTCCACAGTTAACAGCCATCAAAATCTTGATGACAATATTAGATTTTTTTGAAAGTATTTCACATTTTGGTGTCTGACTGTTTTGAAAAGGAGAATGCTGATACATATTTAAATACTGCATGGAAGGGCCAACAAGCCTTAAGGACTTTTAAAACCACAACCAATATATTTGTACAATAATAAATTTAATAATACATTTTATTTTTAATGCCCTTTACATTTCAAAAAGAAATCTCAAAGTGCTACAATTAATAGGGAGTTAAAAACAGTTTCCAGAGTAAGATACAATTGACAAGCAATAATAAAAAACTAAAATTAAAACAATGAATTAAAAGGCCTTTTGAAATAGTAGTGTCTTTAGGCCCTTCTTAAAAGTCTCCACAGTTTGTGGGGCCCTTAGGGTCTCTGGGAGGGCGTTCCAGAGCCGTGGGGCGACTGCCTGGAAAGCCCTGTCTCCCATCGTAGACAGTTTGGTCCTTCAAAAAACATCATGTTTTTTTTAAATACACACACTCAAAATAGGAGCTTTCTTGCACACAGAATCTCACTTACACAGCAAGGTTTTACTTAATTCTGCTGCACCAAACTTAAAAATCATGATAACGTTTTTTAATGTTTTTATTTTTTTTAAATACAAACCATAAATTAATTTTGGACTTGGTGTAAACAAGACCTGAACACAATGTAACTAAAGTGCAATGTGAGCCAAACCCAAATGATTGTGGAGTCACTGATCCAGTCAGTGTTCAACGGTTCAGAGGCCTGGGCATAATCACATGGGGATCTGCTTTTGAGTTGCACTCTGGGACTGACTGACACAAACACACACACACACACACGCACACACACACGCACACACGCAACGGTTAAGCACACACATGCAAAAACACGCATGCTGGTTTTGTGTGGGAGAGTGTACGTGTCTCACAGGAATACTGTTTCATTAGAGCCAACTTCATTCAGTTGCTTAGCGATAGCACTCCCCGAGAAAAACACATACAGGCACACACCTACGCATCACCTCAAGGTCTTAGGGAGATTATTGTTTATCACAAAAAAATGTAGTGAAAAAAAACAAAAAACTATCCTCAATCGCCAAGCTATTGTCATTCAGTGTTGTTTGCCAGGGGGCAGATGGAGATTGCTGAAGTTGTTGTAATTGTCCCAGTCTAACTGGGGCTGTCTAGCAAGTACCAGTTCATGTTGGGCGATTTCCAATTTAAATTACTGTAATCTCACACTATCTCTTTTCTTTTCGTGTCATGTTTCTGATACAAGCCTTAAATGGTTTCCTTAAGGGGTAAGATAAGGATAATGCAAAGCAAGAAGAATTATCAAGTAAGGAAGCTGATACTGCTGTTTGGATTAGTTATTGTTCTGCCTTTCAGCGTTTAATTGAGATTAAACAAATACTACAGCTACACACAACACTTGGTGGTATAAACAGCAGTTACACATTTCACATACTTTTTGAAATGGTGACAATTTGCAATACAATATGAAATTTAATTATTTTAATAAAGTAAAATAATTTCTGCTTTCTGTAAAAATCGGACTCTTTATAAACGTAAATTGCTTACTTGGGTTTATTGAAAGTCAATTTCAAAATGTATTTATTTAAGTCCTATTTACTTGCTTATAAAACGGAAGACTTGCTGATCCTTTCAGGTCCTTATCTTGGGCAATTTATACAACAAGGGGCGCACGATTCCGAAAATGTCCCGATTCAATTCAATATTGATTTTAAATTTAAAACCGATGCTCAATTAAAAGAACAATCCACAGTATATAAATGTAGTTACTTTCCCCATGCCATGCCATGACACGCCATTACAAAAAACAAAAATTCATCGGTTTTTGGAATTCTATGAATCGATTTTGAATCTGTAGAGCTTGAATCGCGATACAAATGAGAATCTATTTTTTCACACCCCTAAACAAGCTTTAGAAACAAACTTTAAAAGGTTTAAAGAGGTTAAAGATGTAGGTGGGTGTATTTTATTTGTTGCTATGCCAACTCCTGTGGTAACTATGGAGGTAATTAGTACTTTGGTTTTTCTCTGTATTCACTGCAAAGTATGAGGAATATCTTTTCAGACGTTACATATGTATTTGTGACTATTGTGTCTAAACTACAATACCTTGTGCTATAAATGATATTCATTAGTACCACATATATGTGCACGTCGCTTTCACACCCATTATCACACTCAGGTGTTCCAATACTGTCACCTCACAACCTCAAAGCATCATTGGGTATGATATACTGTAGCTCTAATGCTTGTGAGAGAGAGAGAGAGAGAGAGAGAGAGAGAGAGAGAGAGAGAGAGAAGAGAGAGAGAGAGAGAGAGAGAGAGACAGTGTGATTGGGTGGGTCACCTCCAGCTTGTCGGTACGCAGCAGTTTCTGGTTGGAGGAAGAGCCACCGGTCACGGAGACAGGCGGGCTGCCGGGGACCATACAGGGGGTGTTGGGCAGGATGTCTGTGGGCACCAGGCCCATGCTGTGGGACATTGGAGTCAGGTAGGGTGCGTAGCTCAAACCTGCGCTGGAACCCAGGCCCTGGCTCACTGGAAACGTCTGCTAAACATGGAGAGAAAAGACAGTTTACCAACTCTTGAGCAGGCTTTGTTGTCATGACTGCTCTTTAAGATATTCTGTCTGCTTTGCTTTTCTTGTTTTAGCAACAACAACACATATTACATTCTAATTAAAATGGTAGAAATAGCTTAATGGCAAAGATGTAAAATGATGAATATAGGGAGAGACAGTGGGGATCGGAGGGTGAATAGCAGAATGAGGGTACAGCAATTTAAAAAAAAGGAGGCAGAAAAGTTAGAGGAAAGGGACACAAGAGACAAATGAACGGAGGGCGCAGCTGTGCAGAATGGTGGGTGAGAAAGATGAGAGGTGAGGTGGGGAGAGAGTGTGACAGGTAGACAGTCAGGGGAACAGAGAGGAAAAGGTTTCAGAGAAAAAGTGGAGAGAAGGAAGCAAGGGTAGACTCGCAAGAGAAGTCTACCCTCTCTCACAAGAGAAGGGTTTTTTTTAACCTCTGTGTGTGCCAGGAAGATTTTGCTGAGCAAGCGTGTTCTTTTTCAGCTACACCCAGCCTTACATTGTTGAAGTTCAACATGTTCACACCTGGCAGTTGCCCAGTGCAACGACAGTCTACCGCTGACTGCAGAGCAAATCCCAGAGAACAGTCGGGGAGTTTAGTGCTTTTGCTCAAGGCCATCTCAATATCTGGTATGAGAACAAATTCATCTTTTGAGCCTGAGATGTAATCTGAAAATAATAGTAAAGTATCTAATAATATCTCATAGTAATAACAGTAAAGTATCTAATAGAAGGCCGTATCAACGTACTGTAACAGACGTCTCCCATTTTCTCAGTGAGTCATGCCCTGCTTGTCAGTTAAAGCTGGTGCCAAGACTATGGTACTAATAGAAAACATTACTGGCATGAAGGGGGACTTCAGTCAAAAATAATGTAGGTAACTTGATATGTAAAGATTAGGGCTGTCATAATAGCGCAATAGTAATGTGTTAACGCCAATTTGTTCTACCGCCACAAATATTTTTGACCTCTATTTATTACCTCAGGTTGTGTCACGATGACTATGGACTGAAGTGCACTGGACTGGAGTCTCAGAGTGGGTCCAACGAAGGTATAAAATGTCTGCGTCCTCACTGCGCTGCATTTTTATAAACTATGATAATCTGGTCGCGGGTTGCGTCTCACTCCCTCCTGCCGTCCTTGGGCTTGTTGTAGTTAAAGAACTGAACATCCAGTAACTACTATTTCCTTTTTTGTGTGGAAGCACTGGGTGTTTTTGCATCTTCACTAATATATGTTGCCTAATGTTCGAAACACAGCTCCGCTTGCCCCTCTCCTTGCTCTCCAGAGCGGCTTTCAGTGGTGTTGACAGTCGCGATGTGTAACCAGTCACATGTGGGCGGGACATTGAGTGAGACCAGAGAGTGGTGACTACAGACAGAGAGACCGGCTGCATACACTGTACGGGGAATTATTTTAACCGGACATTATAACCGTGGAGATTTAAATATGTTGGACGTCAGATTTTTGTTACAGTGGAAACACTGCTGTGACGGCTTCTGGACAATTGATTTCCAATGATAAATATACACACATACTGTACATTTGCAAAAAGTAATATTTGTCCACTCCCATGTTGACTGAGATTATAAAATAATATACAAATATCCCTTTATGGTACATTTTGAACAGAAGGAAAATTAATCGCAATTAACTACTTTAATTGCGATTAATCCCCTATGATTAATTTTGAAAGATTGACAGCCTTAATAAAGATATTTTAGGGACAAAGCTAGACTTTTCTTTATTTATTTATTTTTACAGTGTAGCACAGCAACAGAGTTCCCTGTTATTTTCATGGTGAGTCACACAGTGCACTGACAGTTATTTACCATAGCAAAAAGACCAGCACTAACCACAGGTTGCATGGTGGTGCCCGGGATCATGAACTGCATCTGTTGAGCCAACATGGCGGCGGCTGTCTTCTGCTGGATCAGGTTATTTCGCCCGTTGATCTCCAGCTGGGTCTTCAGGTGAGCGGGCGGGTGCAGGTATTTGCAGTTCTCTCGCGTGCATCGGCCCTGAGCGGGAAAACAAAGTTGATGGAAGAGAGACGGGGAGGTGGGAGAGAGAGAGAGTCAACAAGGTCATTAACACTCCAAAAACTTCAAGTCTCTGATCAACAGAAAGAACTGAAATGCTGTCTTTTGATAATAAACCTGATGAAGAACAGGTTGTGTGTCTGTGTGCCTGCCTGAGGATGTGGCAGATTTGTGGCCATTGACTTTTGACACAGACGCCAAAACATCAAGTGCTTGAAGGCAGCTTACATATTCATACTTGGAGAGTGTGAAATGATGAGAGCTCCGCATTGAGCTTATTCAGTGAGGGTAGCAGGTAGCTCTCAGCTCGGAGTAGAACCTTTTTTTTATGAAAGATGATTACTAGTTCCTGACTTCATAGCTTGTCAACTCTGGCAGGACCTGGTCCTGCCGGCACTTACTAACTAGCCAGTATTCGGTGCAGACATGGAAATGAGGGAAGGTGGACAAAGGCTAGGGCTCTTGTTCTGATTCTAGCTGTCTCGCCAAATCTCTGTAGCATTTCAATGGACAGGTCATCTAGTATTCTCTGTGGACATGCAAATGCAGGTTTGGCAGGGTCAGGCTTACAGAGACCCTGGTGGATGAAGGCAATTAGACTGTCAACCCAGAGGCTAATGGCAAACACAATAATCCAATATGGATCCTCAATGCCGTGCTTATTGCGAGGAGAGTGGGTGGAAGAGAGGAGCGAGGTCAGCAGGGAGTAACAGAGCAAAGGGTAGAATACAGACGTGGGAAAAGAGACTGTGTTGAAGATGGAAAGTAAAGATGAGGAGAGGAGTGGAAGAAAAAATGTGGGCAGAGAGGAGTGATATGAATTAGTACGGAGGGAAAGGGGAGATGACAGTGAAAGGCCAAGAAGACAAAAGGAGAGGACACGACATGGCCGGCATGACATGGCACGTCTTGGTTAATGTGACGGAGCGCAGAGCGAGGGAAAGCTAAATTAGAATCAGAATAGCGTGAGTGATAGGTTGAATATTCTTTCTGCATGTATCCAAATCTATTTTCACATTTCCTATTGAGGTCCAAACCTCTTACCTCTATGTCATGAAAGAGACACAGCACGGTGGCCTGATTAGCAATGCCGTACAATCATTTCTCCAAATTCCTCTTACAAGAAAATATGACAGCTCTGTCACACACACGGTGATGAGCTATGTTTAATTACTCAAGCGCTGTACTCAAACACCAATTTAAGTCCTGAATCAAACGTACAAAATGACAAGTTATCAGACAATATCCTGATATGATGTCTTTTTTTGGTTGGGAAAAATAAAAAAAAAGCTTGTAGTACATTGAATCAGAACAAAAGACAGTGAAGCTGCATTTAGCTAACATGATGCCTCTTAGCTACTATGCTTTCTGATTATTTTTAATGTGCTTTATTTACTTGTCATGACAGGTAAAGCACAGGTGGAATTCATAACAATATTAACGACTGCATTCAATTCAGATGTGTCAGTCCCACTGTCATGGTATTGTGCTTGCTGTCCTACCAGCAAAGCTTACTGGGAAACTTAAAGGAACAGAGCCAATATTAATAGTATCAATTACACCTGTGCTGTTTTTTGTTGCCATGACAAACTATTATATCTGCTGTGAAAACGGTCTGTATCAGAGCACTGTAATTGTATTTTTTCTGGCTATTCATTTTTCTGTTTCTATTTTATTTTCTCACATTTCATCCTATTTTGAATTGCTTTGATTATCCCTTTCAATTGTGTTTTTAAATGTTCTAATGCATGTCTTTGTCTAATACAAACCACTTTAAATTGTCGGTGTTTGAAAGGTGCTATACAATTAATGTTGCTCCTTTGTCATCACATTCACTTTTGTGGTATTTGTTTTTATTGTGTGGGATTTGAAAGCAGAAAAAAAACACAATATTGATAGTTGTAGTAAAAAAGATATAGTGTGATATTAGTTTTTTTCAGTGTTGCCAAATACTCTCTGGCAGCTGCACATTAAAACCATCTATAAAATAATACATTTTTCCTATACTATTATTAGTAAAGCACTACGCTAGGTGGGAAGGCAAACAAATAAGAACTTTTAATCAACTCAAGCCTTCTCTCCCAGTGAAAATAACCAATAATCTTCAAGTCTCATCAAAGGGAAAACTAATAAAACCTGCCTATCCTTTTCTTCCTGACAGATATTAAAGACACCCCACATAGCATTAAACACACTCTTGGTACAACGAAGCTGCCACAAAGGATATTAAGTCTGTAGTAACTATTGGCTATTGGTAATTTTTGTTTTCACATTAATAAAACACGCATATATGAACACAGTGATCTCTGTAATGATGAGAGTCACGACTCAGATGAGACTGGCCTCCACACCCTGGTCTTAAAGCTGCAACCAACCACTGATAACCCCCCCTTAACGGTTCACATGCACAAAATCACACCTGCCCACACATATGCATATTAAATCACACAATCACAACAAGCATTGCCCACACACACTGGCACAGGCATATATGAGCATAGATAAACAAAGTCACCGCACGCACAGTTTTGTTATGCCTTGTCCAGACCAGAGGACTAGCGTTAGCACTGAACTCCGGCAACCAAAAACCTCCGAGGTGTCAAAACTAATTGGACCCTTGTGCAGCACCATAGACACAAGCAAAATGTGTGTGTGTGCCTTGAGTATCTGCATTCAGGAGAGAGAATGCGTAGGCAGGTGTAACAGTGCATGTATGTGTGCAGGAGAAACCGTGTGGGCGGGTGTGACTGTGTGACTGTGTGACTGTGTGTGTGTGTGTGTGTGTGTGTGTGTGTGTGTGTGTGTGTGTGTGTGTGGTGTGTGTGTGTGTGTGTGTGTGTGTGTGTGTGTGTGGTGTGTGTGTGTGTGTGTGAGAGAGGGAGCTGGTGCTGAAGCTGAGCTCTGGACGGCGTCCCAAACTTAGTCGGCAGGGAAGCACAGCATCACCATTGCGCCCTACAGAGATCACAGACATGGACTGACACAAATAAAGACGCATTTACACAACGACTCACACCACCACAGACCCTCACAACTCACTTTGTCACTTATGTGGACTCAAGAGTGAAGCCATTACTTCCCCTTTTGCTCCATATTCAGCTAATCTATAACCTGTGAGTGGCACATGGTTATTCGCAATTGTTCATCATTATACACCATTTAACGTGATGAGGGAAATGGTGGTGAAGCTATTTCGGATTTCGTAATGTACAGGCGCTGTCGCGCTAAGTGCAAGCCTTGGATTCGTAAAACCTTCTCCTTTCATCCTGTCAAACTTTGTTTGAGAGCCTTTTCTCACTGATGTATTCATGATCTACCACAGCATTGTGCCAGTTCTTTGCATAAATTAGGTTTCATTTGTCTTCGGTCTTCTTTTTTTGTCTAGCTTCGAGGTGGAAGAAGCAAATAAATTGAGCACCTTAGCTAGGGCTGTCATGGTAATGGAATTTGCAACACTATTTTATAACAGTAAGGAGTTCAGCGCAGCATTCAATTATATAAACATGTATTATTTGCAGTAGATTGAATTCATTTAAAAAGTTATAACAGATGAAGAACAAGAACTATATCCATCCCCATCCATATCTTAACATCTACAGTGCTGCATAAGTCTTTTGACGTGTTTGTTGCAGTGTCTATCAGTATATATCTAACTGCCAAACATTAAAATTAGTATTGATATATACTGTATGTATGCATGCATCTATTCTATTCATAACAGTGGATTGCAGGAGACAAGTTACGGTGGAAATAAGAGTTCATGTTAAGAAGTCAAAGGTTAGTGGGCGTTCAGGCCGTAAATAGCACTGCGTTAAAGCAGCACAAGGGTCTGCATTGGTAGGAGTATGTACCAAGATGCACCAAGATGTACCAAACCCCCAGGATCAGTGTGGCTATTTTCATTGAACGTTCGCCACTTCTCAGCATGTTATCCAGTTTTGTTAATAGATCCACGGTTGTTACAGGTACACATGAAAAGGTGAAATATAATCCCAAAAGTGTGGTTTATAATACTATGAAGTAGGATTTTTAAAAATACAGAAGGTAATTATTACATCGACAATCCTTTTATCTTCCGTCTTGATTATTGCGAGGTTAAGAGTAGGAGTACGCCCTTCACTGTACACTTGCAAGGCTGCACGTTTAGTCTTACTTTTAACATGTAAAAGTGTCACATTCTATAAAGAGTCTTTTACTAGCTTAGGCTCCTGGACAAAAGGACAAGGTTAAAAGGACATCAAAATGGCTGATATCCTTTGGGGGTGTTAACACATTACACTGTTAGACTTTGCTGTAATTTCTACAGTTACCACAAAATGCCCAGTAAATACCATCATTTTCATTTTCCGGTTCATTACTGAAATAAGCATAGCATTATGGGTATTAACATTTAATTTCCAGGTATTTACTGTATATTTTGAATTTGCGGTAGTCTGCTGTAAAACAACAGCAGTAGTGCTACTGTAGTTGAAAAAGACAGACTTCTAGCCCGTTGCACACCGAAGAGGAGATCAGTTTATTTAGAAGAATTTCAACCGAGTCAGACTGGAGATATGAGGTCAGGTTGTCCAAGCCTACATTTTGGGCTAATCCTGTCCAGGAAAATACATCAAGTGTCAATGCTGATAAAAAAGCACGCCCCACACACACCTATTATGGTGCATTAATTAAAGTCAGGGAGGTGTTAATTTATTGGTACTGTGCACAGCAGTTAAAAAGCTTTCACCCATGGCACGTCTCTCTGATTAGCTCCAAGTAAGGGTGAAGATCTAACATCTGCTTTATAGCAGGAGTATTTCTTGGTTTAATAAAACATGGTAGGGTCAATTGCAAAAACTGCATGCTGATGGCTATACATAGTAATTACAGTACATGTGTGTGTGTGTGTGTGTGCGATTAATACTAATGATCATCAATGAAGAGTCCAGACTGCAGTTTGCCATGTTTCCCTTCCATGTTTGGGGATTCATAGCACATAAGATGAGGTAAGCTTTGTCGAAAAGGCAGCACTGCATCAAATATATATATATATATATATATATATATATATATATATACATACATACACACACTGTTTATATATTTTAAAAAAGAGTGCTCGTGGCTTACACAGTGAGGTGGTCCACCAACGCGACAATGACTGCTAAAAAGCAGCATGCTTGGCTGATGACAAAGCCGTGGTATCATCTGGTTTCAGACCTTTATCTGTTTGAGAGGGTGGCAGACACACGCAACACACAAACACCCACACACCCACCCAGAAAGACACACACTGTGCCTTCTGTCCAAGCCACCCACTCAGAGAGAGAAATCCATTCATCATGGGCATTGCCGTCTATGAAAAGGATCTTTGAAAAGCACCAAGGCACCTCGTGATTCACGAACCAGCCACCGCTACACGTTGAAATTATACCTTTCAGCAGGTTCGCTCACATGGCAACTCTCATTGTAGGCTGCACGGTTACCCTTGTGTGTGTGAAATGCTATGATCCATGCTTTGGGATAGACTAATAGCTGCTTTGATTCAGATTGGATAATTATGTCCTTGTGTTGCAGTGAAAAACAAATGAACAATGAAGGAGAGATCAAAGATAAATTATCGGTTGTTTTCATTTGAAATAGATCCGCTGTCCAAGAGATATTACCGCTGCTGGCGTGATCTCTAAATCCCCACAGCCATCGCCAACGAGATTTTATTGCATTGTTATTATTATTGTTTGCCAAGTTTCCATATAGAAGTAATATCAATTAAAGTGTTTTCCATATTATGTTGATACAGGGTGGGGGGATAAAGGCAGCTAATTTCATAAACCGATTAGTATTACACTCACTTCACTTGAGGCTCTTGCAATTGTTTATAGTTTTTATAATTAGGGTCAAGTAATTACTGTTTTTTGTTATTTTTATAAATCTATAAAAAAAAGGCGTTAATGTTGCAAATTGTTCCTTTTACATCTAACACCATCCGGAAGCTGTTATTCCTTGATATTGGCTGCTGGTATGTTAATGTAACCTTATTCTGCTGCTTTTTTGATAGGACTACATGCTAATGCCAACAATTTTCATAATCAATTCATTTAAAAGGTGCTCTAAGCGATGTTGCGTGACGTTACTTTTTGTTGACGTTCAAAGTATTTTCAAACAAAACGAGACTAGCTTGCCCCACCGTCCTCCTCATCCCGTCACCTCCCTTCTGTGCTTCCGCTCACTAACCCCCCCCCACCCCCATATCCTTGTTGTCTGTTATTGGCTGGAACGCTGGAACACTGTCTGTGTATGCTTCGTGCTGCAGGTGGGCACAGTTTGTAGACCCTGGGCTGTCTACAGAGGCCGCGGTTTTTTTACAGTGTGTTCTGGGGACAGGCAGCTCGCAGATAGTGAGGAGATAGTTTGCTGTATGTGACAACAAATGTTGCCTAAAAAACGCGTGTGATTGCTTAGAGCACCTTTGAGTAATTTATCAAGTGAAAATTATTCTTCTAGACAATTGTTCCTTGTTTAAGGTGCTATCAAAATAAAGAAAAGAAGAAAAAAAATCTCTTTCTTCAGCATTGCACTGAGCCCGCTCCAAATCAGGCATAGCACACAATAATTAGGTTGACAAACCTTTTGCAAAGTGAAAGAGGGAGGGGAAAAAAAACAAGGCAAATTTTTATCCCAGTAAACACACTGGCATGAGAACAAAAAAAAACACAGTGTCAGAGTGCTGAGGAGGGTCCAACATGTCTCCTGCCAAAACACAACGTAACTGTTGTACTGCACACTCCAACTATGGCAACTAAGCAGAGCAGACAGAAAAACACTTCTGACCATAAACATGTTCAACTGCTTGTGACCCACTTCCTTGTAATGTTCTTCGCCTCTAATAATGTTTACAACGTCTGGATTTCTTTCCACTGCCAGCAGATGACATTTTAAGAATGAATACGGTCTATGTATAATGTTAACCAGACACAGACAAACAAGGAGTGTCTTCTGGAAGTCAACTGTACCCTGTAAAGGCCTAATTCCGCTGGGATTTTTTTCTTCTTAAAAAGAAGAACAATCTGACAGAAGGTAAAATCAAAAGCACTTTTTTCTGCAATCACAGCAAGACAGTCAATACATTTAACCCTTGTATGGTATTCGGGTCAAATTGACCCCTTTCAAATTTTTAGAAGAAGAAAAAGGCTACAAGTACATTTTTTCTTCCTTAAAAGGGATTATAAACATGTATTCCTGACTTCAGAAACTGATTCTGGATATGAACACTTATGTTTTTCCCAAGATAAGAATGATCACATAGTGGATTTTTAAAATGAATTATAACCTTTTAACTAAAAAACTAAATCCATTTTCAATTGTGTTCTAGTAGAGACTGATTGCATTCCCTAAACATATGTCATCTCAATTGTTTTTAATTGAGATAAAGACAATATTTGTTAATAGATTGTGAAGTAAAATTGTATTTCCGAATTGTTTTTAAACCCCATGTAAGTCACGGGTCAATCTGACCCGAGGGATACGAGAGGGTCCCGAAAGTGAAGACAATACAAAGTGCCATTATTAAACTACAGCCCCCACATTTACACATCTACAGGGAACACTGGTCCAAATGGTCCATTTATAACTGGCCTTAACATCCCCTGACTGGGCTCAACGCTGCCATCTTCGTCCGTCGCAGAAACCCTTTCTCAGACCCCCTGCCTCCTTCATCAGCCCTGCTGAATGGTCAGAGTGATGACTGTTGTGTGTCTGTGGGTGGCACAGACACAGAGGGCCAGTCTTCTACCCCCTCGGCAGAATAGCGCTTCAGTTGTGGGCCCCTCCGTTCACCACTGTAACATTTGCATTTTGCCCTCAATGGGCGCTCTATCCTCGGGTCTGCTGGAGACAGAGAGTGGCTGCCTATAGGCTGCAGCCGACAGAGGAGCTGTAAACGTCCTAGCAAAGGCAACTTTAAATTACAACCCTGTGGTTCCAATTGCCTCCAATAGGGACGCTAGTGGCCTTGTGCTTATCCAAGATGGATACACTGGAAATGAGTCATTGCTTTCCCACATTGACACTTCAAACCGAGAAACAATATTGCATGAATTGCAAAGTTCCGGGCCTTGGGAATATGGGATGTGTGTGTGCATGCGTTTTTCCATTAAGCCCCTTATTTCCCAGAGAAGCTCAGTAGGCTTCACAGATCCGAGACCTTGTGATGTCTTTCTGACGCTAGCACAACGCCCAGTGACGTTTAATGGCAGTGTGACTGGCAGTATTGGTAGACTGCAATCAAGAAAAACCAATTTAGTTATTCAGGGACGGAGATCATGGGAAAACTAGCTTAAAAGATGCAGGGTCAGCACAAGACCGGGCAATAGCTACTTGTGACAGCTGAATGCGCCGTCAAGGCTGTGGAGGCAGTGGCAACCCAAAGGTCAGAAAAGGAAAGCAGGATACTGAAAAAAAAAAATAAAACTGTAGGCTAAATCTCCCAAAGGAACATATTTGGATAGACAGATAGACTTTATTAATCACAAATTGGAAGTCTAATCACCAAAGACTGTACATTTCATATTATGCATATGTAAAAATAAACCATTGCATATTTGCAACAAAGTCTCTCCTGATTGAAATACCTAAATACAGTAACATACCCTCATAGGCAGCTGGTCAGGTCTTGTTCATAGTAATTTGACTGGTACAGTAAATTTTTGGATGTCTGTACCCTACAGAGAAACTGTAGCAAAGTCTTCTCCCCCCCCCCCCGTTTATCTGATTGTCCTTCTCAGCGCGAGAGGAAGGCCGCTGTGAGAAACTGACACTAATTTTTCTGACATGAAGCCTGTGATATGTGTAATCCCCTTAGAGCATAGCCAAAGAACCTGTTGTATCTCCACTGACCAGAGAAGGTGGGGGGTGGACAGCCGCTCTTTCTCCTCGTTTCTCAATATTCCCTCATCTTTTTTTTCTTCCCCCTTTTGCATTGTCCTGCCTTTGACGCCATGTCATTTGCATTGTTGAGAAATATGCATGGCTGATGCTCATCCTTGGGCTTATGGTTTTTCTCACAGATATTCCTATTTGTAGCTATACATATCCAAATAAGAGCATTCCTTGGCCTACAACAACTACTGGAACTGATCCCGAAATGATCAGTTCTGGGACGTTTTTCCTCTCGACCACATTAAGAAGATGAAACCTATAAGTTGGCTTTACCTTCCCTTTGCAACCATGTTGCCCGGCTTTGCTTTGTTTTACAGTTATTCTTTTCATTGATAATGTCTTTCCTTCTCTCTTTTTCTCAGTTTGCCCCAAAAGAGTCTCTTTTCCAGGGGCACTGACCGCTGGTTATGGGTCAGCCTATGGCAGTTCACAAGGAGACCACTTTTGTGAAAGCCCCCAGCTATAAGACACCAACAGGACAGGCACTACAGTGCTCAGAAGGCTACAAAAATGCAGACCCAGTGATCCTAGCACCCGGTAAAGTAGCGAGGCGCTGGATGCACATGGACAGGGCTTCCCTTCATCCTCAAAAACAGAGAATGCTCCCTCTTGAGGATCCTGTTTTGTTTTCGGGCTCTAATGGATCCGTTTGGACTAATGGATCTGTTTGAAGCGGTGACGCTCCAGGACACCAGGAAACACCAAAAATCCATTATGAAATGATAGCCAAAGGCCTTTTGCTTACATTTTGGCTGGTGATGGAGAACATGAATCAATGGTGAAGAGTAGGTAAGAACAAGTGCTTTAAATGTAAATGTTTGAATGTAAAACTGTAGAGGAAACCCAGCTGATTATATGGTGATCACGTATACAGTATTTGGCATGGCTAGTAGACTACAGTACAATTAGTGATAATGCGAGTGAATGCAAACAAGAAAATACCCCTTAGTGCAAAGGACAGAGACCAGGTAATTATGAAACAATGGCAAACACATACAAGTGTACACACATACAGACTGCGTTGCCTCAGCAGTAATTAAGTGCCTTTGTTTCACAGATCCCACAGATGGAGGAGTAGTTCTGCTGCTGACGTGCCTGAGATCATCCAAGGAGAAACAGAGAGAGAGAGAGAGAGAGAGAGAGAGAGAGAGGAGGAAATATACAGAGACAGGGGGAGAGTGGCATGAAGGTATAAAAGTAAACACTCCCACCTTCATGTGAAATGTGTAATAAAGGCTGTCTGTTTACGCACACACGCAAATATCTTGAGCAACTGAATGTGTCAATTTATCTTGCTTTAACTGACACTATTAACATTTCGTCAGTCTTTTTCTTTGGCTCACATTGTTTCCTTGTAAGTTATTGTGGTGACTCCTCGGACTAGTTTCAGAATGTTGTGCATCGGCTGAAATCACATGCTAGTGTTGACACTACCCTTTACAGGCACTGCAGCTAGAGATCAGTTAGCTCAAACTGCAGCTCAGGCTGTTCTCGGAGATGTGAAAGATGGGTTTATACTCAAAGTGACATCTAATAGAAATGTACCGTCTGTAAATGTTACACCAAGGCCACAGTGTTAGAATTCAGGAATGCATGGCTGATTGCATGTGAAAGAAAAGATGTTAGGTAGAAATGTGTTCTTCTTTACAACAGCCTCAATCCAAAGACATTGAAAAGTCCACCGCAATCAAACAAGAAGGCACTCTAAAAAGCCCTCATTTTTCTTCATTAGGTTCTAAGGTGATTTACTGTACTAGTGTGCCTAAATTGTCTGCCGGGTAGAGATTATATTCCTTTAAGAGCTGTGAGTTATACTTTATACAGGCTATGAAACAAAATGTTTCTTCATGTGTCACAATGGTTGATGGATTTCTTCAAAAGGAGCTTTCATCTAACCGTACATTAGAAAAAAGGCACAGATAATTTAAAATATGATTCTCAGCATTCAGGTACTGTCTGCGATAACTTCCCTATGTGTGTCTCTGCTGTGATTGTTCTTCGGGGAGGTGATGGTCAAAGTGTGGCTGCAGTGGCACCGTTGTGTGGCACCTGCAGAGTCCAGGCCTTTACTGCTAATCCAGCTAGAGGCTGGAGCCCTGCTTCAGTTAATCTGATCATCTGTGACCTGCTGAGACATGAAACCCACCGTCTAGAGCTCCTCTAATCTGCACACACACAGACAGAAATCCACATATACACATACAGGGACACAGGTATGTAGCTGACAGATACACACATAATCACACCAGAATGGGCTCGCTCACATGTATACAGCACATCAAGTGAAGTGAACTGTCCTACTCTCCCACAAATACACACCCACATTCACACTGCTACCTCTCAGTCTGTTGACAGGGGAGTTACAGCTAAAAGACTGAGGCATTAGCCAGCTTTCGACAAGCTGTCATTTCCTTATGCTGAGAAGATAGATCTCGTCTGCTTTGCGCTGATATGACAGCAGTCCTGTAGCCGTCTGAAACTTGCAACAATCCATGCAAGTGGAAGATTTCATAAAATTAAGTTACACATGATGTCGATGCCCTAGTTGTAGAAGAACTGTGCCACAGCCCCAAGAGGAAAAAGCAAAAGGGCCAGCCAGTAGGCCTTAACATCCTAATTTTACATTTGATAAGAGATACCTCAAGTTCAATCACTCTCTGGCGATCAAAGCTGTCACTTCTCTGCAGCGTTCTAAGAATAACACAGCTCCACTACACTAAATGCTAATCAGAGAAATTAAACAAACAATGCAAGAAAATATAAAAGGCTAGCCTACATCTCCTTTCCCCACTGACACTATCGACCGCGTGTCAGAGCGTGTTGAGGAGTTGTGTAAATCCATAAAACAGATAAAGGAGGATAATGAGATGGAAGGGAGAGAGTAGATCTATTCATCAAAGCTTCTTTCTAACACACTCAGCAGATAGAAGCAGAAACGTTGTATGGCTGCTTACTCTCCAGTTTGGAGATTAAAGCTTTGGTTGCTGATAAAAAAAAAAGTTGAGAGGTATAGGGCTATAATTCAAACTACAGAGAAACTGGAGAGCCCAGTTACTCAAGTGAGAAATTTAGAAGCACATGTAGTATTCCTGTTAAGAATCCTTTCTTGTCTTTGATCATATTCGGGATATATTATGGCCTGGTCCTATCAGATTCTGTTACATTTCAATTGTACAGAGGCTCTGGCCACTCTCCATTGACAAGGGTTAACTTCCTTGAAGGCGGGTACTCTGTTGAAGTTTAAAACTATTGGATCTGCCCAGAGCCACTCTGGATCTGCCATAACTAGGGATGTCCCAAACGATTAATCTAACGATTCTTTTTTCAATTAGCGATTATTTTCCCATTGCTCAATTATTAACAATTTACACACGAGTAATTTCAATGAGATTCAAATCTCTGCAAGTGCAAAAACCTGGTAATAAATGTGGAAATCCACAACAGCACAAATTGCTCGTGTAATTTCATTGTTGCTATATGCAACCCAAGGGGAATAAGGTGCAGCATTGCCTGGATTGGCATGTTGTTTTTTGGTTGTGGTGATGAGGCCTCTGAGGCCTCTCCTGTGGGCTGAGGAGATTTGAAGCCCACATGGAGATGATGAAAACAGTGATCACAAGGTTGGGAACACTGAGGTTGAGAGGGCTGAATATACTTGGATAAAGTAATAAGCACCCTTTGGTTAAAGGTGAAAAATAGATCAATAATCCAGGGTACAGTGACTCAAACAGCCTCTAAGTTGCAGGATGTTTTATCATAAAATGTTCGGTTGCAGATAACCATATTGATCTCACTATTCACCCATGTCATCGCCCTGATCTTTTTTCCTGTGTTCTTTAAGGTGAGCCCTGGCTCTGTGGGCTGAATGAGCCAAACGGAGAATCAGAGCTCGGGAAATGCAAACAAAATGTGATTAGAGAGTAGTTTTACCAGAGGCAATATCTGTTTGTTTATCAGCCATGAAATGCCTTTTTTTTTTGGTTTAAAAAAAAAAAGAAAGAAAGAAAAAATAAATTGTTAACAGGACTGTGTGTGTGATCATTAAACTTGACGCAATTCCCACCATGGATGTTTAAATTGTTTGCAACAGCAAATGCGGTGCCAATTTATGCGCCCCACCGGTACCACTTGTCCTCCCCTCTCATCCTCCTCTCCCTCCTTCATTCCCTCTCCCACCATGGTTTCACCGTGCTCTGTGACGGTGCGGGCTGCCAATTAGTGTCCCCCACCTGTCGCCGTGGGTCACTGGTGCAGGCATCTGCTGGGTGTGAAATTGGTCATCTCACTTTCGTCCATGAACTTTGCATGGCCCCCCTGTCAGCGTGCACCCACACACAAACACCCACCCCAACACACACACACAGTAACACACCCCCACACACACTCAAACACCCCCCCACACACACACACACGCGCACACACACACGCACACACACACTTGAAGTTGGCCTTTATGGTATGGCCACCCTGTGTGGAAGGGGCAAGGGAGAAGGGTGTGATACAAATTATACCTCCAGCTTGGACTGGGTAGGTATTAAAAAACAATCCCATGGGGAGACCTCTAGCTCACCCAGTAAGAGCCTAACGTTGACTGAGTCCTTTGCAGCGGCTTGGGTTCGAGTCCGGCCTGCGGCACTTTGCTGCGTGTCATCCCCCATCTCTCTCCCACCCTTCCTGTATATCCACTGTTGCTATCACATAAAGGGAAAAGTCCCCCAAAAAATAGTAAATAAAAAAAAAAGAATAGTACACATTGTGGTAGAAAAACATACTGTAAAGCTTTGACAGCTTATTATTCTGATATCACTGTAGTGACATCACTATGTTTCCAGATCCCAGAAATAAAAATAGTGAGTATGTTATTATTCCTGGTAAGAATGACGGCCAAAACTACAATGTATCCTTTAATAACAGACATGGAGTTTTATTGTTGTTGTGGGAATTTTTACTGAGCTCATCTGAACAAAAGAGGCATCAATTAAGAGCCTATGTATGCAATCTGAATGTATTGGTATGAAAACATTTACAACAATGTGCCTCTCTCCCTCTAACTACACAGCTTTAAGCCTTTCACTCGCTAATACAAGAGTCATTTACACCGACGCCAAGGCTTTCATCCGGGCAAGCTCTATCAGATTTCCCCAATTTGCAGCAGCTACGCTGGAGCCTATTAAACCTGATGTTTTTGAGGAAAGTAAGATTGGCCTTGAATAAACTGTCTACTGTAACCGCGTGGCACTGACTGCAACAGCACCATTGTTGTTTGGGGTAATCAGCCATTTTCAAACACCTACATTATTCCATCACTCCGATTCAATCCTCATCCTCAATCTAATGACTAAATGATTGCCTCTCATTATGTGTACGGTGAGGGTGCAAATTAGAATTACACTCACCCTGAAGAAGGCTGTCTGTGTCGCTACGAGTGGGTTGCTTCTCCCTAAATCTTTTACATTTTCTGTTATGAAATAGCCAGTAAAAAAAGGCGTTTTAAATCATTTTGAAGAAGAGTGCCTTGGATTTCCTTCTTTTTTTTTACACTTAATAGAATTTAAAGGAGTTTCCTAGTTTTGAGACGGTGGTCTCCGTTCAGCTCATCTGCAGCTCACAGCATACGAGGTGTTTCACGAGACAGTACAGTAAGTTCTACTTTTACTGCTGTGTCCATCACTGCCACTCATTGTTAAGCCTGAATAGGATATGAGTCAGAACAAGAACACTTCTAGAAGAAGGAATGAGTTCGCATGGGGCACATTTCATTGTCACTCAGACAAACATTTTAGAAGGCAGGCCCACGTCAATCACCGTCAGGGCAGATTCTACTCCTCACTATACGAACGTAGAAGTATTCTGATACTTACATAGTAACATATAGGCTTAGACATTTTCTGTACTGACACATCATCACATGGGATCAGTATGTCAGGCAGTTTGACACAGACTAATAGTCATTTAGGCAAATAAGTGAAGGGGCCCATTCTGGTGTTGGGCCCCTAAAGATTGCATTTCTATTGCCTCATTAGATAGAGCCAATTAAGAAGATCTGTCTCATTATAAAGGCTGGCCCCTGGGAGACAGCTGGGCCTGTCTGTCTACCTGTTTCTAACTCCCTAGGTGTGTTTGTATGAGCTGGGGGTGGCTGGTTGGGAATTGTGGAGCATGTAAGTTTGTCCATTTTATAATCAGAGGAGAAATAAAGGAAGCCTGGCAGGAGCAGTCAACATATTTCCTGAGCAACTGTGTTGAATATGGGTCACAAAATACCCCATATGTTTCTGTACTAGCAACACAAGGAACATACTGCGGCTAGCGCTAGGCCTCGATGGCCTTTCCAGGAAAAAAAACACGGCTTAGACTATTGATTTTTTTTTAAGCATGATATACATTTTTAAATGGAATCATTTGAGGCAGGATACAGCTGAGCAAAGCAGACAAATAAATGCTACTCTCGGTAGAAATTAGATTAGGACAACCTGAGTCTGTCTTTGATGAGTGATGATGAAACTACGTATCAATAATTAATGAGGCCAATACTAAAAGGTCAAGCATGCAGCGAACCTCCTGCCTCACTCGCCATAGATCTGCCATCAGCTTTACTGCAGAGGTGCTCACAACAGCAACCACTACTGCAGCAGTAAGGGAGTTTGAGTCCAGCTGGCTTTGAAATCACCAAATGTGAGGATGCCATTGACTCTGCAGTACTGATTTCATTTTTTTTTTCATAGACAAAAAAAAAAAAAACAAGATTGCAGAGAATCTAGTACTTTATCAGCACTGTGGGCAGCAGAAAGTGATGGAAAAAGAGGATGACTCAGAGATAGTGGGTGGATTGAGACCAGGTGAGACACTGGTACAGCAGATGGGCAGATCGTCAGTGCTCAGTCTCTCCATCGTGTTGCAGGCGGCTCATTGGGTGACGAACACCTACTATTCAATCTAACATGACCAACGGTAGTGCCATTCATTTTCAAGTTCAAAACTAGAACTTCAGAACATGATATAACAAAAGCTGTGCATTAGCAGATGGGTGTGGGGACAAAGGGTTCGTATTCTGGAACTAAACCCATGTTTTGAATTAATATCATTATTAGTAGTAGTAATATGGGAAGAGTAACATATTTTGCATATATATATAAAAAAAAAAAAAACTTAAATGCTCTGGAATATCCTTGCTTGATTTTAGACACAAAACTGGCTTCACATGTACCACTACCATTTAGTTAAAAAGAACAACATTTTGAGAGGAAGATTTGCTACAAAAAGTGAGTCTGAAGTGCATCACTCACTAGTGTATGAACTGTGATATCAATTCAATTCAATTCAATTTTATTTATAGTATCAATTCATAACAAGAGTTATCTCAAGACACTTTACAGATAGACCACACTCCAGAATTTACAAGGACCAAACAGTTCTAGTAGTTTCCTCCAGAGCAAGCAACAGTGCGACAGTGGCGAGGAAAAACTTCCTTTTAGGCAGAAACCTCGGTCAGACCCAGACTCTTGGTAGGCGGTGTCTGACGGGCCGGTTGGTGTTAGAATGATGAGTGGCAATAACAAAAATAGAAAAAATTTGTAGTTTGTAGCAGTTCTCTGTAGTAGTTCATGGCATAGCAGGACGCCGTGCGGCATTATATCATAAAACTCTGGATAAAAAAAGCAGGAAAAAAGAAATGATTTTGTAACGTCAATAAAGAGTATTACGGTAGTACTGCATTTACTCATACTGTAATGTCTGTTCTCAAAGAGAAATGTCTACAGTCCTGTTCCGCACCAAGACCCAGAGAGGGACAGTGAAATGTGGGGATGAGCATCTTTCTCACACACACACACACACACACACACACACACACACACACACACACACACACACACACACACACACACACACACACCACACACACACACACACACACACCACACACACACACACACACACACACCACACACACACACACACACCACACACACACACAACACACACACACACACACACACACACACACACCACACACACACACACACACACACACACACACACACACACACACCACAGATGTGGGTCATAGCAGTGTCCCAATTAAAATGCCATCATTTACCCTACTTTTAGATTCTCTAAACAACAGCAGTACAGTGCAATACTATGTAGTCTATTAATTAGGTTAATTGAGATTCAAAGGTTTTTCAATGTTTTTGTGTTCTTTTACAACATTTGGGTAGGACAGTAGGACACACTGGCTGGACCTGGGTCATGAGACTTTAACAGTGAGCTCATCTGACTTCCTCCTCCCTCTCTCTTATCTCTTCCTATCTTTGAACCTTTTTTTCCGGGCTGTGGGGTGTACGGGTTGAACTCACATGGATCAAATGGAATTTGGCATGGTTTGCACAGGGAAGACAGCGAGGGTGCGTGCATGTGTCTGTGTACGAGGAGGCCTGTTTAAGGAAGGAACGGCAGTGGCGGGGGTCTCCTAGGGGCTCATCAAAGCATGCCGTGTCCACTGCAGCCCCACGTTAAGCTCAAGTCAGTGCCTCATTGTGTTTGTGTGAATGACCCCGGGGGAACACCAACTCCCGCTGCGCTGCATTCCCCTCCACATGTTTGCTCTGCCTAGGGTGTGGCCCAGTTCGAGAGGATTACGCTGAGGAATGCAGCCGAGCCCATCTTTTAAAACAGGGGGGGGGGGCATGTGCATAAAGTTCATGTTCACTGAGGCTTCCTAAAGATCCCAAAAACAATAAGCCCAGAGGGAGGAAGTTACGGTTCAGAGGAATCTCTAAACTTAAAAAAAGTGTACTGGACTGGTAGCTATGGATTAACAGATTACCTCCAGGTCGCAGGGACTTTCCTACTGAGTCTTGATTACAATCTTTCATAATTGGTTTAAAAAATGTTCTGGTTACCCGCTTGGTTAGACGCATCACTTACACACCTTTAGTTCTTCAGTCCTTTGGTCAAATCACTTCTTCTCTTCCCTTGCTTTATACTCTTAGCCATTCAAATATTAACACCTTCCCTTCTTGCCATGTTCCCTCGTGTCTTTATTTACCAGTTTCAGCCCTCCCCCCAAAAAAACACTTACAGCCTGCTCATTTGAAGCAAAGTCCGGATTAAGATGTTCTTACAAAGTGAGGGAAACCAGGGCACCTCTCCCCCAGGGGGACTGCTGCGACACCTGAAAGAAGCTTCTATTGTTTCTCCCGCTTCCCCATGTTCTTTTTGACAACGACCACTTGATGAAACATGATAGCGCCAGGATGCACTAGACTATCCCCCACCTCTCAGACTATTGAAGCTCAGTCAGTCGGACTGGTACAAAAAGAAAAGAAAAATCTTAACAGATCATGTTATCAGACATCTGCTCTGCACTTGCCTTGTACTTTGCAAAAAAAGACATGTGTCACACAGCTCTCTATATATAAAATCTAAAATATATGTTAATTGTAAAATACATTTTCTGCATTATGAAAAAACAGCCATCTTAATGACAATCTCTCAACGAGCTGCTTATTTTGAGTCTTATTTTCTGCTTTATTTCATATCTGCCTACGTGTTGTGCAATGACAAACAGTCGAAAAAACTAAAATTCAGACAAGCGCTCCGGACGTGAACAGTCTTTTACTGCAGAGAGAAATAAATATATAACCCACTCAGCAGAGTCAGAGACAGCACAACAGAGAAAAAAAACTGGAAAAACCAGAGGAATAAGCATCAACAAAAGGCTACTGTCAGAGGCACAGCCAATGTGACATCATCACATCACGGCTGTGATTGCATTTACTCCATTAACGTAGGTATTCTCGCTCATTTCCTAAATGATTGCCCCAATACCACTTGGTCATGGTTTCCATGGTCACAGTCCAACAAGAAGCAAAGAGCTAAAAGGAAATGGCTTCAACCGCAACCATCAACCGCAACCATCATTTGTGATACTCCTGGAGACCCTGTTCTGCCTTTACTGATTAGCTATCACTTTCTGCAGTTAATGAAGGTCAAGTTTCAAGGAGGGACCCAAATAATAAACAATATTTTAATCTCTCTCAGTGGAATCCATTTAGACTGCAAAATCATCTACCTGGTCTGTTTGAACTACAATATCATCATTGTGCCTGGCAGCCACCAAACCTGTCTGCACATTCCTAAATCAAAAGACAGAGCAGTGACAAACCCCAAATGGTATTGATTTGGACTATTCTGGATTTAAAAGAGAAATGGAAGATTGAGTGAATGATCAAGAGTGACATTTTTTTGACTTACTGTATCTAAACATTTACTAAAGCTAATCCTGCTGTTAAGGTCACAACTGTCAACCTTTCATGTCCCGTCTCAGAGGTAATAAATGATACGTGGCAAGCTATACCATGTCTACCAACCGAATGTGACTACGGCTTTAGTTGGACGGAGATGAAGCAGCTTGTCCTATTTCGAGAGATGACAAATGCAGCATAGAGAGACTATTTCTAAGGCCCACAGTGTAGAGCAGGAGGACAAAAAATAATCCTCTTGACATGACACTATAGAAGTGCTGAGAGCGGCGCAGTGGAGTTGGGACGTTGTAAGCTTTATGATCCACAAAGCAGGAGCAAACCTAGCAAGATTGAATCCTCATCTTCCTTCATCCAATGCAAAGCACACTAAATGCAAAACCAGTCATTTAGGTAGTTGTAGTCCTCCCATGCAGTGGAACTTGTGCAAATTGACACTGTTTGGCTGCTCCCAAATCCCACTACACCCGGCCCTGTCCTTGGCGTGTGACTCCACTGCCTGATCAAAAATCTGAAAAGGTTGTTCTCCAGGTCTCACCGATAGGAATGGATGCACAGAGAGGAGCAATAACTGAATTATGCTCTCAAATGTAATTTATACCCAACAAAAAATATACGAGGCACTTATATCATCTACATTTCTTGCCACAAGTAATGACAACAGCATCCATTCCACTGCATTGTGATTAAAATTAATTACACCTTTTACAAGCTACATCGTAGCCGATGATTGCTGAGATTTTCCCAGTCAGAGACACCTATAATTTACATGATATCTTAAAAATATTTTAAATGTTGTGCAACCCAAACACCCAGCAATCATAGGCCTAAACAAATCTCTCAGCATACAGTATGTAGACATTATTTTAAAACGTTTTGAACTCAAGATTAAAAATGACGTCAAAATGCATTTAGAATTAACGGTGCAAAGATGAGAAACTGAGAGAGAATCATTTTGTTTTGGCAATTTGGCTGCAAAATTTGAAATCTGGCCATTGGGGAGTTTAATAGGAAGGAGCCATTGTCATTGCAGGAAGGTTTTTTATCAACTCTGAAAACAACCACCACAACGGTCAAATTCTCCACTGAGTTGGCAGGCTTGCCTACTGTTGCCTGACAAGTGCGACAACAGTTACACCTCCTACTCTACTCCTCTCCTGAGCCCTACCTTTCACATGTTTATGAAAAGGACCCTTCTGATCATTGGCCAAGTCATGCCTGGCAGCACACAACCCTGGCATGATAACCCTATCAGATGAGAATATCCAGGAAGACGATACGGGCGTAATGGGGTGGAAATCAGCCTGCCGTGGAATGAAACACATTTCCTAATGCATAATAAAGCATTCATTCTCTCAGCTGTCACGAGGAAAGTCTTTGTGGGAGAGGGGGCGAGTTGGAGTTAAAAGTACAGAGAATCCTGTATTCTCGTTCTGTCACTGGGTTGTATGGTGAAAAGAGGGGGAGAGCGAGAGAGAGAGAGAGAGAACTACCTGTCAATACAATTAACAATTTGGCTGCATAAAGCTTGATTTATGGTTCTGCGCAGGCTCCACGCAAAGCTTTCGCCGTAGCCTACGTAAGTGGCCTGACGTTTATACTTGCGCGCTGGTGTGTACGTCGAGCCGGCGTGTGTTCCTAGATTACAATATTAAAAGTAACATATGGTATGGAGGGTTACAGTAGTCACAGCCAGGCTACAAAATTAGCACCATCCACAAACCAAACGCTGGTAGATTTGCTTCACTCACCAGGGGTAGGAATAAGGGTTACAGGATAAGTAACTTCACAGCTATATGCATAGGCTTTTTCTTCATTCCATACACCAAGATACAGATGATGCATGAATTGCCAGTGGATTGCCTCAAAGCCACTATTTGTAGAGGAAGCATCATTAAGAATTTGAGAGGTTGAGTGCTCCGGTCATTCAGTTTCCTCAGTCAGGGATGACTGGTTGGAGGAACAGCAAAATTAGGATCCATGTGAGGCCGCCCCTTGCATGGTGCAATAACAAATCAGTCTCGATTGGAGTCAGCTGTTTGCTCATTAAACCATAACGACATAACAGCTCGCAAACTCTGGCATCTGGTAAGGAATATCACTCAATGACTGGCTGCAAGCAATAACTTAGCCTTGACATGAGCCAAGTCTTAGCCAAGAAAACGGCTGATAGCACCATGAACGCAATATACTTTCATAGTGTTGTATAAATAATTAAGCATTAGCAACTTGTAATGAAAAGGGCTTTTACACACCCCAAAGGTCTTAATGGATTTCAGGTACAAAAAATGTGAAAATGTGGATAGCTAAGCATGCGTTTCAGGAGGGAGACGGTCACAATTGTCAGACATAGGAATGGTGGGAATCTAGTCTTTCTCTTTTGTCACTGACCTCGTACAAAACCTAGAAAAAACGTTAAATTTACTCACCTCGCAGTTTCAGTGTTCTGCTCTAGTTTCTTTGGCTATTTATCATGGTCACTTTTTTTACCCCCCCTCACACAGCTTGAAAACATTGGGTTGCATTTGGATGCAGTCATTTTATTTGCAGCATGTGAGGGCTTGTATGAAGCGACCTTGTTTTAAGTGGGGAGACTTATAAAGTGTCTGGTGTTAGGCTAATTTAAGATAATTTACAACTATTAAAAAGCAAACTGTGCAATAAGTGTACTGAACAAAACAAATTACCTTAAGAGGGGTCAACCAATAAACTACTTTATTGAAGGAATGTTAAGGCCTCTAGCGTAGTTTCATTTAATAACACTTCTAACCCTCTAAAATTGAGATTCTGACAAAGAAAGAAGACTAACCACATCATGAAAACGCAATACCTATAACTCGTCTTGGAGCCATGAGAACCAAGCATAAAAAACAGCTCTGGCTGTTTATGTTGGTTGTCTGTGACAGCTGACATGCACCCAGGAATAGAAGCCTTGGAATGACTTAAGGCGATCCGATGTTCGCCCACATATACAGATGATGGACAAGGCATTGTAACATTAGAAGAACTTACCGTATAAAAAAAAACATCGACACACACACACACACGCGCCGCACACCTGTGGTGACAGTGAACATGACAACAGACCTCTCTGGCCTTTAGCTTCATAGGTCAGGCTCGTCTGCTAACTACAGCACAGCATGGAGACCTGACACAAATGCTAATTTCAGCAGACAACCTATACCCACCGACCATGAGGAACCATAGCTGTAACATTTTATGTCAG
Source organism: Etheostoma spectabile (assembly GCF_008692095.1). Classification (NCBI taxonomy): domain Eukaryota; kingdom Metazoa; phylum Chordata; class Actinopteri; order Perciformes; family Percidae; genus Etheostoma; species Etheostoma spectabile. The sequence continues at coordinate 6,677,287 of NC_045756.1, forward strand.
ATACTATATTGGTACTGCAAAGATGTAATCTAATTATTCCAATGTGCTTTACATTGTTTGACAGTTCCATAACATTGTGTAACGAGTAGTAAATTAAAGAGTGGAAACCTTGATTTTTGCAGTGTATGCCAGGCATTCATGAACAAATTAACCTCATGAAAAGGTCTAAAGGTTTAGGTTTTACAATCTGTTTGTAACAAGTACTCTGGGGGGGAATATAATAACAATAGAGCCTGGATCCCTACAGAACACAGCAGTAACCTACTGTATTTAAAAGTCCTTACCTTTAACGAGTCAAAACAGGCAATCACCCTTCCATTCTCCACCTGGCAGCTTTTGGGTGGGTGGGCAAATTTGCATTCCTCATCACTGCGTGAACAAGTCCCTCTCTGAAACTGCCGGCACACTTCCAGGGTCAGCCATTTTGTGTCCCGTATCGAGGCAATGTTTAGAGCCATCTCTGCAGCACTGGCTGTGGAGCTAGGGTGGAATGGAGCCACTTGGTTTTAGGAAGAGGCTATCCTCTGAGGAGGTGTTTCAGAGTGTTCCAGTTAAAAAAAATAAAACACGCAGCAACTAAAACTGGTGGAACATGCAGCTGTAAATGATCTGCTTCAGGTCAGTGGATGAGGTTTGTGTAGGTAATGGACTGGCAAAGTCTCTGTGACCGGAGCATGGGACTGCACTGCTGCTAATTGTTCATCAATCAGTAAGTCTCAGGTGCAGACCTCTGACAAGGCAGAGGGGACATGCTCAGAGACAAACTCTACTGGTTGTACCAATGTACCCGAAAACCTTTCTATGAGTGATGATATCTGTGCAAGGGTGGATGTTGGAGAGCAAAAGTGGTGCTATTTTGAGGTGCAACGGCACAGTTTAAAACACGCTTGTAGCTTTCTATGGTTTAAATGTCTTCAGTACATGCTCTCTGAGCTTTGGCACCTTGGCCAGCAGTGCAGTAGTAGTCCACTGCTTCACTTGGGGTTTCTTCGCACTGAGCACAGGTAAAGACAAACAAACAGGTCAGAAGATCGGCTGAGTACTTTCACGACTGCAGAGGGAAAAATCTGGAGCTCTTCAGAAACGCCCAGGGATCTTCAAGTAAGGATGTTGTCTTACAAGGCACTTTCTGTCTGTGATCTGGATTGGAGAAGAGAAAAAGACAGAAAAAGATGAACAAACACAGTGAATATGATGGCCAACTATTCATCTAATACGTTTCAACAGTGTTTGTGTATGCATGTCAATATGAATTTGTGTGCATACTGCCCAGGGGTGCTAGCTCTAAAGAGCACAGAGCTGATGAAGCAGAAAAAGGCAGCTGTGAGGTTATTCAGAAGCCACTTGAGTTTACGTCCCCAATCACTGCAGTGTGCCATTGTACGAGGTGACTACAAGCCCACTGGCTCTACAACATTTTGCATTCAAAGGGGTGAACGGCAAAAGCCTCTGTGTTATGAGACAGTGGACAAGAGCATCGAGTAGGAGCAGAGATAGAAAAATGCCAGAGGGTCCAACCCGCCCTGTAGAGCCATGCACGGCGGGATGGTGCAGCCAATAGAAAACCGCGCGGCGCAGCACTATTCCGGGCAGCCATCCAACAGCCACAGAGGGGCCGAGACAGATGCATATGCCAGTGCCAGACACGATTATGACGCTGCCCAGTGTCCGGCAATATTCACTGGTCTCCCACCATCCAAATTAGATACCGGCTCATTGACAGAGGCCTGCCAATTTACATTCATGGGAGGGATTGTGTGTATGTTCTCCCTGCCTCGTCCTGTAAAGGTACTAGTCTCTGCCTGTTGTCTAGGGAGAGAAGGGGGACAATTGGTGGAGCAAATGAGGAAGTGACCTTTAGCTTGTGCATACAAAACCCATTACTCAGCTACTGCGCAAGGAGCTCTTTTCTTGGCACATCTGGAAATATTTTTCTTCTAACTGGGGGCAGGAAAAAGGGCGATGAGGACACCAGACTGAGGGAGGAGATGGGTTGTAAAAACATTCAGCTCTAGTTAAAAGATTCCCCCTTTACTGTTCTAAACGTGTAAACAGATCCACGGAAAACAGACAAGACCAGGAGAAAACACCACAAAAAAAAAAGTTAAACACTTTGAGAACAACATCTTAAACAACCTCAAAAAGCCTATGACAAGCTCCACTTGGTCTTAATGAAGGCGAGTTGAGACTTGTGCTCACACCATCTACACTACTGCTAAGGGAAGAAGAAATCCCTTTTTTTCTGCCTGTCACAAAGACAGGTAGATTTTCCTCAGACACCTAGCAGCAATAAGATGCTTCCCCTTGAAATCACCCACCAACACTCTACTGTTTCACGCCTATGAATCCAGACCATTGCCTACCTAATCATATTGTCCCACTTAGGTGCTGATCATGTGAAATGAGATGAGACGCTTCCTCGCCCAATCGTACTGACGCCCAGGCTCCACTCTCCAAGGCAGGATTTAATTTCACAGCATCTCCCCAGGGAGAGAGCCAATCGCTGCAGAAGAGAAAGTCAGGTAAGAATCATGTCAGATCTGACCTTTAACAATTAATCCCTTCTTATTTTTAGAAGCCATAAGAAGTCTGTGATCAAGCTAACCTACTTTGTCAGAATGTGTGAAGGGACGATGGTGCCATTTCTATGTGAAATGACTTGCCCTCAAAAGGAGCAAGTTGTATTAAAATGGTTCGGGAACACAGCCATCTGTCATTTTTATTTTTTTGTGGGGAAGGTGGAGGTTTACAAGAAAGATTCTGAAAGATTTCATATTTCGAGGAGGCTGTGTCAATAAGGGTTGGTTGGGGTCATCTGAAAAGCTCACATGTGACTCAACAGGACCAATCAAATTATGTTTGTCATGAAAAGGTATTCAAAACAAATGGTGAGGACTGAAGATCAAAAACACCCTCATGGGGCTGATGGTACGATAATAGTCAAGCAGGAACATGACCCCATGTCTGTTCATACAGTTCTTATACTACAGACTATTGTATGTTTCAGCAATGTGCTCAGGGAATGTAACTGCTACTGCAACTGTTTGTTTTCAAAGAACAAAGATTTACTGAAAAACCTGAACACTTAGCAATTTATAATTTGCAGTGGGGTGCATGTACTCCACCAGATTAGTTTTAAAGAGATTGATGTGTAAGTGTAAAAACGCTGCCGTGGCATGTTAGTAATGCTAGTCTAGGGCTGGACAATTTATTGATATTATATCAATATTGTGATGTGATTCTAGATAGTGATATGACATAAGCGTTGTCTTTTCCTGGTTTGGTCAAGAATATCGTGACATCTTAGATTTTCTCACCTACTGACCAGCCCTACCATAGCCCCTGCAAGAAAGTAAACTATCACCCAGTATGGGGGACGAGGGAACGTTATCTTTGTCGTATAAAACCATCACATCTTCAGAGTAGGGATGCACGATGATTTTGGCACGACATCAGAATCGACCGATAAAAGCTTAATGATCACCATCAGCAGATATGAATATTTCTGCCAATGAGCCTTGTCGATAGGGTGGCTTGTTTACTACGCCCATATGACGACCGTGAACATAGCATGAGCACCAGCAACTCAAACTTCCAACTTGTCGGCTGTGTGGAGGTATTTTGAGATCTGTAAAAAAGTGTTGTGAGGAGGCGTAAAACGACACTCGTTCCACATTAGAAATATGATTACGCGTCTTAAGAGCCGTCATCCTGAGCAGCACCGAGACTTTGAAAAGTAAGAAGGAAAAAAAACGCCTTCTATATCAGTCCTTTGACAAAGCTAGAAAATACAGCAGCGACCGCCCAAAGGTAAAAGAGCTTGACAACAAAATCAGTGAATGAATTGCTCTTGAGAACCAGCCTGGTGGAGCCGCGGTGTGCTATGCCTAGCCAGCGCTACTTTTTTGATGTGGCCTTACCTGAACTCCAAAGTGTTGTCGCCAGTCACATTGAAAAGCTCCTCGCCGGCGCTAGTCACATTAGCTTTACCACGGACATGGACGTGAATCCTGTTAGCATGTCGAGCATCACTGCCCAGTGGATATACAAAGACTTCACCCTTAAGAAAGCTGTCCAACCTACACTCACAGGAATGCTCCGGTTCTCACAGCAGCTTCAATTGCATCTGATAATGTTTGTGAAATGGAAAATAGAAAGAGAATTAGTGTTTACCGTTGCCTCTGATGTAAGACATTTGGCGGACTTGTTCAAGTAGGAGATGATGTACATTTTTTTATTTGAACATGTATTTTTATTTATTTGACTCCTAAATCTGAACTTAAAAACAAAATGTGGCACCCGCTGGCATATAATTTATTCTCCTCCAAGTGATGGTCATGGGTGAATGTCTCCCTACATTTGTAAAATGATACATTTATGCTATAATCAAATGTTGTTAGTCTTGTGTATTGCCTTATCTACAACACAAGTGTAATAAGGTAAAAGGTAGTACAGGAGAGAGACTTTAAAGTGTATATACAGTATATCAGGGGAAAAATGTGTATATACATTGGTATTGGCTAAAACGAGTTTGAAAATATCGACAAATTGAATATTGGCCAAAATCCAATATGGTGCATCCGTACTTCAGAGAATGGAAAACTCAAACACACAGTGGAAGCTTTGCAATAATGACTGCTTTGGAAAACGCTAGCTGAGGTATGAGGCAATGCTTGCAGTTTTGAGTTTAGTCTGGTTTGACTTGTGTCTTTGGACAGTGTGCCTCTGGCCTGGCTTTGGCTAGCTTAGCTCCTGCTAGTGCGTTACCCATGCAGTACATGCAGCCTGGCTTAGTTTACGCTGAGCTTAGCGGTCAAGCCCTAAGCACAATGCCACTGATTTAAAGAGAAAGACAATGGGTCAGCAGGTAGAAAGGGACCGTATAGTGCCCAATGTTTTGACCTCAGAAACAAGCGCTCCTGTACACCTTGACTGACCCAGGTTCCTTTTCTGCAGTTTTGAGTCCTTCCAGGGAAAGAAATTTGACAGGAATACAGCCTGAGTCAAGGAATAGTATTTTAAGTTGGCTCAAGGCATTGTAATGAAATAGAAGCCATAGTTTCCACGCTCTGCTTGTGTGAATACTAATATGGCTGTTCACTCTGATGACAGACTCTTAAATCCTTTATGTTTTCAGCTATACAAGACCAGGTTTTAAATACAACCTCGAGAGCCAAATCCTGCACATCACATCCTGTTTATCTTTAGTTATCGAGTTCCTGCAAGAAGGCTTTGTCCCCTCTGTGTTCTCAGTCCAAACAGTGGACAGACAGGCTGACCTGATAAAGCAGAGCAGAGATGTGAAGAAAAGCAACACAGTACTAGACTTTATGGATTACTGACGCTTACTAAGGCCAGCTGGCGGGGGCATTATCTTGGTCAGTCTGTTTAATTGAATGAGAGTCAGCGGGACTGGGGTGTCTCGAGTGAAAGTCATTGGCTTGACCTCTGAATACCATGTATGTCACCCATTAGTCTGGTATCTGTGCGCTCGGTCTATGCCTGGCAGTTTATCTTAGCTGCTTGTATTTGTTCAGCAGAGACAATAAGCTACCTGGTTTCCATTGGTCGTAAGCCTTGTAACAACGTTGACTGTGGCATCCGTCAGGTGTTGCCAGAAAAATAAAGTAGAAATACAAATGACTGAAACAGTCAAGCGCATGAGGTGGGTACCTGAGTGGCTGCATTTCCATTCATTACCATTTTATGCTGGCAAACCACACTTCTATGGTCATTTGCATTGCCAAGAGGAACAAGTGGTCAATGTTTTACAAGGCTGTGGAGAGGGGGCCTCATTGTTTAGGTGAAAAGGGAAAATGTTCAGTTTCCAGTGAATAATGGAAAATGAGTGAGCCTTACAGTAAAGGTTTTATCAAAATGTCCCTAACAAATCTCACCTTACTTTCAGTGTGACATCACCAGCTTGCAAAATGTTCCTTTACATCCTCCAGAGAGGATCAGAGCAGAGCTATACCCTGTAGCCTAATTCGTATTTAATACTATGGACGTTATGATGCTTATGAAATTGCCTTTGGCATAAGCTACGGCTCCTTGAGTTCAATATCATCAAGTACCATTAGCGATAAGGACGGGTGAGTGAGCTTAGCCGAGACTATACCAGGACTAAGCTACTGTTCGGAGTAGGGCTGCACAATATGTTGTTTTTTTATGATTATTGCAATATCCACTGCCACGATAAACGCATTGTGAAAGGCTGTAACCTATTACAAAAGACACTGAAAGAAAATATCAGTAGAAAACTGTCATGCCATGCCTTTTATATCCAATTCAATGTTCAATTTGTTTAATTAAATAATGTTGGAAATCATTTCCTTGTGATTTGTTTTAAATTCAACAAGCAGTTGGATTTACTTAAGCAGAATCCTGAAAGTAGCTAAAAGGCAGGACTGAGTACACTTTTATTTCTGTTTATTTATCACAAGTAATATTGTTTTCGCGATCTTCCATCGCATATTTCCCTCGTATTGTGCAGTCCTAGTTCGGAGGCAACTCAAGAGGCATTTCACAGAGTCAGCAGATAGATGTGCCCCTTATCATAATAGCCTTAGCTAAACCACAGTGACCCGAATTGCCCTGCTCACGATCTGGGACTGGGCTTACCTCTCCTGATCAGTGGCCCATTTCGGAACACAAAACAAATGATGGAAAGTGTACATCATTTTTGATAAAGAGAATGTAAGTATCTGGGATGGATCTCAAGCCCTGCACTCTGTAAATGGACTTGTTTACTGTGTAAGTGTTCTTGTCTACTCCCCGTTTAGCCACGGGACTCAGGCAAGTCATCAGCTAATTACAGTATAGTTGGCAGCCAGAGGTGAACGGCACCATTCAGATAAACATGATGAATAACAGGATACCCAAGCTTACTTGATCTAAAGGTCTGAGGTGAAAAAAAGCGTAGAAGCGCTATACCTATAGTATCTGTTTTTTATAACTTCCACTGACACTTTATATGACAACATCGAGGACATAAAATACTGTTAGATTAAAGCTCTTGTACATTGAAATATTAAGTGAAACACATCAAGTGATTTGAAATCTTAAGCCTTCAATTTACAGCACTTGAAAACATAAGAGCTGAATGATTCAGCAAACTCACCCTGGTGTCACAGGGCAATCAGACTTCCTCCTGCATGCAGAAGATGTCTATAAAAGCCTACCACTAAATCCTTTTAAAACCATCTTGAGGTGCAATTTGCATGAGAGTCAATTTCAGAGAAAGGGGATTTCTGGCTGACAGGGTCTTGCAGTGAGGACTTGGTACTTGTCTTAGACTTTTCCCATTCTTTTCTCAACAGGAAGGGCTGAACTGATGTTCCATTTTAGAAAACACCCACTTCCCCTTGATACACAGCCAGATGTATGACACCACCCTGGCCTTTTCCATGCAGGCAATGATGTCCACTGCTTGACTGCTGTAGACCCGGCAACTAGCGCAATGCTAAATCTAGATAGACAGCAGAAAGCTAGGGACATGTCAACCACGCTGCATCTAACTCAAAAGGTTAATTCTGATGTGGGCCGTATTAGAACTGAAGTTCCAGCTTATTCAGGCCATCAGCTATTTGTGTCTACACACATAAAGAGTGACAAAACATCAGACCATGTTCTGAACAAACAATCTTTGCCCTTTGTTATTTGGAAAATACGTGCACCACGAGTTATAAGGAAAAACTTTGTGAGTACTGCACAAAGCAAGCAGTGACAGGGATGATGCCACAAAACAACTTTTTTTCTCTAGTGAGTGAAAAATATGAAGCCCATGTGGCAAAAAAAAAAGCACCTGACATTTGCACTTAGGAAGGTGCAAGACAGCTGCTGTGATAATGCCTCTCCCTCATGAGTCAAAAAAGAAAGTCTATTACACTGCTGGAAACTGCAATGAGGGCTGTTACTGTGCGGCTGCAAGCTCCCAGGACTCTTTTGCATTTATCTCACACTATATTTTTCTTCTCCTTTCTTCCCTCGTTTTCTGCCTCACACTCTTTCTCTCGCACAGATAAAACATTCCCTCTCCTCCCTCCCCACCCAGACTGGTATGCAGCACACTGCAGCAAAACTCCTGAAAAAAATCTTTAAAAAAAAAAGAAAAGAAAAGAAAAGAAAAAGCCAGCCAATATGACGGTTCTTTCCCACCTTGTTTCCCTGGGTCCCGTAACTCAGCTGTGTGCCTCTGTCTGTCTGCTGTCCCGAGACGAGGAGGCCCCCGGTGCTTCTGTGACACTGAGCTGCAGCACAGCCTTCCCTTCAGCCTCAGCGACTGGAGTTAATGGCCATGTGAACTGTTGTCATTCCTCGCGAGCTGCCGAGTGCTGCACTCCGAGGTCCATGCCTAGACAGGGATTTTCTCTCGATATGTCTCTCTCTCTCTCTCTCTCTCTCTCTCTCTCTCTCTCTCTCTCTTTCTCTCTTACGGAGCAAGCAAGCGAGCAAGCAAGGCAGGCAGGCAGGCAGGAAGCAGAAGAGTGTCTACTCCAACTATCTGGCTAAAACACTTCCAGCCAACCCCCCCCCCACACCCCTTAAAGCCAGCCCCTTCCTGCCCACCAGCCCGTGGCAAGGCCCTGCCCCTTAACAGCTCCAGCCAATACGAGGACAGCTACTCTGATCACAGCTTTATGTGCCTTTCAGTTGGAACAACGTAGACAAGGTGATAGGGTGAAAACAGTGCTTGCAGTAACAACCTCCAAATGCTAATCTTAAAAGGTATTTCCCCAATTGCATGCCCTGCTACAACTAGCTATCACGTTATTTATTATTTTTCCATCTTTCTGCCGAGTATATTTAAATTCAAATCAGCACCACTTTATTTGTGTTCTAACAGAAACAGAAAAAACAAGCTCAATATAAAGTCTAGATTTGTTTCTCATACAAAAAAAAAGCAATACAAGTAAGCAATAATCAAAGAGTTGCTGCAGTGGCATTATTAAGATCAGCCCTGTCCTTGTCTATGTTCTATCCTCCCATTAAACACCATCCCCCCAGGAAACAAGAGCCCCACACCTCCTCCCCCTCCCGACTCTCCTCTACCTCCCTTCGGCATCCGTCCTCTAAACTCCACCATACAGACACTCCCTTCTCCTCTCCATCCCTCACCTGTGTGTTTTCCCCATTTGTCAAAGCAATCTTTCAAGCTCTATTTCAATCAAATTCCTTAGTTTACTGGACTGGAAAATTGCACAGCTAGTGAGCATTTCTGTTATTGTTACTGCATTACTTGCTCGGGGAAAAAAAGAAAAAAAGATTGGTGGGTTGCTGGGATGTGGAAGTCTTGGTCTGTCTCCTCCCCCTGTCCGTCCCCCCCCCCTCCACCCAGCTGATGACATGCTGGTTGGCATCATATGAGCCGTGAAGCCGGAGCGTCACAGAAGTGATGAGTCAGAGATCCAGCTTCATGACTTTTCGATCCAGATTCAATAGAACAGCTGTACCGTCTGTCTGTCTGTCTATCTGTGTCCCTCCCCGTCTATGTCTCTCTCTCTCTATTGCTCTCTCTGCCTCTGTCTCATGCAAAGGCTGTGAATGACGCAGCAGCCTGGGTGTTTTGTTGATATCCATGAGGCTAAACATGCTCTACAGTTCTATGATAAACAAACCTATTGACTGTCTGATTATGCTTTAATATCTGTGTATATTCTGATGCTACATAGGGAAATAGATCTGTCAAATGGTTGAGAGGAGATGGGGGTCGGGGGAGATTACTCTCTCGAGCATGAAAAATGTCTACCTCAGCACATGACACTGAATACTGACGTCATCTTAGGCATTAGAACACCTGTAATAAAACAGCACAGACAGGGGCTCTGCCATTATATGAACAGGGAGGCGTGGGATGTCAGCCTTTGTCAACAGCTAAAGTGTCACCTTACAACATCAGTGAATGTAGTCTCACTATGCCACATCATACACACAAATCATGCACCAGGTTAAAGGAGCTGGAATGCAACTAGGCAGCAACAGCTGTATATGACTGCAGGGTCCAAATTGACTGTTATGTTCTGAAAATTCAACAAAGCAATATGTTCTCCTTCATCCAGAACAATACCAGTTGGACAGGCCAGGCTGCTCCATCATTGCTGATAGATGAAGCTTATCAATTTCTCATTTGGCTGCAACCGACTTCTCAATAACCACATTACTGAATATAACTGTCAATAAATGTATAACAAGCCGGGCTGCTTGTAGCTAATTTCCACCGGCAGACCACAGATAGCCTACCTTCTAAACAGATCTGTCCGACAGGAAAACAAACAGAAGCCTGGCAGACAAACAAGCTGAGCCACTTCCTTTCCACATAGTATCCCCTCCCCTCTTATTATCCCTGTCCTGTTTGACCCCAAACGGCTTGGCTCACTCACACACAACCAGATTTAGGATTCTGTGGCACAAAGCGGCTTCATTTTCAAATACAAAGGGAGTATTCCAAAACACTGGCTAATTACAGCATATGAAGATTGACGGGTTTAAACTGTTTGAAAACGCTCTCCAGTACAGAATACTGTATTCCGTGGTACTACTGGATAGCTAAACACAACAGAGAGAAAAAAACAGGGCTTAGAAATAGGGCACCGAAGACAGATCAATGAAAAGGCAGCTGTCTTTTTTCTATTATTAGCTGTAATCAAATATCAAGCGGCAGAGAGTTTTGCCTTCCTTCCGCTTGAAACCCATTCTGGTAAGTCTGTCACACAAGTCCACATAATAGAGAATAAACAAGTTCCTAATGGATGCGTAGGCAAGTGGTCAACCAGTGTGTTTTGGAGCAAGTTTAAGGCTCTTCAATGAGACTGTGTTCAAAAGATCAACCAGGAAGTACTGGATTGTATATTAAAATTCCAACTGGCTTTGGTTCAAACATTGTCTATTTTCTGTAGATTAATGTGAATTTGACCATATACACATTCAATCATAGTGCACTGTGTATTACAATCTAATACTCAAGTGTACAACTGGTACATAGACTTAATGAACACAGGTTTTTACATACAAATGACAAGTCAAAGTTATTGTGTTACACTGATGGCTCAGTTGAACTTAATGCTTTCTTCCATCGGTCCAGTGCTGTTCTGAGATGTTAATTTGCATTTTCAGAAGAACCAATAACTGAACATGTCCTGGCAGCTAGCCTGATTAGAACTTATTCACCTTACCCAGGTCAAGAGGCTCCTGCAGTACATTAAAATGTGCCTCCACTGGACCACTTCTCGTTAGAAGTGTTTTATTTTTTCTTATCCTTGGCAATTAAATCTTACAATCCATTAATCAAGGTGCCACTACATTTATTTATTTAAAAAAAAAGCAGCATGTTCCAGAAAGCGTTACATTGCACCGTGCAGGACAGACACACAGGGACCACTAAGCATGGTGATTTGATCTTTGTTTTTATGGAGCTGCTTTCACTTGTTTTCATTAGCTATCCGAGCAGTGATTATCAACTAGCTAGCATAGCAATCCAGACATCAGCGCATATTGTTTATGATAGTGGACTAGCCTCATCAGAACCATTCTGGGCCACCTCTACTATCCAAAGAGTAGTTATATTCACCATACCCGCGTTAAGTGCGTAAAGAAATGCCAGAGGCAGCGGGTGCTAGCTGCTAAGCTAACTACCTGCAGCTTACCTGATGACGAACCTGTCACATCCAGCTGCACTTCAGCCGCCACCGCCGCTACTCGAGAGCGCTATTTCGGTTGTAACGGAACCTACGGTTCAAAACAGGACGGCAAAAATGGTCTTCGACTGAGACTTGTCACTATTTCAAAAGAGCATCTGCCCTATTTCTCCAGCGGCAAACTTTTTTTCGCTTTCTAAATATATTTTAATGAAGGGCAGAAGAAAGCTATCACTCGCTACGCGCTAGCTCGCTAACTACTTTTAAGGCTAGGGTAGGAAGCAACAAGCGATTTTGACAGTTCGAGGAAATGCTGAATGTGCTTCGCTAGGGGGTTAGTACTACGGTCTAAACATTAACAACGCATTTATTCTCAACTATTTGAGATATTATCAACCGTAACTGAAGGATATATTGCATGAGATTTAAATGTGTTGGTTCATATTGTTCAATTGTAACACGAAAATCTAGTTATATTCGATAAACAACACATATTCCACCCTACTTTGAAAGTGGTACAGTCCAGAGGAACCAAGGGTAAAGAGAGGGGGGTGCTTGTTACCTAGGAAACAACAGTGAATCTCCCTCGGGAAAAAGATGCAGCCACTGATTTATGAGCCAGTGTCTGTCTGTCCGTCAAAATCATAGTCTGTCATCGAAAAGACCAAAACATCAAAGTCATTTGACAAAACCTATTGCAATTTATCATGTGATATACTGTATAAATTCCCATAAGTAAACACTTGTAGTTGACCAATGTGCAGTAACCTCCTCTCTTCTCGCGTGCTTTCCTTTACGCTACATACTAATGTAGTAGCCTGTATTTTAATTATTTGAATCTAGTGGCGTTGATACAAGAGGGATTTCATTGATTTGGCTCAACAATGTTCCTGAATGTATGTCTACATTCCTACAGTCCTGTGACACAGCCTCACTCTCTATGGTTATGTCTTAATTCTTATAATATAGTAGCCTAGGCTATACTATGGTGAGATATTGACTTGCATGTTCTTATTACTATTTAAAAAAAAATATCAAAATAAATCTAATAGCAAAAACTACAGAAAATACACATAATTAGATTTATTAGGTGATCAAAGACTCTAAATCAGCACATGGTCATCCCTTGATTCTTTGCAGAGGTGCATGCACATCCCTAGCATTTTGCAGCCTATTGGCATGCAGCTGGGCTGGATTTAGCAGTCTGTGACACACAGAGACCCGTTGTCAGCAAGAAGCGCAACGAGTCAACAAGGAGCAAGTCACAAATATCCCCGGAATGAGCAGAGAGGCACAAATTTAGCCCCACTGACTGCTGCCCACGCCATGTGCTGCCTATTGAGCACATGAACAATGAACATAGCCATCACAGACTGCTCTGTCAGGGCCAAGGCCTGCTTTAGGGGAATGCTACTGGGAATGAAGGCATCACACTCTGTCAGGACACAGGCCATTGGCGGTGTCAGGGATGAAGACGTTATTAGTCGGCGATGGTTTAAAGTTAACTGCAATATTTCATAAAGAAAACTACGGTCGATTCAAGCAGACACATTTATGGGTTCCAGCTAAATATCAATCATGTCGAAAGTCATAGATGGAGAAATAATCTGGGTTTAGACAAATGATGGGGACCGTTTACATGTGTTACTGCCTTGTCTCACAACATGATTTATGTGACATTAGACACACAATAAACTAAACAACATCTCCGACAGACAACAGTAAAGTAACTTTTGGTTTCGTTTTATTCATTTATTCTACTTTGAGAACTGATGTTATCCCAGCCTCCTCATGTTCTTTTCAACTTTTAATTGAAAAATACCAGAGCCAACAGTCTTTTTCATCCGTTTATAGCAAGTGGAAAAACAAACTACAACACCACCAGGGCACAGCCACCATGGAGATAAAAAAACAGTATTTTCAAGGCGTAAGTGATTATGAAAAACTGCGCACATAGGTCAAGCTCATCCCCCAAGGCCTAACGTATTGATCTCAATGCAGAGGAGGCATTTGTAGAAAAGCTGCCGCCGGCATACTTCTCTAAAAGTCCCTGAACGCCCACACACTTGCAAAGAAACACACACCGGGCTCATGAAAAACACACACAAATACATGAAGCACACAAATATCAATTTTAACAAGACTTTTTTTTTTTTAATGGACTTGTTTGAAATGAAGTTTGAGATTGACACAATGAGGTAGGCGGAGGGTGGAAACATTTGTATTATTGGACATCATTTTTAAAAAGGTTTATCCGGAAACAGGTGGCATAAACAACATTTCCTGCAAAGTTAATATCACTGGATTCACAACAACTCTTGAAAGAAGTAGATTTGCATTCAAACAAAATACAAGTATAAGAAAAGGCCATTTCTAGACTGAATACCATGCATGTCACTGGTTTAGATGGATACGAGACATTCATGTGCACATCAAAATGCAACATGTATTTCAAAAGAACCAAAGCACCCTGTGTGTCTGTGTGTGTGTGTGTGTGTGTGTGTGTGTGTGTCTGTGTGTGTGTGTGTGTGTGTGTGTGTGTGTCTGTGTTGTGCTCATTAATGGGTTTTGACTCAACATTTGTTGCAGTTGCAGTCTGTGGAGTGGACCTCAGGATCAAATGAGGGGGCGTCAGGCAGAAAAACAACCGCAGTATCTACAGATATCCCACTGTTAGTTCATCTCAAACAGAGAACCAGGAAGAGCTCACAGTAGAAAACAGCTTGCACCCACATACAGAAGACACTAAACGCACACGCGCACACACGCTCACGCACACACACACACACAATCACACTCAGCCCAAAGCTTTGACTCTGAGGTCCTTTGGCATACACACACTGACACACAGACCCACACACAGGCAAAGCTTTCACATCAGGACAGTATTGATCTAGAGAAACACTGGATAGGTGATTTCCCCACCAGACTTGGAATGAAGCTGGCATAACGTCAGGATTCCTATTTAGAGTAGCCTGAAAAAGAGAAGAATATGCCTTTACTAGCCTGAAAAAGCGTCAATATAGCCTTGGTTTCAAGTCCTTAATTTTAAAACCGTACATCAGAATGCTCTGAAATTACCTGAGAGAAACACTGGATAGGTGATGTCCCCTCCAGACTTGGAATGAAGCTGGCATAACGTCAGGATTCCTATTTAGAGTAGCCTGAAAAAGAGAAGAATATGCCTTCTGAAAAAGAGAAGAATATGCCTTTACTAGCCTGAAAAAGTGTCAATATAGCCTTGGTTTCAAGGCCTTAATTTTAAAACCGTACATCAGAATGCTCTGAAATTACCTGAGAGAAACACTGGATAGGTGATGTCCCCACCAGACTTGGAATGAAGCTGGCATAACGTCAGAATTCCTATTTAGAGTAGCCTGAAAAAGAGAAGAATATGCCTTTACTAGCCTGAAAAAGTGTCAATATAGCCTTGGTTTCAAGGCCTTAATTTTAAAACCGTACATCAGAATGCTCTGAAATTACCTGAGAGAAACACTGGATAGGTGATGTCCCCACCAGACTTGGAATGAAGCTGGCATAACGTCAGGATTCCTATTTAGAGTAGCCTGAAAAAGAGAAGAATATGCCTTTACTAGCCTGAAAAAGTGTCAATATAGCCTTGGTTTCAAGGCCTTAATTTTAAAACCGTACATCAGAATGCTCTGAAATTACCTGAGAGAAACACTGGATAGGTGATGTCCCCACCAGACTTGGAATGAAGCTGGCATAACGTCAGGATTTCCATTTTGGTGCCTGAAAAAGAGAAAATATGCCTTCTGAAAAAGAGAAGAATATGCCTTTACTAGCCTGAAAAAGTGTCAATATAGCCTTGGTTTTAAGGCCCTAATTTTAAAACCGTACATCAGAATACTCTAAAATTATGTGAGAAACACACTGGATAGGTGATGTCTCCTCCAGACTTGGAATGAAGCTGGCATAACGTCAGGATTCCTGTTTAGAGTAGCCTGAAAAAGAGAAGAATATGCCTTCTGAAAAAGAGAAGAATATGCCTTTACTAGCCTGAAAAAGTGTCAATATAGCCTTGGTTTCAAGGCCTTAATTTTAAAACCGTACATCAGAATGCTCTGAAATTATGTGACAGACAAAAGGGATAGGTGATGTCTCCTCCAGACTTGGAATTAAGCTGGAATAACGTCAGGATTTCTATTTAGAGTAGCCTGAAAAAGAGAAGAATATGCATTTACTAGCCTGAAAAACTGTCAATATAGCCTTGGTTTCAAGGCCTTAATTTTAAAACCGTACATCAGAATGCTCTGAAATTACCTGAGAGACACACTGGATAGGTGATGTCTCCTCCAGACTTGGAATGAAGCTGGAATAACGTCAGGATTCCTATTTAGAGTAGCCTGAAAAAGAGAAGAATATGCCTTTACTAGCCTGAAAAAGTGTCAATATAGACTTGGTTTCAAGTCCTTAATTTTAAAACCGTACATCAGAATGCTCTGAAATTACCTGAGAGAAACACTGGATAGGTGATGTCCCCTCCAGACTTGGAATGAAGCTGGCATAACGTCAGGATTCCTATTTAGAGTAGCCTGAAAAAGAGAAGAATATGCCTTCTGAAAAAGAGAAGAATATGCCTTTACTAGCCTGAAAAAGTGTCAATATAGCCTTGGTTTCAAGGCCTTAATTTTAAAACCGTACATCAGAATGCTCTGAAATTATGTGACAGACAAAAGGGATAGGTGATCTCTCCTCCAGACTTGGAATTAAGCTGGATTAACGTCAGGATTTCTATTTAGAGTAGCCTGAAAAAGAGAAGAATATGCCTTCTGAAAAAGAGAAGAATATGCCTTTACTAGCCTGAAAAAGTGTCAATATAGCCTTGGTTTCAAGGCCTTAATTTTAAAACCCTACATCAGAAAGCTCTGAAATTATGTGAGAAACACACTGGATAGGTGATGTCTCCTCCAGACTTTGAATGAAGCTGGCATAACGTCAGGATTCCTGTTTAGAGTAGCCTGAAAAAGAGAAGAATATGCCTTCTGAAAAAGAGAAGAATATGCCTTTACTAGCCTGAAAAAGTGTCAATATAGCCTTGGTTTCAAGGCCTTAATTTTAAAACCGTACATCAGAATGCTCTGAAATTATGTGACAGACAAAAGGGATAGGTGATCTCTCCTCCAGACTTGGAATTAAGCTGGAATAACGTCAGGATTCCTATTTAGAGTAGCCTGAAAAAGAGAAGAATATGCCTTCTGAAAAAGAGAAGAATATGCCTTTACTAGCCTGAAAAATTGTCAATATAGCCTTGGTTTCAAGGCCTTAATTTTAAAACCGTACATCAGAATGCTCTGAAATTACCTGAGAGACACACTGGATAGGTGATGTCTCCTCCAGACTTGGAATTAAGCTGGAATAACGTCAGGATTTCTATTTAGAGTAGCCTGAAAAAGAGAAGAATATGCATTTACTAGCCTGAAAAAGTGTCAATATAGCCTTGGTTTCAAGGCCTTAATTTTAAAACCGTACATCAGAATGCTCTGAAATTATGTGACAGACAAAAGGGATAGGTGATGTCTCCTCCAGACTTGGAATTAAGCTGGAATAACGTCAGGATTTCTATTTAGAGTAGCCTGAAAAAGAGAAGAATATGCATTTACTAGCCTGAAAAACTGTCAATATAGCCTTGGTTTCAAGGCCTTAATTTTAAAACCGTACATCAGAATGCTCTGAAATTACCTGAGAGACACACTGGATAGGTGATGTCTCCTCCAGACTTGGAATGAAGCTGGAATAACGTCAGGATTCCTATTTAGAGTAGCCTGAAAAAGAGAAGAATATGCCTTCTGAAAAAGAGAAGAATATGCCTTTACTAGCCTGAAAAATTGTCAATATAGCCTTGGTTTCAAGGCCTTAATTTTAAAACCGTACATCAGAATGCTCTGAAATTACCTGAGAGACACACTGGATAGGTGATGTCTCCTCCAGACTTGGAATTAAGCTGGAATAACGTCAGGATTTCTATTTAGAGTAGCCTGAAAAAGAGAAGAATATGCCTTTACTAGCCTGAAAAAGTGTCAATATAGCCTTGGTTTCAAGGCCTTAATTTTAAAACCGTACATCAGAATGCTCTGAAATTACCTGAGAGAAACACTGGATAGGTGATGTCCCCACCAGACTTGGAATGAAGCTGGCATAACGTCAGGATTCCTATTTAGAGTAGCCTGAAAAAGAGAAGAATATACCTTCTGAAAAAGAGAAGAATATGCCTTTACTAGCCTGAAAAAGTGTCAATATAGCCTTGGTTTCAAGGCCTTAATTTTAAAACCGTACATCAGAATGCTCTGAAATTAAGTGAGAGACACACTGGATAGGTGATGTCTCCTCCAGACTTGGAATGAAGCTGGCATAACGTCAGGATTCCTATTTAGAGTAGCCTGAAAAAGAGAAGAATATGCCTTTACTAGCCTGAAAAAGTGTCAATATAGCCTTGGTTTCAAGGCCTTAATTTTAAAACCGTACATCAGAATGCTCTGAAATTATGTGAGAGACACACTGGATAGGTGATGTCTCCTCCAGACTTGGAATGAAGCTGGCACAACGTCAGGATTCCTATTTAGAGTAGCCTGAAAAAGAGAAGAATATGCCTTCTTAAAAAGAGAAGAATATGCCTTTACTAGACTGAAAAAGTGTCAATATAGCCTTGGTTTCAAGAACTTAATTTTAAAACCGTACATCAGAATGCTCTGAAATTACCTGTGAGAAACACTGGATAGGTGATGTCCCCACCAGACTTGGAATGAAGCTGGCATAACGTCAGAATTCCTATTTTGAGTAGCCTGAAAAAGAGAAGAATATGCCTTCTGAAAAAGAGAAGAATATGCCTTTACTAGCCTGAAAAAGTGTCAATATAGCCTTGGTTTCAAGAACTTAATTTTAAAACCGTACATCAGAATGCTCTGAAATTATGTGAGAGACACACTGGATAGGTGATGTCTCCTCCAGACTTGGACTGAAGCTGGCATAACGTCAGGATTCCTATTTAGAGTAGCCTGAAAAAGAGAAGAATATGCCTTCTGAAAAAGAGAAGAATTTGCCTTTACTAGCCTGAAAAAGTGTCAATATAGCCTTGGTTTCAAGGCCTTAATTTTAAAACCGTACATCAGAATGCTCTGAAATTATGTGAGAGACACACTGGATAGGTGATGTCTCCTCCAGACTTGGAATGAAGCTGGCATAACGTCAGGATTCCTATTTAGAGTAGCCTGAAAAAGAGAAGAATATGCCTTCTGAAAAAGAGAAGAATATGCCTTTACTAGCCTGAAAAAGTGTCAATATAGCCTTGGTTTCAAGGCCTTAATTTTAAAACCGTACATCAGAATGCTCTGAAATTACCTGAGAGAAACACTGGATAGGTGATGTCCCCACCAGACTTGGAATGAAGCTGGCATAACGTCAGAATTCCTATTTAGAGTAGCCTGAAAAAGAGAAGAATATGCCTTCTGAAAAAGAGAAGAATATGCCTTTACTAGCCTGAAAAAGTGTCAATATAGCCTTGGTTTCAAGGCCTTAATTTTAAAACCGTACATCAGAATGCTCTGAAATTATGTGAGAGACACACTGGATAGGTGATGTCTCCTCCAGACTTGGAATGAAGCTGGCATAACGTCAGGATTCCTATTTAGAGTAGCCTGAAAAAGAGAAGAATATGCCTTTACTAGCCTGAAAAAGTGTCAATATAGCCTTGGTTTCAAGGCCTTAATTTTAAAACCGTACATCAGAATGCTCTGAAATTATGTGAGAGACACACTGGATAGGTGATGTCTCCTCCAGACTTGGAATGAAGCTGGCATAACGTCAGGATTCCTATTTAGAGTAGCCTGAAAAAGAGAAGAATATGCCTTCTGAAAAAGAGAAGAATATGCCTTTACTAGCCTGAAAAAGTGTCAATATAGCCTTGGTTTCAAGGCCTTAATTTTAAACCGTACATCAGAATGCTCTGAAATTACCTGAGAGAAACACTGGATAGGTGATGTCCCCACCAGACTTGGAATGAAGCTGGCATAACGTCAGGATTCCTATTTAGAGTAGCCTGAAAAAGAGAAGAATATGCCTTTACTAGCCTGAAAAAGTGTCAATATAGCCTTGGTTTCAAGGCCTTAATTTTAAAACCGTACATCAGAATGCTCTGAAATTACCTGTGAGAAACACTGGATAGGTGATGTCTCCTCCAGACTTGGAATGAAGCTGGCATAACGTCAGGATTCCTATTTAGAGTAGCCTGAAAAAGAGAAGAATATGCCTTCTGAAAAAGAAGAATATGCCTTTACTAGCCTGAAAAAGTGTCAATATAGCCTTGGTTTCAAGGCCTTAATTTTAAAACCGTACATCAGAATGCTCTGAAATTATGTGAGAGACACACTGGATAGGTGATGTCTCCTCCAGACTTGGAATGAAGCTGGCATAACGTCAGGATTCCTATTTAGAGTAGCCTGAAAAAGAGAAGAATATGCCTTCTGAAAAAGAGAAGAATATGCCTTTACTAGCCTGAAAAAGTGTCAATATAGCCTTGGTTTCAAGGCCTTAATTTTAAAACCGTACATCAGAATGCTCTGAAATTACCTGAGAGAAACACTGGATAGGTGATGTCCCCACCAGACTTGGAATGAAGCTGGCATAACGTCAGGATTCCTATTTAGAGTAGCCTGAAAAAGAGAAGAATATGCCTTCTGAAAAAGAGAAGAATATGCCTTTACTAGCCTGAAAAAGTGTCAATATAGCCTTGGTTTCAAGGCCTTAATTTTAAAACCGTACATCAGAATGCTCTGAAATTAAGTGAGAGACACACTGGATAGGTGATGTCTCCTCCAGACTTGGAATGAAGCTGGCATAACGTCAGGATTCCTATTTAGAGTAGCCTGAAAAAGAGAAGAATATGCCTTTACTAGCCTGAAAAAGTGTCAATATAGCCTTGGTTTCAAGGCCTTAATTTTAAAACCGTACATCAGAATGCTCTGAAATTATGTGAGAGACACACTGGATAGGTGATGTCTCCTCCAGACTTGGAATGAAGCTGGCATAACGTCAGGATTCCTATTTAGAGTAGCCTGAAAAAGAGAAGAATATGCCTTCTGAAAAAGAGAAGAATATGCCTTTACTAGCCTGAAAAAGTGTCAATATAGCCTTGGTTTCAAGGCCTTAATTTTAAAACCGTACATCAGAATGCTCTGAAATTATGTGAGAGACACACTGGATAGGTGATGTCTCCTCCAGACTTGGAATGAAGCTGGCATAACGTCAGGATTCCTATTTAGAGTAGCCTGAAAAAGAGAAGAATATGCCTTTACTAGCCTGAAAAAGTGTCAATATAGCCTTGGTTTCAAGGCCTTAATTTTAAAACCGTACATCAGAATGCTCTGAAATTATGTGAGAGACACACTGGATAGGTGATGTCTCCTCCAGACTTGGAATGAAGCTGGCATAACGTCAGGATTCCTATTTAGAGTAGCCTGAAAAAGAGAAGAATATGCCTTCTGAAAAAGAGAAGAATATGCCTTTACTAGCCTGAAAAAGTGTCAATATAGCCTTGGTTTCAAGGCCTTAATTTTAAAACTGTACATCAGAATGCTCTGAAATTACCTGAGAGAAACACTGGATAGGTGATGTCCCCACCAGACTTGGAATGAAGCTGGCATAACGTCAGAATTCCTATTTAGAGTAGCCTGAAAAAGAGAAGAATATGCCTTTACTAGCCTGAAAAAGTGTCAATATAGCCTTGGTTTCAAGGCCTTAATTTTAAAACCGTACATCAGAATGCTCTGAAATTACCTGTGAGAAACACGGGATAGGTGATGTCTCCTCCAGACTTGGACTGAAGCTGCATAACGTCAGGATTCCTATTTAGAGTAGCCTGAAAAAGAGAAGAATATGCCTTCTGAAAAAGAAGAATATGCCTTTACTAGCCTGAAAAAGTGTCAATATAGCCTTGGTTTCAAGGCCTTAATTTTAAAACCGTACATCAGAATGCTCTGAAATTACCTGAGAGAAACACTGGATAGGTGATGTCCCCACCAGACTTGGAATGAAGCTGGCATAACGTCAGGATTCCTATTTAGAGTAGCCTGAAAAAGAGAAGAATATACCTTCTGAAAAAGAGAAGAATATGCCTTTACTAGCCTGAAAAAGTGTCAATATAGCCTTGGTTTCAAGGCCTTAATTTTAAAACCATACATCAGAATGCTCTGAAATTATGTGAGAGACACACTGGATAGGTGATGTCTCCTCCAGACTTGGAATGAAGCTGGCATAAAGTCAGGATTCCTATTTAGAGTAGCCTGAAAAAGAGAAGAATATGCCTTCTGAAAAAGAGAAGAATATGCCTTTACTAGCCTGAAAAAGTGTCAATATAGCCTTGGTTTCAAGGCCTTAATTTTAAAACCGTACATCAGAATGCTCTGAAATTACCTGAGAGACACACTGGATAGGTGATGTCTCCTCCAGACTTGGAATGAAGCTGGCATAACGTCAGGATTCCTATTTAGAGTAGCCTGAAAAAGAGAAGAATATGCCTTTACTAGCCTGAAAAAGTGTCAATATAGCCTTGGTTTCAAGGCCTTAATTTTAAAACCGTACATCAGAATGCTCTGAAATTATGTGAGAGACACACTGGATAGGTGATGTCTCCTCCAGACTTGGAATGAAGCTGGCATAACGTCAGGATTCCTATTTAGAGTAGCCTGAAAAAGAGAAGAATATGCCTTCTGAAAAAGAGAAGAATATGCCTTTACTAGCCTGAAAAAGTGTCAATATAGCCTTGGTTTCAAGGCCTTAATTTTAAAACCGTACATCAGAATGCTCTGAAATTACCTGTGAGAAACACTGGATAGGTGATGTCCCCACCAGACTTGGAATGAAGCTGGCATAACGTCAGGATTCCTATTTAGAGTAGCCTGAAAAAGAGAAGAATATGCCTTCTGAAAAAGAGAAGAATATGCCTTTACTAGCCTGAAAAAGTGTCAATATAGCCTTGGTTTCAAGGCCTTAATTTTAAAACCGTACATCAGAATGCTCTGAAATTAAGTGAGAGACACACTGGATAGGTGATGTCTCCTCCAGACTTGGAATGAAGCTGGCATAACGTCAGGATTCCTATTTAGAGTAGCCTGAAAAAGAGAAGAATATGCCTTTACTAGCCTGAAAAAGTGTCAATATAGCCTTGGTTTCAAGGCCTTAATTTTAAAACCGTACATCAGAATGCTCTGAAATTATGTGAGAGACACACTGGATAGGTGATGTCTCCTCCAGACTTGGAATGAAGCTGGCATAACGTCAGGATTCCTATTTAGAGTAGCCTGAAAAAGAGAAGAATATGCCTTCTGAAAAGAGAAGAATATGCCTTACTAGCCTGAAAAAGTGTCAATATAGCCTTGGTTTCAAGGCCTTAATTTTAAAACCGTACATCAGAATGCTCTGAAATTATGTGAGAGACACACTGGATAGGTGATGTCTCCTCCAGACTTGGAATGAAGCTGGCATAACGTCAGGATTCCTATTTAGAGTAGCCTGAAAAAGAGAAGAATATGCCTTCTGAAAAAGAGAAGAATATGCCTTTACTAGCCTGAAAAAATGTCAATATAGCCTTGGTTTCAAGGCCTTAATTTTAAAACCGTACATCAGAATGCTCTGAAATTACCTGAGAGAAACACTGGATAGGTGATGTCCCCACCAGACTTGGAATGAAGCTGGCATAACGTCAGAATTCCTATTTAGAGTAGCCTGAAAAAGAGAAGAATATGCCTTTACTAGCCTGAAAAAGTGTCAATATAGCCTTGGTTTCAAGGCCTTAATTTTAAAACCGTACATCAGAATGCTCTGAAATTACCTGTGAGAAACACTGGATAGGTGATGTCCCCACCAGACTTGGAATGAAGCTGGCATAACGTCAGAATTCCTATTTAGAGTAGCCTGAAAAAGAGAAGAATATGCCTTTACTAGCCTGAAAAAGTGTCAATATAGCCTTGGTTTCAAGGCCTTAATTTTAAAACCGTACATCAGAATGCTCTGAAATTACCTGTGAGAAACACTGGATAGGTGATGTCCCCACCAGACTTGGAATGAAGCTGGCATAACGTCAGAATTCCTATTTAGAGTAGCCTGAAAAAGAGAAGAATATGCCTTCTGAAAAAGAGAAGAATATGCCTTTACTAGCCTGAAAAAGTGTCAATATAGCCTTGGTTTTAAGGCCCTAATTATAAAACTGTACATCAGAATGCTCTGAAATTAAGTGAGAGACACACTGGATAGGTGATGTCTCCTCCAGACTTGGAATGAAGCTGGCATAACGTCAGGATTCCTATTTAGAGTAGCCTGAAAAAGAGAAGAATATGCCTTCTGAATAAGAGAAGAATATGCCTTTACTAGCCTGAAAAAATGTCAATATAGCCTTGGTTTCAAGGCCTTAATTTTAAAACCGTACATCAGAATGCTCTGAAATTATGTGAGAGACACACTGGATAGGTGATGTCTCCTCCAGACTTGGAATGAAACTGGCACAATGTCAGGATTCCTATTTAGAGTAGCCTGAAAAAGAGAAGAATATGCCTTCTGAAAAAGAGAAGAATATGCCTTTACTAGACTGAAAAAGTGTCAATATAGCCTTGGTTTCAAGAACTTAATTTTAAAACCGTACATCAGAATGCTCTGAAATTATGTGAGAGACACACTGGATAGGTGATGTCTCCTCCAGACTTGGAATGAAGCTGGCATAACGTCAGGATTCCTATTTAGAGTAGCCTGAAAAAGAGAAGAATATGCCTTTACTAGCCTGAAAAAGTGTCAGTATAGCATTGGTTTCAAGGCCTTAATTTTAAAACCGTACATCAGAATGCTCTGAAATTATGTGAGAGACACACTGGATAGGTGATGTCTCCTCCAGACTTGGAATGAAGCTGGCATAACGTCAGGATTCCTATTTAGAGTAGCCTGAAAAAGAGAAGAATATGCCTTCTGAAAAAGAGAAGAATATGCCTTTACTAGCCTGAAAAAGTTTCAATATAGCCTTGGTTTCAAGGCCTTAATTTTAAAACCGTACATCAGAATGCTCTGAAATTACCTGAGAGAAACACTGGATAGGTGATGTCCCCACCAGACTTGGAATGAAGCTGGCATAACGTCAGAATTCCTATTTAGAGTAGCCTGAAAAAGAGAAGAATATGCCTTCTGAAAAAGAGAAGAATATGCCTTTACTAGCCTGAAAAGGTGTCAATATAGCCTTGGTTTCAAGGCCTTAATTTTAAAACCGTACATCAGAATGCTCTGAAATTATGTGAGAGACACACTGGATAGGTGATGTCTCCTACAGACTTGGAACTACGCTGGAATAACGTCAGGATTTCTATTTAGAGTAGCCTGAAAAAGAGAAGAATATGCCTTTACTAGCCTGAAAAAGTGTCAATATAGCATTGGTTTCAAGGCCTTAATTTTAAAACCGTACATCAGAATGCTCTGAAATTATGTGAGAGACACACTGGATAGGTGATGTCTCCTCCAGACTTGGAATGAAGCTGGCATAACGTCAGGATTCCTATTTAGAGTAGCCTGAAAAAGAGAAGAATATGCCTTCTGAAAAAGAGAAGAATATGCCTTTACTAGCCTGAAAAAGTGTCAATATAGCCTTGGTTTCAAGGCCTTAATTTAAAACCGTACATCAGAATGCTCTGAAATTACCTGAGAGAAACACTGGATAGGTGATGTCCCCACCAGACTTGGAATGAAGCTGGCATAACGTCAGGATTCCTATTTAGAGTAGCCTGAAAAAGAGAAGAATATGCCTTTACTAGCCTGAAAAAGTGTCAATATAGCCTTGGTTTCAAGGCCTTAATTTTAAAACCGTACATCAGAATGCTCTGAAATTACCTGAGAGAAACACTGGATAGGTGATGTCCCCACCAGACTTGGAATGAAGCTGGCATAACGTCAGGATTCCTATTTAGAGTAGCCTGAAAAAGAGAAGAATATGCCTTCTGAAAAAGAGAAGAATATGCCTTTACTAGCCTGAAAAAGTGTCAATATAGCCTTGGTTTCAAGGCCTTAATTTTAAACCGTACATCAGAATGCTCTGAAATTACTGAGAGAAACACTGGATAGGTGATGTCTCCTCCAGACTTGGAATGAAGCTGGCATAACGTCAGGATTCCTATTTAGAGTAGCCTGAAAAAGAGAAAAATATGCCTTCTGAAAAAGAGAAGAATATGCCTTTACTAGCCTGAAAAAGTGTCAATATAGCCTTGGTTTCAAGGCCTTAATTTTAAAACCGTACATCAGAATGCTCTGAAATTATGTGAGAGACACACTGGATAGGTGATGTCTCCTCCAGACTTGGAATGAAGCTGGCATAACGTCAGGATTCCTATTTAGAGTAGCCTGAAAAAGAGAAGAATATGCCTTCTGAAAAAGAGAAGAATATGCCTTTACTAGACTGAAAAAGTGTCAATATAGCCTTGGTTTCAAGGCCTTAATTTTAAAACCGTACATCAGAATGCTCTGAAATTATGTGAGAGACACACTGGATAGGTGATGTCTCCTCCAGACTTGGAATGAAGCTGGCATAACGTCAGGATTCCTATTTAGAGTAGCCTGAAAAAGAGAAGAATATGCCTTTACTAGCCTGAAAAAGTGTCAATATAGCCTTGGTTTCAAGGCCTTAATTTTAAAACCGTACATCAGAATGCTCTGAAATACCTGAGAGACACACTGGATAGGTGATGTCTCCTCCAGACTTGGAATGAAGCTGGCATAACGTCAGGATTCCTATTTAGAGTAGCCTGAAAAAGAGAAGAATATGCCTTCTGAAAAAGAGAAGAATATGCCTTTACTAGCCTGAAAAAGTGTCAATATAGCCTTGGTTTCAAGGCCTTAATTATAAAACGTACATCAGAATGCTCTGAAATTAAGTGAGAGACACACTGGATAGGTGATGTCTCCTCCAGACTTGGAATGAAGCTGGCATAACGTCAGGATTCCTATTTAGAGTAGCCTGAAAAAGAGAAGAATATGCCTGCAAAGAAGAGAAGAATATGCCTTTACTAGCCTGAAAAAGTGTCAATATAGCCTTGGTTTCAAGGCCTTAATTTTAAAACCGTACATCAGAATGCTCTGAAATTAGTGAGAGACACACTGGATAGGTGATGTCCCTCAGACTTGGAATAGCTGGATAACGTCAGGATTTCTATTTAGAGTAGCCTGAAAAAGAGAAGAATATGCCTTTACTAGCCTGAAAAAGTGTCAATATAGCCTTGGTTTCAAGGCCTTAATTTTAAAACCGTACATCAGAATGCTCTGAAATTACTGTGAGAAACACTGGATAGGTGATGTCTCCTCCAGACTTGGAATGAAGCTGGCATAACGTCAGGATTCCTATTTAGAGTAGCCTGAAAAAGAGAAGAATATGCCTTCTGAAAAAGAAGAATATGCCTTTACTAGCCTGAAAAAGTGTCAATATAGCCTTGGTTTCAAGGCCTTAATTTTAAAACCGTACATCAGAATGCTCTGAAATTACCTGAGAGAAACACTATAGTGATGTCCCCACCAGACTTGAATGAAGCTGGCATAACGTCAGGATTCCTATTTAGAGTAGCCTGAAAAGAAAGAATATGCCTTCTGAAAAAGAAGAATATGCCTTTACTAGCCTGAAAAAGTGTCAATATAGCCTTGGTTTCAAGGCCTTAATTTTAAAACCGTACATCAGAATGCTCTGAAATTATGAGAGACACACTGGATAGGTGATGTCTCCTCCAGACTTGGAATGAAGCTGGCATAACGTCAGGATTCCTATTTAGAGTAGCCTGAAAAAAGAAGAATATGCTTCTGAAAAGAGAAGAATATGCCTTTACTAGCCTGAAAAAGTGTCAATATAGCCTTGGTTTCAAGGCCTTAATTTTAAAACCGTACATCAGAATGCTCTGAAATTACCTGAGAGAAACACTGGATAGGTGATGTCTCTCCAGACTTGGAATGAAGCTGGCATAACGTCAGGATTCCTATTTAGAGTAGCCTGAAAAGAGAAGAATATGCCTTCTGAAAGAGAAGAATATGCCTTTACTAGCCTGAAAAAGTGTCAATATAGCCTTGGTTCAAGGCCTTAATTTTAAAACCGTACATCAGAATGCTCTGAAATTACCTGAGAGAAACACTGGATAGGTGATGTCCCCCCAGACTTGGAATGAAGCTGGCATAACGTCAGGATTCCTATTTAGAGTAGCCTGAAAAAGAGAAGAATACCTTCTGAAAAAGAGAAGAATATGCCTTTACTAGCCTGAAAAAGTGTCAATATAGCCTTGGTTTCAAGGCCTTAATTTTAAAACCGTACATCAGAATGCTCTGAAATTACCTGAGAGACACACTGGATAGGTGATGTCTCCCACCAGACTTGGAATGAAGCTGGCATAACGTCAGGATTCCTATTTAGAGTAGCCTGAAAAAGAGAAGATATGCCTTCTGAAAAGAGAAGAATATGCCTTTACTAGCCTGAAAAAGTGTCAATATAGCCTTGGTTTCAAGGCCTTAATTTTAAAACCGTACATCAGAATGCTCTGAAATTACCTGAGAAACACTGGATAGGTGATGTCCCCACCAGACTTGGAATGAAGCTGGCATAACGTCAGGATTCCTATTTAGAGTAGCCTGAAAAAGAGAAGATATGCCTTCTGAAAAGAGAAGAATATGCCTTTACTAGCCTGAAAAAGTGTCAATATAGCCTTGGTTTCAAGGCCTTAATTTAAAACCGTACATCAGAATGCTCTGAAATAACTGAGAGAACACTGGATAGGTGATGTCCCCACCAGACTTGGAATGAAGCTGGCATAACGTCAGGATTCCTATTTAGAGTAGCCTGAAAAGAGAAGAATATCCTTCTGAAAAAGAGAAAATATGCTTTACTAGCCTGAAAAAGTGTCAATATAGCCTTGGTTTCAAGGCCTTAATTTTAAAACCGTACATCAGAATGCTCTGAAATTACCTGAGAGAAACACTGGATAGGTGATGTCCCCACCAGACTTGGAATGAAGCTGGCATAACGTCAGGATTCCTATTTAGAGTAGCCTGAAAAGAGAATATCCCTTCTGAAAAAGAGAAGAATATGCCTTTACTAGCCTGAAAAAGTGTCAATATAGCCTTGGTTTCAAGGCCTTAATTTTAAAACCGTACATCAGAATGCTCTGAAATTACCTGAGAGAAACACTGGATAGGTGATGTCCCCACCAGACTTGGAATGAAGCTGGCATAACGTCAGGATTCCTATTTAGAGTAGCCTGAAAAAGAAGAATATGCCTTCTGAAAAAAGAAGAATATGCCTTTACTAGCCTGAAAAAGTGTCAATATAGCCTTGGTTTCAAGGCCTTAATTTTAAAACCGTACATCAGAATGCTCTGAAATTATGTGAGAGAACACTGGATAGGTGATGTCCCCCTCCAGACTTGGAATGAAGCTGGCATAACGTCAGGATTCTATTTAGAGTAGCCTGAAAAAGAGAAGAATATGCCTTTACTAGCCTGAAAAAGTGTCAATATAGCCTTGGTTTCAAGGCCTTAATTTTAAAACCGTACATCAGAATGCTCTGAAATTACCTGAGAGACACACTGGATAGGTGATGTCTCCACCAGACTTGGAATGAAGCTGGCATAACGTCAGGATTCCTATTAGAGTAGCCTGAAAGAGAAGAATATGCCTTCTGAAAAGAGAAGAATATGCCTTTACTAGCCTGAAAAAGTGTCAATATAGCCTTGTTTTCAAGGCCTTAATTTTAAACCGTACATCAGAATGCTCTGAAATTACCTGAGAGACACACTGGATAGGTGATGTCTCCTCCAGACTTGGAATGAAGCTGGCATAACGTCAGGATTCCTATTTAGAGTAGCCTGAAAAAGAGAAGAATATGCCTTCTGAAAAAGAGAAGATATGCCTTACTAGCCTGAAAAAGTGTCAATATAGCCTTGGTTTCAAGGCCTTAATTTTAAAACCGTACATCAGAATGCTCTGAAATTACCTGAGAGACACACTGGATAGGTGATGTCTCCTCCAGACTTGGAATGAAGCTGGCATAACGTCAGGATTCCTATTTAGAGTAGCCTGAAAAGAGAAGAATATGCCTTTACTAGCCTGAAAAAGTGTCAATATAGCCTTGGTTTCAAGGCCTTAATTTTAAAACCGTACATCAGAATGCTCTGAAATTACCTGAGAGACACACTGGATAGGTGATGTCCCCTCCAGACTTGGAATGAAGCTGGCATAACGTCAGGATTCCTATTTAGAGTAGCCTGAAAAAGAGAAGAATATGCCTTCTGAAAAAGAGAAGAATATGCCTTACTAGCCTGAAAAAGTGTCAATATAGCCTTGGTTTCAAGGCCTTAATTTTAAACCCGTACATCAGAATGCTCTGAAATTACCTGAGAGAAACACTGGATAGGTGATGTCCCCCACCAGACTTGGAATGAAGCTGGCATAACGTCAGGATTCCTATTTAGAGTAGCCTGAAAAGAGAAGATATGCCTTCTGAAAAGAGAAGAATATGCCTTTACTAGCCTGAAAAAGTGTCAATATAGCCTTGGTTTCAAGGCCTAATTTTAAAACCGTACATCAGAATGCTCTGAAATTACCTGAGAGACCACTGGATAGGTGATGTCTCCTCCAGACTTGGAATGAAGCTGGAATAACGTCAGGATTTCTATTTAGAGTAGCCTGAAAAAGAGAAGAATATGCCTTTACTAGCCTGAAAAAGTGTCAATATAGCCTTGGTTTCAAGGCCTTAATTTTAAAACCGTACATCAGAATGCTCTGAATTACTGAGAGAACCACTGGATAGGTGATGTCTCCTCCAGACTTGGAATGAAGCTGGCATAACGTCAGGATTCCTATTTAGAGTAGCCTGAAAAAGAGAAGAATATGCCTTTACTAGCCTGAAAAAGTGTCAATATAGCCTTGTTTCAAGGCCTTAATTTTAAAACCGTACATCAGAATGCTCTGAAATTACTGAGAGAACACACTGGATAGGTGATGTCTCCTCCAGACTTGGAATGAAGCTGGCATAACGTCAGGATTCCTATTTAGAGTAGCCTGAAAAAGAGAAGAATATGCCTTCTGAAAAGAGAAGAATATGCCTTTACTAGCCTGAAAAAGTGTCAATATAGCCTTGGTTTCAAGGCCTTAATTTTAAAACCGTACATCAGAATGCTCTGAAATTACCTGAGAGACACACTGGATAGGTGATGTCCCCTCCAGACTTGGAATGAAGCTGGCATAACGTCAGGATTCCTATTTAGAGTAGCCTGAAAAAGAGAAGAATATGCCTTCTGAAAAAGAGAAGATATGCCTTTACTAGCCTGAAAAAGTGTCAATATAGCCTTGGTTTCAAGGCCTTAATTTTAAAACCGTACATCAGAATGCTCTGAAATTACCTGAGAGAAACACTGGATAGGTGATGTCCCCACCAGACTTGGAATGAAGCTGGCATAACGTCAGGATTCCTATTTAGAGTAGCCTGAAAAAGAGAAGAATATGCCTTCTGAAAAAAGAAAATATGCCTTACTAGCCTGAAAAAGTGTCAATATAGCCTTGGTTTCAAGGCCTTAATTTTAAAACCGTACATCAGAATGCTCTGAATTACCTGAGAGAACACTGGATAGGTGATGTCCCACCAGACTTGGAATGAAGCTGGCATAACGTCAGGATTCCTATTTAGAGTAGCCTGAAAAAGAGAAGAATATGCCTTCTGAAAAAGAGAAGAATATGCCTTTACTAGCCTGAAAAAGTGTCAATATAGCCTTGGTTTCAAGGCCTTAATTTTAAAACGTACATCAGAATGCTCTGAAATTACCTGAGAGACACACTGGATAGGTGATGTCCCCTCCAGACTTGGAATGAAGCTGGCATAACGTCAGGATTCCTATTTAGAGTAGCCTGAAAAAGAGAAGAATATGCCTTTACTAGCCTGAAAAAGTGTCAATATAGCCTTGGTTTCAAGGCCTTAATTTAAAACCGTACATCAGAATGCTCTGAAATTATGTGAGAGACACACTGGATAGGTGATGTCTCCTCCAGACTTGGAATGAAGCTGGCATAACGTCAGGATTCCTATTTAGAGTAGCCTGAAAAAGAGAAGAATATGCCTTCTGAAAAAGAAAAATATGCCTTTACTAGCCTGAAAAAGTGTCAATATAGCCTTGGTTTCAAGGCCTTAATTTTAAAACCGTACATCAGAATGCTCTGAAATTACTGAGAGACACACTGGATAGGTGATGTCTCCTCCAGACTTGGAATGAAGCTGGCATAACGTCAGGATTCCTATTTAGAGTAGCCTGAAAGAGAAATATGCCTTCTGAAAAAGAGAAGAATATGCCTTTACTAGCCTGAAAATGTCAATATAGCCTTGGTTTCAAGGCCTTAATTTAAAACCGTACATCAGAATGCTCTGAAATTACCTGAGAGAACACTGGATAGGTGATGTCCCCACCAGACTTGGAATGAAGCTGCATAACGTCAGGATTCCTATTTAGAGTAGCCTGAAAAAGAGAAAATATGCTTCTGAAAAGAGAAGAATATGCCTTTACTAGCCTGAAAAAGTGTCAATATAGCCTTGGTTTCAAGGCCTTAATTTTAAAACCGTACATCAGAATGCTCTGAAATTATGTGAGAGACACACTGGATAGGTGATGTCTCCCCAGACTGGAATGAAGCTGCATAACGTCAGGATTCCTATTTAGAGTAGCCTGAAAAAGAGAAGAATATGCCTTTACTAGCCTGAAAAAGTGTCAATAGCCTTGGTTTCAAGGCCTTAATTTAAAACCGTACATCAGAATGCTCTGAAATTACCTGAGAGAAACACTGGATAGGTGATGTCTCCACCAGACTTGGAATGAAGCTGGCATAACGTCAGGATTCCTATTTAGAGTAGCCTGAAAAAGAGAAGAAGCCTTCTGAAAAAGAGAAGAATATGCCTTTACTAGCCTGAAAAAGTGTCAATATAGCCTTGGTTTTCAGGCCTTAATTTAAAAACCGTACATCAGAATGCTCTGAAATTATGAGAGAAACACTGGATAGGTGATGTCTCCTCCAGACTTGGAATGAAGCTGGCATAACGTCAGGATTCCTATTTAGAGTAGCCTGAAAAAGAGAAGAATATGCCTTTACTAGCCTGAAAAAGTGTCAATATAGCCTTGGTTTCAAGGCCTTATTTTAAAACCGTACATCAGAATGCTCTGAATTACCTGAGAGACACACTGGATAGGTGATGTCTCCACCAGACTTGGAATGAAGCTGGCATAACGTCAGGATTCCTATTTAGAGTAGCCTGAAAAAGAAGAATAGCCTTCTGAAAAAGAGAAAATATGCCTTTACTAGCCTGAAAAAGTGTCAATATAGCCTTGGTTTCAAGGCCTTAATTTTAAAACCGTACATCAGAATGCTCTGAAATTACCTGAGAGAAACACTGGATAGGTGATGTCCCACCAGACTTGGAATGAAGCTGGCATAACGTCAGGATTCCTATTTAGAGTAGCCTGAAAAAGAGAAGATATGCCTTCTGAAAAAAGAAGAATATGCCTTTACTAGCCTGAAAAAGGTCAATATAGCCTTGGTTTCAAGGCCTATTTTAAAACCGTACATCAGAATGCTCTGAAATTATGTGAGAGACACACTGGATAGTGATGTCTCCTCCAGACTTGGAATGAAGCTGGCATAACGTCAGGATTCCTATTTAGAGTAGCCTGAAAAAGAGAAGAATATGCCTTTACTAGCCTGAAAAAGTGTCAATATAGCCTTGTTTTCAAGGCCTTAATTTAAAACCGTACATCAGAATGCTCTGAAATTACCTGAGAGAGGATAAACACACTGGATAGGTGTATGCTGCTCTCCAGTGTGTGTTTTAGTGTACACAATTCAGTCAGTAATCCAAACTCCTTCAAATAATACGGAGTCAGGATATACGTCATCTCCTGGTGATTTTCTTGGCGTCACCGTCATATACAGATGAATAGGAATTGAAACTGTAGAACATAAACAAAATAACATAAGCAGATGCACAATGTTTAAACTGTAATATAACTCTACGTAGCTGCTAACAG